>NC_086236.1:23659062-23964375 GCF_036321145.2 Pelmatolapia mariae
TCATCACCATGTTTTTACTAAAGATAGCAATGTTTTGACAGCTTACCACCCTAGGGAGCATCACTGCACGCAGAGGTAACGTTCATTTGTTTGATTGCACATCTAATAACGCTGTGTGGTTGATGTACAGATAGCTCTGTTAGCGCTCTGTGAGTCCACTAAAATAATACTTGTGCTAACTAACCATAGTGTCCGTGCTAGCTAACCCTAGCTAGCGCTGGTCAGTTGACCAAAGATGTAACTCTCGCTAGCTGACGGAGAAGTAGGAGAAAATGTTCGCAGCACCGTAGTTTACAAAAGTGCAATTATCTCTTTCAACGAAACCGTGCTTAAATTTAACGCTGTTTCACTCGAAGTAAATCTTTTTTCCCGTGCATGTGATAAAATGGTGTTGCACAGATTTTATTAGCAGTACCGGAGAAAGTGAAGTCGAGCGCGAAATCTTTCAGCGTTTTAACGCCACAAAAGAGACGCAGTTAATGACGTACTTTATTAAACAGTGGCTTACGATCATTGTCAAATCCCTCAAGTCCCATACCGTTTGACTCAAGCCATCAATCAGAACTTTTACGATAACAATGTTGACACCTTTTAAAATGAACTATGTCCGCTGTCGCCCCCTGCGGCTTACTTGTGTAATAACAGGCTGTGCGAGAGGAGCCGAAAAAATAGAATTACATTTAAAAGATAAAAAAAAAAAAACAAGAGAGAGAAATGGCTATTGAAGATATCTATTTGAAGATAAGAAATGCATATGTGTGAATAATATTTTATGCTTTTAAAATTAGGTTCTTAAGGAGGGTATGCCTTGTTTCACTAACCTGTGAAAATATCAACCCTGTGCAATCAATAATGATACAAGCACACGTTTTTATACACACTAATATATTTATATTGTTTTATTTATTCGAAATTGTGTTATTAGTCTTTGTACATATGAAAACTATTTAATTAGATAAATTGCTCACTTTGTACTGAATGGGACTGCGTACCATTTTGTTTTATTTTTTGTTTAATGACAATAAAAATTCTGATTCTGACTGTGATGCTGAAAAAAATCTTAATGTCACTGTAATAAGACCGAGAATTGCAAACATTCCCAAAATGTTGGGATATTTTTGTGAGATGCATGGAATGATACAATATATTTTTGACAACATATCATTTAATTCCCATTTTATATATGATTATGCATGTCTCCTTGCAGATTTTCCCTGTTATCCTTCGAACAATACAGTGTCGAGATTTATCAGTTGCTCAACATGATCTTAAAGGCTCTGCTGTATGTGAAGAAGCGTGGGTCAGCTCAGGATTACGATTATGCTTTATATTTTGGCTCAGGTGTCAGATGTACGCATACATCTGTCTCTGTTTTAACAGGAAAGGAGTTGGTTGATTCAGTTGCTTCTAATCGATTGGAATAATTTGTTTCTCCGATTTAGAGCAGGAGCAATGGAGGAAGGCTCTGAGCTGATGGAGGATATTGTATTTCGGGGGGTGGAGTTTTCCGTGAAGATGGAGGTGGACAAGGGTTTGCTCATTGTCGAAATCTCTGATTCAATGACAGCGGATCAGTGGAAGGGGGAGTTTGATCCAGCATGTAAGTGGCATATACATCTCAGTTTACATATCACTATAGCCAGTCATTCATGCTGTTTAACTTTAACTGCTTATTCGTTTATTTAGATATTGAAGACCTCACTCGCAAAACTGGCAACTTCAAGCAGTTTCCTATTTTCTGTAGCATGCTGGAATCTGCAGTGAGAAAGGTATGTGTGGAAGGGGATTAGAGGCAGAACGAATGTAAACACAGTTAATAGATGAATTTAAAGAGACAGATTTCCCTGAGGCTGTGTGAGCCGAAGAAGAGACTCGGTTGTGTTCATTGTCTCCACTTAAGCGAAAAATGCCCAGTTATCCCAGGGTGTCCTACTCCCTTTTTACTTTTAATTAACGTGTAGTAGCAGGGGAAAAAAGAAGGAGCCTGGAGGAAATTAGGAGCGACAAACGGAATTTTTTGGCACATTTTTAAGTCTGCTGCAACTAAATTGTCATGAAAGCAAGGTATACACGCACACTGTAAATGTTAAAGCAAGATAGAAAAACATGCTTTCTGATATGTCTGAAGATGCTTTATTAGAATACTAGAGCCATGATCATTAGAAGAGATGGCTGATATTTTTTTTGCCATTAAATTGGGGGGGGGGGGGTGAATATAAAGTCAGGAGCCTACGATCATAAGACTGTTCCCTAAGGTGATAATGGCATGTTATATTATTCTGATTGTTGAAAGAGATGCTTCTTTGCAGACAAGTGACTCTGTTACGCTTGACCTCCTGACCTATGCTGACCTGGAGCTACTGCGAAACAGAAAAGCAGGAGTGGTCAGTCGTCCTCGCAGCCATCAGCAGCCATCTGCTCTCACCGCCAAAAGATATCTCATTCTCATATACACCGTGGAGTTTGACAGGTTTGCTCACAGCTTTGCTGCTTTATGCCCTCTGCGTCTGTAGTAGAAGCTGTGCTGATGTTCTGATTTTCTGTCCATGTGTAGAATTCACTACCCTCTACCTCTGCCCTATGTGGGAAAGCCTGACCCAGCTGTCCTGCAGAAGGAAATCAGAGCGCTCAGGGCTGAGCTCAGTGCCCTCACCTCTCACGGAGTTAACAAATCGGCAGATCTAGAAATACAGCGGCTACGAGCAGAGTAGGTTTAATCTCTCCCAGTGTTACCAGTATAAGCAGATGCTGGAAGTTTTCTTCTTCTTCTTCTTCTCTTTTTTTTTTTTTTTTTAAATGTCTCCTGCTGTTTTCAAGGCTGGCTCTGGTTAAAGAGGAAAAGGAGAGCATGGCGAAGGTTCTGGAGCGACTGCAGTTGATTGGAAGTGATCCCACGTCTGGACGAGAGGACTGGAGAATGAGAGATGTGGTGAGGACGCTGGAGGAGCAACTTGTCAAGGAAAGGGCCAAAAGTCAGCGCTCAATGAGCAAGAGGTGTCAGGAGCAGCGACTGCTAGTGGAGCAGGTGATGCTTTTTGGTTCTTTTTTTTAAAAACCATGTACAGCCCCCCTTTTTAAAATAAATCAGCAGGTTTTAACTTTTTCTTCTTTCCATTCCAGTTAGAGGAGCTGAGAGCATCAGAGTGTGCTCTCCGTGTTCGTGTCAAGAGTCTCACCAATGAACTGGCGTTACTACGGAGAGGGTTAGACAATCTAAGCGTGTACTATATCTTTACTTTCTCTCTCTTTCATACATTCGCTTACACACTTAAAATTTCAAACCCCGAATAAGTCACCCACTGAACACTCGTGCTGTTTTTCTTGTGTATGCAGCAGAGTGACTCCTGTGTCGGGTCGTATCAGCTCACGGGTAGATGGAGAAATTTATCGCTCCCTTTCTCGGGAGAGAAGGTCTGGGTACGGGACAGTCAGGGCTCGCTCAGGATCTAGAGAACGTACAGAGGATAGAGGACAGAGGTCGGTGGAAAGAGGGAGACGTGCAGACTCCTCGGGACCGCGTGCTCGCATACCCAGGCCATCACCTTCCCCCACAGGTACTAGCTCTGCTCCTGATGTTGTTTCTGTGAATTAATTTTGAGTAATTAATCCCACTGATAAAGATTTGTACTTGATAAGAACTTCTGTTTTTGCAGGGTCACGGGTTCCACGCTTTGATCCAACAGCATATATCCAGGACAGGCAGCGCAGACAGAAGGAGGCAGAAATCAAAAAGTTGGTTTCCTCACTTTGTGAGTATACGCCAGTACTCAGTGTAGTAGCTGCTCAAGAATATTTTTCTGTGTCAGACAGAGGAAGGTGCGAAGGGACATGCTGGCATCACCCGTGCTCCCCGAGAGAGGCCGTTCACGTTCCAGAGAAGCCTATCCTCAGCTGACCCGCTCAGGCAGCAGAGGCAGGAGTTTATCTATGGAGCGGCGAGGGAGCAGGAACTCCTCTGGAAGCTCGTTAGTGGACATGGATGAAATGACCAAAACTCTGTACAGGTGATAGTACTTTGGATGGATTTGTGAAGGCTCTGTGGGTGTAGCTGACTATTTTAATGTCTGGGTTGTTTTTTTTTCTTTCATGTTTTCAGAGGAAGAAAACAGACTTACAATGGACCCAATGTGGTGAGTTATGACTTTCCTGTTATTTATTTGTTGTCCTCTCCTGTATGTATTTGAAAAGGGCTGATACCAGCCTTTTTTGGGCATGAAAGCAGTGCAGGTAGTATATGTTAGTGGAATTAAATCACTGAGAGTTGTAGTTTTTAATGGTTTTGTAGCCACTAAGTACAGAATATTACAGGCCTTAACATTTACAGTGCAATTTATCTGTCTCTAGTCCAGGGGAGGCCTTCTGTCCAGGAAGCCGTTATGCAGCACACCAACACTCAGAGTCAAAGACAAAGGTAACTTGTACTTTTTTTTTTTTTTTTTTTGTCCCCATCAGTTTACATGCATTTTTGGTTTTTTAAAGTCGAATTTGTCATTTCATGTCCCAAACCCCAGAAAGCTCTGTAGATACAGGTGCAGAGCTATCAGAGATTGATGCAAGACTGCAGGCACTGCAGGAGTACATGAGAGACTTGGATACAGGACATTGACCTGCTGCACAGGATTGTCTGATTTCGTCATCTGCATAAAACTGAGGAAGAAATCCTGATTTGGACCTGAGCTTCGGGTTTAGCAGAATATGCATTAACATAAGAGACTAAAACTCCCTCTGGAAGCTCAGACTTCTGGAAACTACAGCCATCAATATGAAGGTCATTGGACTACTTTTTGTGGACTCATTTCTTTTTTATGTTTTTATAAATTAACTTAAAATATGATTGTGTCTGTGTGTTGCCAGCTTTTTTTTTTCCCCTTTTTTAAGCCCAAACAAACTGATACATGTGTGTAAAATTTGGCATTGCCTGGTAAATGTTTTGATCTTTCAAAGGCTTGTTTAATAGTGTGGGCAGAGTTGAGTCCTTTTACATTCAGTCCATGATGCAGAAAGGCATTTCATCACTGGGTTTGCAGGTAGATCATTTGTTTATCTATCAGCACGCCTACATCCATGTCTGAGTCTTGCTAATGATTACTTTCATCATCAGTTTAAAATGCGGAACATTTTACAATTTCTCCGTTAATGAGTTGGTGTTAAAAAAGTGATCCATACATCTTTTGATACATTACAGAAATGTCCATGGGTATGATGGAGTATACCAAAATGTTATAGTACATCCACACATTTAAACATGGGCTGTTGTTTCTACCACCCAGTGCTTGCTGGGATGCCCTACAGCTCCTGTGCTCTGAATCAGTGGATGAAATAAGTGATACATGGTGGTCAGTTGTTTTCCACCTTTTTTTTTTTATTATTATTTTTACCTTGTCTTCCCACTTTGAAGTAAGGATTATCAGTGCATCTCAAGTATTTTGTTACCACTATACAGTCTCTAATTGTTCCACACAGTGCAATACAATACAGCCTTTTCTGCCCTTTAAATTCAGCATTATTTTGATGGTATCACAAACTGATCCCAAACTTGTTAGACATTTCTTTTAGGGAACAATACTTACCATAAAAACAATGTTTTAATAGGCTATGCTGATGGTGCATGTAAAGTGTGTGAAACTTGGCACATTTTTCATAACAAATTGCCAAATATTTTCTGAAACTGTTGTCTGCAGACTGTTACTAGAACTTTATCCATTGTTTTTATACCACCTAAAATATAATTTATAAGAAAGATACTGTGTGTAAGGAGTCTTTTTATAGTTTTATACATACTGCTTTCCTTTGGATTAGTGTTCGCTGACAAGAAGCTTGAGGGGTACCTTGAAGATCTTCCAGCACTGCAGCTGGTCTGCTTTCACTAATTAACAAGTCCTCTTCTCAGGCAAACCAGACAGTGTCTGAACAGCTGCCGTGTGCTCAGGAGGGAAAACATGAAAACCTTATGTTGGTTTATGCCATGCAGAAATTTGGCACTCACTCACATCCACAATGTGTTGCAAGCTTCACCTTTTTTACACAAGAATGCAGACACAGATTAAAAAAAGATTAGTGTAAGCCATATATTTGTTTTGTTTTTTATGGCAGGTCAACCCTTTATGTGCCATACAAGTAGCTTCTTCTGTTTGATTTGGCAGATTTTTATTTTTTTTTTAAACATGGGACACCCTTCCTGACACAACACCAAAGGGATTTGTGTCTCCTGGGACTGAACGGGGGATCTTTCACTTGTTAGCCAAATGTATAAACCACTACACTATGGACTATCTACTGCTGTCAACAAATCTAGAACAATTTCCCTTGTGGGATCAAAAACATATCCATCTGGTACAGCTTTATATGATTCAAAGGTCAATACTGGGCCTTGGTTCCATCATTTTACGTTCATCTTTTGAAACAAACCCTTTAGCTCCCTTTCAGCTTACATTTGTCTGATTGGCTTCCATTGTTAACAGAAGATTTGTATGTTTGACCCTAATAGGAACACTTATGTCATACATATTAAATAGTTGGGGAAAAAATCTTCTGACACAAAGCATTCAAAGTAGCCTGAAGCCTGGATTAGATGTACAAACACTGACCTCGTTATTTGAAAAGTCATATTTAATGATCAATACCATCAACATGTGACAGGAGATAAGGAAAATATAAAAGGTCCACTTTAAAGCATAAAAAAAAGAAAGTCTACTTTATGACTTTACTTTAATATAGAAAAGTATTAGAAGAGTTAATCAATCAACAGGTCAAGGATTAAGGCACGTACCAGTGTTCACCAGTTAGCTTTTGGTATCAGCGTAACAGCCAAGCAGCTGAACAACTACACAGCTTCTCCATAAATCACATCAACATGATAACGTTTCCTGTGAAAATTAAAGTGCTAAACCAAAGTGACACCATGCTGGCCTGTTGTTTAAGTGCTTTGGAAGCTCAGTGCAAACTACTCTTGTAAAACATTCAATCTTCTGGATGAAATAAGTAATAAAACAAAAACTACGAATTTCTCCTCCTACAAAGACACAATTTTCTTGCTCAAGTCTGTCCAGGCTGCTTCACAGTCATCTGAATCGCATCATTTCTTCGACTGTTCAGTATGCTTTGTATTCTGAATGTGAGCTAAGAAGGGGAATGATAGAAAAATGTATATTAGTACAATAGTATGTACACACAGGTGAACTCACAGGTGTACAAATTACTTACTGTTTGTTGCTGTCCAAGAGCGTCTCGATAAAAAGCATGTAAATGTTCCTGCCTCTTCAGATCGTATTGTCTCCAGAGCTCAGCTTTGCTCTTTACCTCGGCCTCAGGCAACTGGGGGTACTGCTGCCGCTGTAACAGAATATTTTGAACTCAACTTACATAAGTTTGCATTGTGAGTCGTCTGAATTCTGTTATTTGCCACTGCCTTGTGAAAACGCTGGTTTTAAGTTGATCCAGGATTGGCTGATCTTGTTAATGCAAATCCTATTTATTCAGTGACTCAAAGCCACAAGAGAATATGAAAAGCCAAGATAAAATTATTAACCAGAGGGCATAATCCACCATCAGAAACACTGTGGAGCTGGAGGACAAAGAGAAGTGTTTACTGACATTATTGACGCAAAACAGTGCCAAAAACTGACCGACATTCATAAAAGGCCCAGCATGGCACTGAATGAATTCGATTTTTTAGAAGTACAGCTATGCAAAAGATTTTGCAAAAGATGTTTCAATTTTAAAGTGAATTAAATACTTTTTAAAACTAACATAAATCAACATTTAAAGAACTTTATTTTCCTTAAAAAATGCCCATCACCACAGGACTTGAGGGTCACTCACCATTAGAAACATGTATTCCTCAACAGTGTGAATCCTCATTTTCTGCAGTGCCATGAAGGTCACTGAAACAGTTGTTCTGCTTTTGTTAAGCAGTTCCTGTAGAAACATTTTTACTTAATATATGATAAAAAACACAAATGTTACTAAACAGTGAGGCTATAAAATGACATATTTATACCAATAGCTGCTCATTGGTCTTTAAATCCAAATCATCTTGGTGAGAGGTCTCTGGAACACTGGCTGGGTGTGACTGAGTAAAGACAGACAGTTTTACTCATATGCATATGATGTAAAAGGCTGGGATAATTAGTGCTTTACAGTGAGCAGTCCTGTACCTCGGCTTCATACTCATCCCAAGCAGCTTTCCGTTCTGCCTCACTGAGCTCCTCGTCTTGTTTATGGTCCAGCAGGGATTCGTGCTCATGGTAAGTCACTATGTGGTCTTTGCAGTCTTCTAACAGCTGTGCCAGAACCGTATCCTGAGAAACAAACGAGAAGTTATCTAGTGCTGCAAAATCTTAGTCAAACGCCTGCGTGGTGGTTTGACTAAGATTAAGACTGTAAGATTAAGACTGAAAATTAAGACTGTCGTTACCATTGGCAACACAGAAGCCGGTCTCTTGCTTTTCTTAGAGTTTGGATCGTTGAGCAGGTCTGGCTCGAATGTGTAAAGTTCAGTCAGCTCATGAAAGGTGAAGTGTCTCTCAATCTGCTGCTGATCTACTACTCGGAAGGACAGCGACTGCTTGGTCACCTGCCGATCGTAGATTTTCTCCTCCATGGTGCCCTGGAGATGACAACAATCGCAATAACTAAATAAAAGAGTTGCAGCTGCAAGAATAAGTCAATATGAATTTCAAAGCATTTCACATCGCTTTTCAGTTTACGTCTGATGTCATTTTAATTTGAAAAGGACTATTTAGTGACCAATCTTAAACATTTCATCTGTTGATGTAACATGTGCAGAACATACAACACTGGCACAGTAGAAAAGAAGCACATATGACTTTTAAACAGTGCCGTTTCTTCTAAACTACTAGAGAGGCCACAACTGACTTAAGGTCAAGACTTTGTGGAGCTCAATTTTCTAAATAAAAAAGCAAGCTTACCTGGGCCAAGAAGCGGTACACAAACACTTGTTTCAGCTGACCAAAGCGGTACACTCTGTAAATGCTCTGGATGTCATACGAGGGATTCCATGAGGCATCAAAGATGATCACCCTGTTAGCAGCCACCAGGTTGATGCCAAGTGAGCCGGCTTTTGTTGAGATGAGGAACAATCGGCCACTAAAATAAAGATTATTTAAATTCAATCAGAAGCTTCTGTTATATCAGTGTAGTCCATATAAAAGATGTGACAGAGAGAGACATTCTTTACCGGACATTTTCAGGATTGTTAAACTCATCTGCCCACTTCTTCCTCAGTGTGGCACTGGTGGAACCATCGAAGCGGTAATAATCAACATTTTTAACCCAGCTGCCCGCTGTTAAAATTTAAACACAAGGAGAAAAAAAAAAGCATAAAAATATAAACAGGCATTTCCTCTTCCTCATTCTTTTCCTCTCCCATTAATAGAATACTACCTTTGAATGCTGATGGGTCTCTGGCACGGTGAGAATCCGCAAGAAAATTCTCAATCAGGTCTAATGAGATCAGCGACTGACTGAACACAATCCTACAAACACATTTATGACATTAGACGCTGGCAAACCACTTGTTTAAATCTGCTTCATATCAGAAAACAAACATACACTTTATCCTCCAGTTCTTCAGCCATTCTCAGGATCTCAAACAAGAGCACCATCTTCCCTGAGTGCTCCAGGATTTTGCCATCTCTTTCAGAGAGAAGATCCTTGTACCAGCGCTCATCGGGACTCGGAGGCTTCAAGCTGATGGGTGCGTTCTCTACTGCTAAAGACATAAAATGGGACAAACTGTAGCACATTTCACAAGCTATACTGTTGGAGTATTAGTGGCATGTGGAGCTTTTATACCTTCCACTGCACGGACAACTTTGACATCATCAATAATCGCTGTGCTGTTGTGAGTGTTATTCCATTCTTGTCCTTCATTCTCTTTCATTCCTTCACACCAGCTAAAAATAAAGAAATAAACATAACCATTGTAGCATATGTATGCATGTTCCACATCTCTTCCTGGACGAGTCAACTAACCTTGATGAAACTTTGCATAAACATTGCCTAGGGTACTTTGACTACCAAAATCTATATGGCGTATACAAATATTCTATACAAACTCCACAATCACATATATTAGTGACACTTCTTTTGATATCGTTCTATACTATTCTATACTCTTGTTTCTTATACCAGAGTTTATACACTTCCTGTCTACACAGCATCCATTTTTCAATCTAGATTTATGCATCATGTTTCCTTGGATAGCCAGTTGGTCTACAATCTGTATTTGTTCCACCACTGCTTGAGAATACAGCTTAAAGGAAAGGTCTTTAGTATTCCCATAACCCATCAGAAATAGGGGTGCTTTAGGCTTTAATGAATAACAAATGAAGAGGTCTTACCCCTCAGCCTCAGTCATAGGGGTCTCTGCATTCTTGGGAAGATCTGCTGCTTTACCTTTACTCTTCTTTGAAAAGAAAAGGAAAACATGTTATTTCAGACTAATGAGTAATCAACATGCAGTTACGGAGATCTTTCTACCTTTTTTAATTTGCTCAGGTAGCTGAGCTGAAGGCACCACGGATGAGTCCAAATTCGGCCGAGGACCTGAAAGTCCTTGAACAGGTTTGCTCCAGGCCTCATCTTTTTGCTGTTATGTAAGGAGCTTACACCTGGGAAAAAGCACAACCATCTATAAACTCTTCAAGTAAAAAAAAAAAAGACACATCTATTTTAGGTTTATTTTAGTGCACCATACAGATCCGCACCTGTGAAATGGTCAAGGTAGTATCGGTATAGATTATACTGAAGTGGGGAAACCCTCACTGCCAGCACGTACTCATACTTCGGAGGCAGAAACTGTCGAAGCTCCGAGTAATCTCTTCTCTAAGGAAAAGACAAACACAGTATTGTGAGAGCTGGAATATAAATGCAATGAAGAGATGTTCTATTATTTTTACCTGTATGCATCCGCCCAGCACTGAATGCAGTACATGTGCTCGCTTCTTCATGATTCGGACATCTTTCGGGGTGGAGTCAGCGCACTGGCCGTTCTCTATGGGGTTGATGAAGCGGTTTCTGAATTCGCCCAGTGAGCCCAGAAGGTTCTTCTTGATGAAATTGACCATGCAGTGGTCTGGGAACAAAATATGTATTCTCAATAAGATTTCTAAACAAAATAACTAATAGATTAGGCTAAAAGCCTTTAAAAACTGAGCACATTGTGAAAAACAAATCAAAATTCAGAGTTTTTTGGATGCAAATTTGTCACGTCACATAAATAAACACTGAAAGTGTCACAATTTTGCAGAAGATTTGTCCTTAAAAACACACTATGGAAAAAAGGAGTCAATATCAAGCGATGATGAGCTGGTCCTGATGTTTCTAAACACGAAAAGGAAGAAACAGAGATTCTGGGTGTGTTCAGTATTCAAGAGGAGGCAGCAGCAGGGAGAATTTCATGGTTTGGTGTTACGACCGCTTTCAGGATGTCGGCGGAGTGGTCATTTGAGGAGGCAGAGAAATCATTTCAGACATCATGTCAATATATTCAGTACCGTGGTACGTTTTTGAGCAAGCACACTTGTTGCCAAATGTAGTGGCCTGATTGGTCAGAAAAAAGGGAAAACTCAAGCCTGATCTGAACTTTTGTAGTGCCAACACTATGTTATACTTTGACTTGAATCCACATAACAAAATGAAACAAATAAAATAAGTCAAAGCAGAAAATCAGTAGCTTGGCATCACCAGACAGATCTACAAAGGCAGGAAATTCTGGATGTTCTCATGTCTGTTGTTGATGTTCTCAAGCGAACAGAACTACAACCAGAACTTAAAAGGTGTGATATAGTACTGAGCAACAAAATAAATCAAACCAACCACAGCATTCAGGGATGTTAGCAGTGGGTCACACATGCTGCATAATGAAAGAAGTGGCAAACAGACACTTTGCAGCATAGCAAATTAAGAGCTCTCAAACTTGCTTTGTTTCCAGGTCAGAAGAAAAGGTTAAAAGCATCAAAACCAAACTACACAACTGGCTTCTAAACACAAATAAAGGAAACAAAATTTGATGACTACAATTACTGCAAATCCTGTTTAAATGGGGACACTTGAGAGAGTAACTCCACCATCATGCACTCATTTAAACTAATTATAAAGCACTACAATTCCCATGTTTCTCTGTAATCACTTTAGGACTTCATGTCCACAGTTATGATGACCTAGTGCTGCAGACTTACACTCAACGAGGTTGTTCTGCAGTGGCGTGCCAGTCAGCACCACTCTTCTTTGAGTTTTGATGGCATTCATAGCTTTGGAGATATTAGAGCCATCATTACGCAGGATGTGCCCCTCGTCACAAACCACAAAGTCGGGACCTGAAAGGAAAAACAACATCAGATTCCATGAGCAAAGGCACGACACCTAAAATAGAAAGTCTTTTAATAGTAGCATGCCATAATAAAGTCACTGGAC
This sequence comes from Pelmatolapia mariae, assembly GCF_036321145.2. Classification (NCBI taxonomy): domain Eukaryota; kingdom Metazoa; phylum Chordata; class Actinopteri; order Cichliformes; family Cichlidae; genus Pelmatolapia; species Pelmatolapia mariae. Next base: position 23,671,501 of record NC_086236.1, read on the forward strand.
CTGGATCCACAAGTGTGCGATAAAACTCCTCCTTCCACTCGTCGTTGTTGATTTTACAGTCTAATGACAGGATGCGGTACATGTCATACCCCATTATCATCACACCTCCGTCTCTCTGCCACCTCTGCAGAGCTCTGAGTCGACCTAAGGTATGTTTCATTGTAGCCAGTTCTGTCACCTGTGACCAATAAGGACATGTTGCTGACACCATATGAGGCAAACCAAAGATTTCTGGCCTTGTTTATATATATATATGTATATATATATATATATATAATTTTAACACTTTTAAATTCCTTTGGTTACCTTGACTTTATCTTCCCCCATGTTGTTTTGCCATTTCTTGAACTCACTGACCCAGTTGAGGATGGTATTAAGCGGACACACAACCAAAGCAGTTCTAAATTTCAGTTCTGTTGACAGCAACACTGTGTGGAGGAACGTTACCACCTGTCAAATGAGACAACTATGAATATGACACATCCAGAAGTACTGTCCCCTTCTAATGGATAAGTTCATTTAAAACAGACTGAGATTAAATGAAAAACTTTCCTGTAGTATGACATAAAGCCCACAGTGTGTCAACAGTACACAATTCATAAGTCAGCATCCATGATGGTATAGGGGTGTAAAAGTGAACATAGAATGCATAAGTCACCATAATGCTGAGCAAGACATACAGGTTTTAGAGCAACATTTACTGGCATCCACTTGAAATCTTTTTCAGGGAAGTTCTTACTTATTTCAGTAAGATGACATCAAACCACATTCTACATCTATTACAAGATCATGACTGCAAGCAAAAAAGAGTCAGGCTGCTAAACTAGCCTGAAACAGTCCAGGCCTGTCACCCAATGACCCAGCAGAACTGCTCAGAAAAATAGGAAACAGCAATTTGGTAAAAGAAAAGAAAAACATCTCAATGTCTCAAGGCATAAAATGAGCAGATATTTTTATATTTTCAATAAAACAAATACTCAATTTCAGCATTTGATATGTTCAGTAAATAAACATAAATAAATGTTCAAATACATAAATGAAAATGACTGCAATCTACTTTTCATGACGTTTCACACAGTATCACAACTTTCTGAAAAGAACGGGCTGTATCAAAAATGTTAGCACGGACAGAAAATAATCTTTGGTTCAGGGAGTGCGATTCGTGTGATTCGTGATTCTGTGCAACTAGCATATCAAGGGTGGAAGTGTGTGTGCCTTTACCTGCAGAGTCTTTCCGAGGCCCATGCAGTGTGCCAGTACACAGCCTGATCCAGGAGAGGAGTTGGCCTTCTTCACAGACTCACAACAACTATCCCAAATAAACTGGACACCTTGGGGAATAACATTGTGATTAGATTTTTGGGGTGTTTTTAAATAAATTTTAAAAAGCTAAATACAATTAGCTCATACTAGACACAAGTTTTAGGAGAGACGTGGATTTCAAACACAAAGTCTTAATAAACACAAAATGAAAAATGTATAATTAATCTAACTGCACTAAGCATCAACATGATTGCAAAGCAAAACACAAAAGACAGAAACTAACCGTCCACCTGGTGAGGCTTCAATATTGTGACCAGGTTCCTGTGCACCTGAACGAGAGGCTTCTTGGTCTCCTCATCCTGATCCAGGATCAGCTTGGTTGTGACGGGACATGCCACTTGAGACAGCTCATCCTCTATGACAATGATCTGCAACACAAACAAATATGTCCTAAAAAGTTTCACTGCCGCTAGCAAAACGTTGCATGTGCTGTGCTCAGTGTCCTTGATCTACAGGTACAAGGCATCTTATCAGTATTTCCTGCTCTAAACACTGATTTCTATTGCTATGGTGAAGTTTAGTGCAGTACCTCTCTCCTGTCTTCCATCTGTTGATCTCTATTTGCCAAACGTTTGCATCTCTCCTCCTCCTCTCTCAGGGCTTCCTGGGTCTCAGCACGAAGGTTTTCATCTTCAATAATTCTGCGAATCTTTTTGCGTCCTTTCGGGGTGACTTTATTTTCGCTGGCCTCCTCAGGTGCATCCTCTTTATCGGTCTGTCCAGAGAACAATCCAACAGTCAGTATGTCAATCAGGCACGAGAGTTGTCTGTTTTTTGTTTTTTTTAGACAAGGTTTATGGTATCACACATAAACAGGCCGAGATAAGAAGAATAAACACATAAATTCATAAAGAGATAAAAGAGATAGAGGATAATTCGATACCTTTTCACTGCTGGAGTCTGACAACAAAATGTAAGCCACTTGCGTTTTCTTTTCGTAACCATGAAGCTCATCCTTCACCTTTGTGTTTGCTCTGGAGTTAAAAATAAGAAAGTATGTTTTCAAAAAAAATAAATAAATAAATAAATTGGCATTCTGTGCCGATCAGGTTATCCAGTAAATCTAAAACTACTAAGCTGCTTGCTCAAATCTAACCTTTGCGTTCTTCTCTATATTATTTTTAGGTCTTTACAATTTGTGCATTGGCACGGTATAAATTTAACTGACTTGAATGCTGATTCTTATCAGTGGAGGTTGAAATAAACATACTTTTTGAGCCTGTCTTCACCAGCCTCATCACCCGACTCGCTCAGCTCCTCGCTCATCCCAGCATCTTCATCCAGCTCATCGCTGTCGGCCTCACTTTCACTGTCGGCTTCACAGAAATCAAAGTCAGACGAGATACTCATCTCCTGTTCCATCTGATCACTGTCTAAGTTATTCTTACAGCTCTGATTTTTTTTCCTGGCTCCTCTTTTGCGCTCCCGTTTTCCCTCTTCGCCCTTTGGTGCATCCTTGTTACTTGATGTTCCCTCGTCTAAGGTAAGTTTGTGACGGAGGAGGTGGTGCCTGGAGATGAGCCCATCAGAGTAGCAGTCAGATGAATCTTCGGTAAAGTCTTCCCCTGTATCAGAGACATATTCTATCATTATTATTATTTATGCCCTTTAACCACCCCAAGTGATATAACAGCCCTCTGCCACTGGGATAGCTTCGCAATTTTGTATTAATCTCATAACTGAGATATTGGTTAAATAAAATCTGGAAAATCTATTTATAAGGAAATGCACAAGATTAAAACTTGTAATACTAAGAAAAAAAACTTACCATCTTCATCTGTTCCACTACCGTCATTGCCTCGTTTGATCTTCTTGTCACTCAGTGAATCAGATTCATCCTCCTGTGTTTCTTCATCTGAAGAGATATCATCACCCGAGGAGTAGTTGGATTTAATTTGGGCCAATAGCAATTTCTTAGCGATTCTTTCAAAAGTAGAAGAGAAGGAAAAGGCACCTGAAGTTCATTTCATGATCAGTTTCATTGTCTTCAGCTGGATATTGTTACACTTATTGTTACACATTACAACAAAATATGGTAATATTTGGGCTATATTACACAGAAATGATCATTTAAGTGCTCAGCTGCCAATATTCCACAAGCTGGTGGCATAAAAAAAAAAAAAAATCAGCTATATATGGTGAGCCGCTTCTAGTGGATCCGCATTATGTCTTTAAGTGATGAGCCCAGTTTGAAGCTCTTGTAGTTGCTTCACAGACCAATTAAAGAGAACTGCCACAACACTGAAAGACATATTCAAACCATTAGTATAGAAAGCAAAAGAAAAACGAGACAGAGGCATTTTTAAGAGTAAGAATTTATTACGACAAACAAGGATTCTTCACACATAAAAACAAGGACATTCTCCTCTCGATAGTTTGTTCGCCCTTGGGAAATCGCGAGTAACACTTTTCTTTCTTTTTTTCCCTCTTTTTTTTCTTGCTCGAGTCTGACAGACATATGTTTGCAAAAATGACATTACGTTCATGTATTCCACTCATCCTTTAAACTGTGACAGCTCTGATTTGAAGACCTACAATCTTTCGAGGCGACCAAAAGGCAATATAATCATGATTCTACCAATTTTCTTGAAAAGGGGGACAAATTACACGTGAGACACAAAAACAGAAAATTACTATACATAAAGATTTACTTAGAATGAAACATTAACTTTTTTTTTTCCTACCCCAGGGGGTATCACATTTCAAAAATGGCTGAAGTATATTCAAACTGCAGTAAAATTCACATTAAAAAATACTGGTTTGAAAAAAAAAAAACATGTAAAAAGTTCATTGTTTTAATACCATGTGGTGTTTTGAAGAATATATACAATAAATAACCCTTTTAAACTCCATTTACGTGGACCCAACACTGCATGAGTCGTATCTGGCTCGGGTTTGTCTACTGCATCCTAATTCAGCCATTTCTCCCACAGGGTTGACCCTGTTTTCAAGTAGGCTATAATCCAGGTCAGTGGACATCGGATAACCGCCACTTTCACTGACACCAAATCCAACGTCCGGTGAGAACTTATTGTTAAAGTACACACAGTACAGAAATGTTAGACGACAGCAGCAGAAACAGATGAGAGTCTTGAATCTCATTTGATATGTTTCATGTTAGAAGAAAGAAGCAGCAGAAAGCGCAAAGACACTGAAATGAAAATGAACACAGCCACATGCTACGTTTTAGCCCAGTAACTACAAACAATGTAAACTTTACATTTCTGCTGACCATTTTCCCCAAGATAAAGTTGCACTACAACTACACACAGACGTCATGTGATGCTATTCATGTTGATAGGAGGCTACAATATCCCAGATTTAAGTGACTGTCGCCTAACAGCACTGCATTCACTGCTGTGCTGTCAGAAAATCCGCCCTGAAAAAAACATGAGAAAACAAACAAGTCACATCAATAAAGACATAGTGTAAACTTGGTTGCTTGTTTTTTGTTTTTTGCTAACAACTGTTTCACAGCCCACTCTCATTTCAGATAAGGTAGAAATGATCACCAATTGTAATCACTGTTCTGAAATAAATGTTTTCATCTGCTTTATGTGAGTAAAAGCACAAGCTGGGTCACCTGTTAAGCAGGATTTAACTGGCTGCAAGTTTCAGTGATTACGTTTAATGGTCAGCAGTAATGTATAGTCTGTGTATAGAAAGTGGGCCAAAACATTAGAAAAAGCATAGGTGTGTCTCTAAAGAACACTGCATAGCACGTACATCACGTTGGAGAAGAGTAGGCCAAATGAAGAAATTTAGATGCGAGGTGTTAAATTAGAGGGGAAAAAAAGGAGATTAGGATTCATCTCTGATTGCACTTTACGGTAAATCTTAGCTACTTCAATGGTATTGTACAAATGCTGTGCTATTACTCTGGGCTTAGCCTCCAAGAGCAGTAATCAAATTTCACTCACTTCCATTGGAAGGGGTTGGTATCAGAAAGCTCGACAGAAAGATATTAACAGGAGGTAAAGAGGTGGAAAATGAGTGCGAGACGTAAGATAATCTCAGTCAGAAAACCAAAATAATACTGAAAGTATTCAACTTCTTCAAACTCAGCTTCTACTCCCTACCAAACCGCATGCATATATGTAATAGTTTTCAGAGCTCAAGTGAACTGACTGGATTTCTAGCTTTTATTTGAGACTCCTGACAAACTGAAGCAAGTAATACCTGCATGTCCACACGCTTTGACTTAAGTCATTGGAATGAGCACTCAGGAAAGCAAGTGAGTGTCAGGCTGACACAAAGCCTGCTCCAAAGTGCATTAGCTGTGACTGTGGGTGTCAGCGGTGCAGCAGGATTTCAACTTGTTTCCAGAGATGAAGTAAAAACTTGCTCAAAGACTCCAATTGTTGGGAGTCTACAGAGGTATTTTATCAAATTAGATTGTACTAGATTACACTCAGCCATCACGATGTACAAACACCAGAGCCTTGAAGGTGCATCAAACAAACACTTAACTATCAAACATGTTAATTTAAAAAAAAAAAAAAAAAAAAACACACGTTACTTCTACTGCAGCTGGTGGTTAACTTACCACAACTTGCATAAAACCCAATAGCTGGTTTGGAAGGGTGGGTGCATATCCTCAGCTCATGATATTGTTTTGAGGTGAGGGCTGTGGGAGACTTTGAGAACTGTTTTGAGAGCTGCTAAACTAACAAAAGTTTGCATTTTTTGTTTGTTGGACTGTGAGAGGAGCCATGTAACAAATCGTGAGACTTACAGACACTCACAATACCATAAAGGTAATTACACTTTGGCACTTCTTTCAAAGTGCAGCAATAAAGTAAACACTTTTATAATGCAACAACTCTGTGGTGTCAAATAAAAACCCATTTGTGTGTGATGTTCAGGTCCTGTGCTGTAGAAAAATTACAAAAAGGGACTGCACGCATCAAACTTTTGGGCCTAAAATTATTCAAAAGCTGAATAAATTAAATCTGAACACATGTACAGAGCCAGGTACATTGTCTCAGATCAGTTTATTCAAAAAAAACAATCTTTTTACCATCTAGCAATCTAGCCCACAATTGAATGCTCACACCAAAACTGTGACCATTAAAGCTAGGAGCAGGTATTCAAAAAAAAAAAAAAAAAAAAAAAAAAAAGGTGAAGCATAAAATTTTTAAACATGTTTTGCAACTCTGCAAGCATCGCTCCCCATTTGTAATATAAAACAGAAAAAGGTTTTGATTAAATTATATTGTTTTTAAAGTCATAATATGTGCAGATAATGTTGCTGGCAGGTTTCAAACTTTATCCTTCACCTGGAAAATAACAACACTCCATTTACTTCAGTTAACAGTGCCACTCCATGTTGTTTTTGTGTAGTTTGTAAAAACACAGAATGAACAGTACATCGAAGCTCACTTTAAACGTATACTCACAATGAAACCACACCTGTACTCGTGGTGCTCAGGTTAAGCTGTACGCCAAAACAAGCTTCACTGTTCAAACGTATACTTTGACCTCCTTCATTCAAGTGGGTTTCTTAACATCAGCCAAGTGTCCCAGGGAGAATACGCAGGTATGATATAAGAAATAATACTAAAATGTTCTTGCATTTCTAAATGTAAAAAATAAAACAAAGACGAGCAGATTACGTTGCTTATCAATAACAAAGCCCACGTCACGATTTTATCTCTAGAATGTGTATTTGATCGCTGGGGCCCTACTGCAGCTACGTTTGGGTCGTGTTTGAATTGGCTGTAACTGAGTCCTAATGACATGGGTGTTGCTAGACTTTGCGCAGACGTCAGGATTTGAAGTTGCAGCCTTTCTTCTACACCTAACTTGCTTTGCAAACTCTACATCCGGGCTTTTTGAACCGTACCTATTTTCTGGATCATCGTCATCTTCTGCTGCCCACGAGGGCCCAGACTGCTCCTCATCTCCTATAAGAACAAACATCAGAAACATGAATTTCAAAATGAAATTAAGCTGCTACATTTTGAAAACATATATATTGCCAGAAAAAGTGTTTAATGAATGCTGGATTGTGTGGACATTGAAAGAAAATATTCATATTTATTTCTGTCACAGTTCTTCCTTCATGATTCATGACTAACCACTAATGACACAAAGTACTGAGTACTGTTAAAACTTCTTGAGCCATCACTTATTTCTTTATATTTTGCTATGAAAATGGAAAATAGGTTAAACAATTTACTGAAACATGTAAACATACATGGTGACACAATATAAAATGAAAAACAAATGACCACTTTTATTCTTCAACACCATCTTCAGGAATAGTTCTGCAGGCTTCTTAAAGGACATTCAAACAAATCTTTGGATGTTGGCTGCCTTTTGTTCTTTTCTCTATCAATATAATCTCACACTGCTTCAACAATTTTGAAACCCTCTCTCTGGGGCGGCCAATCAATGACTGACAGTGTTCCACTGTGTGTTTTTCTATCCAGATATGCTTTTATTGCATTGGCAACACCACTGTCTAAAATGCAGTTTCACACCATTAAGAGCTTCCACCATGTTTTTAAGAGGGCCATTTCTCATAGTTTCCCTTCCTTCTTGACAGTCACTGGTCCTTTTTCAGGTCTTTACTAGATTTTTTTTTCATGCTTCCTAATCTCTTGACCCAGATACTGTTCATCTGCTGTAGATGGTTTCTTTTAGGCCAGCCACTTCTTGTTCTGTCCTTACACTTGCCTTGTTTCCTCAAATTTTCTACTGACATGCTGCATGCCATGTTGAGATACATTGTTTTTGCTCTATAGCTCTTTGGGCATCACTTTGTTGGTGCGAAAATACTATTTTATGCCTGCCAAACTGTGTTAACTTTGGCATTTTTTGTGAAAAAGAAATGGGAACAAGCTGCTACTAACAAAGTGCCTAAAGATACTATTTAAAATTGGTTCTTTGCTAAGCTCTCTGTTATGTGACTGGTTAGTTGACTTTTTTAAGCTTAAATGATTCATAGATCAGTGGTAAGCAGCTCTGGTCAGGTACAAGGACTGGGCTAAAAATGAAAAAGTGAAAAGGCAGCCAATGACCTTCAACAAGCCTGAAGAATTATTGCAGTCTTACTTGTTGGTAGTAAAATATGAAGAATTAGGGGGTGGCTCAAGACTTTTGCACAATGGATCTAGACACCTGTAAAACTCACCTGATGATTGGTGGAATGCAGCTGCTCCTAATAAGGCCACATCTTCTGTGATTGGCTTCATCTTCTGATCACTTCCATCGCTCCCAGAGTCATCGTCATGTTCTTCTTCACTTGATGAGGTCGATGAATCGATTGCTTCCTGACGAGATTTAGTCTTAGCGTCCTCACCTTGTATCCTACTCCGCTTTCTAGCCACACCCTCCTCTCCTCTCTTGACAAGATGAGGCTTCCCTATTGACCTCAGCGTATTTAAGTGTTTTATTTTCTTTTGCGAGTCTTGCTCGTCGCTAGAGGAGTCCGTACCACTTTCACCGTGAGCTTTGACTCTTCTGTTAGTTGAGTCGGCCTCAGGGGTGCGATCCAGTATCTTGCGTTTCCGCCTAATCTTCTCTGGTGAGATTGGAGTGTTCTTATTAAGCCAGAAGAGACATTTTTTCGCCACTTTATTTGGCGACGCTTTACCACCATCTTCATCACTCTGGGGTTCATCGGAACTTTGTGTCATCGCTGCTCGCTCAAGCAGAGCAGCAGGGACTTCATCTGAATCAGAGTCGTCTCTTGTCCTGCTCAGACTCTGCTCTTCAGTTTTTTTAGCAGGCACTGTGTTGGGGGCCTCTTCAGTGTCAGAGTCACTATCACTGTCTCCTACTGAGAGAGATGTTTTGGTTTTCACATCACTTGGTCGGCGCAAAGGGGTTGTCTTCACCCGAGGAGAACGTCTATTGCCCTGTTCTTCTTCTAGATACAGAGATGCACTGGAGTTGTCATTGCTAATCTTGCTACCACTTGTTTCTTCATCTTCTGATACATGTTTTTCCTTTGACTTCTTATCTTTCTTTCCCTCCTCGGTTTTGGGGGGCGCAGATGACGGCTCCTGCTCCATAGCTACAGGTGTAAGTTGTACTACTAGTTTTTTAGTCATGTCAACGCCGCTTTCAGTAGATTTCAGGCCAATCTTTTGTGCTCTCTGTCTGGCTTTATGTGAACCCGAAACCATCTCCTTGCCAGGACAGTCTTGTAGACTCCCATCTGCAAAGCCCTTGGAGTCAGAGTCGTGATCTTCTAAATGTTCAGCTGCCAATTTCTGCAAGTCACTCAAGCACCTGTCATCAGGCATATCTATCTCCATTTCTGCTTCTGTTACGAGTCCATCAAAGTGGTCACTAAGCAGTTTTTCCCAACTGCTCGATACATCCAAATCACTGAATTCTTCCTTAAGGCTATCCTCCAGTGCTGCTAGGGATTTTCTCAAGCCTTTAACTACTTCCAAAAATGAGTTCAGGTACCTGGTGCGAACACCAGGTGTTGGTTTGTTTTGTGTCACACTATGAATGAAATTGACAAAAGTTTGGTTTAAGGTATTTGTTGAGTCCACTAAATGTTTGGCCTTTTTGGTAATGTCCTTGGAAACCTGCAGCATGCTGTAGTTGAACATCACATTTCCATCCATACCAGTGTGATCCCATTTATCCAGAGAAATGTTTTGAGGTGAGTGTGGTAAAATGTTGAAAATCTCAGACTTCCCCGGATCGACTCGATTCCTCTTGCGCTGCTGTTGCCACAAACGTTCCATGTTCTCAAGGACACTGTCACAAGCCATGACCAGGTCAAAAAGAGGTTCTGGGCTACACACATAGCAGTACCATTTGCTCTCCAAGATGCCCGACAATTCCTTCCTTCCCAAATTTCTTAAAATGCACTTCTTACAGAAAGCATTGCTACAGAAATCGCAGCAAATCAAGTTGCCTCCTTCAGCACACCACCTGCACGAGGGGAAAAGAGAGATGATAAATGTGGTTGACAAAAGTGAGTTAATGGAAATGTTAATATTTCAGTTAAATGACTGAATGCTACTAAATCGTGCCTGCACTGCTCATCCATCCCGTCACAATCCTTGCTGATGTCATCACTTGAGTAATAGTTGTAGCAAGACTGGCAAAACAAAACATTTAATTAGAAACAGCTCTGAGCAATGTATTATAAACACTAACAAGGTGAAAAATATAATTCTGTTGATGATATCAATATACTTGAGGTCAGGTTTTTTAATGCATCTTTTTTTTTTCAGTTTTGCTATTGTGTTCAATCAGGCATCAAACCCAGACCCAGTGCTGACAAATCAGTCTGGCTCAATATGGTGCATGACAGTAGTTTTATTTTTGTTTTACTGGTATTCATGACAAGAAGCCACCCACACAAAGCCAACAGAATAAACACACATCACCAAGACAAATTATGAGCTGCACCACAAATAAGGACCGAGGTTTAAAAGAATTAAAAACACCTGATATGCCTGATGATGTTCATGATTAACAAAAAACCCAAAGAATATAAATGTAGTATTTAACAGCACAAAGGTATGTATTCTTTTCTGTGCTTTGGACTTACTGACTATATTGTTCTGATAACGTTCAAAAAGTGGGTGAAATAAAAAATTCTAGTATATCAATAAGCAGACTCACCTTGCATATAAGGACTTTCAGAACTGGATGGCGATACAAGGAATCCCTCCGGAAGTGGTTAACTTGTCGGCCACACGCAGTGCAACTCACAATTCCAATGTGTTCAACTCCTGGGAAACAAAAGCTCCATTATTAGCAATTACATGGTTATAAAGAATGGGTTGCAGGACAGCTTCTCTTGTTGCATCTTTACGTACACCCAGTACATTTTCCTGGTAAAATCTAAAAGAGCGAGATCCCTTATCCGGATATAAAACCTTGTGATAGGCAGTGGGGATTAAAAGTGAGGCACTGCAATCTCCAAAGTGGAGTGTCAGAGGGCTCTCTTCCAAAATAATGACTATTTAGATACCAAGTGAAGTGATATTTTTTTCATATTACTTTAAATACTTGAGCATTTCTGCCTAAACCATTAATAGAAAAGTAGTCTGACACGTGGCTTCTCTTTTTGATGTGTTGCAGATTTGATTCTTTATACTGAAATTCCTGCCTAAACATTAGCTAGTGAGCAATTTCATAGGAGTAGTAACTGACCTCCACGTCTTCTTGAAAACTCTTTCCGCATTACGCTTGATTTCCGGCTGCGAAACTCCGGGCCCCTGAAATCATCTCTGCCATTGTCGACTGCTTCAGGCCTGACCAGCACAGTGCCTGTGCAAACAAAAAGTAATCGTACAGTTCCATTATTATTAAATATGAAATTAGAAAGCCAAAGCCAGTTACATACTTGAAGATCCTGCATACCCTATAGGCACTTCAGCACATTTACAATGACTTAATTTTGTTAAATTCATCATAAAGTAAAAAAAAACAACAACACATAGATATAAACGTGAAGTCTATCAACGATATACTCTGAATGAAACACTAGCCCACTTTCTAGGAAAATGTTATGATGGTGTATAAATAATTATGTTTAGTGTCAAAGTAGCAGTGTGTGTGCAGTCAACAACCTTACGACCTACCTTTAGGCAATCTAGTGATATCAAGGTGACCATTTGCATTAACTGGTCCAAGAACCAAGTCCTCACTTGCATTTGAGTCCCCGGATTCATCCAATCCAGAGTGCTTCATGACAACTGAGGGTTTTCTGTAACATCAGTTAAAGAGAAATGAGCTATATTTAACAAAGTTTAAAAACCTACATGGACAGCAAAAAGGGAAATGATGCACACCACAAATTTTGTGGTTGAAATACTTTTAAACAAACAATAAACTCACCGCCTCGAGTACTTGCCATCAGCACCAGCCTGCAAAACGAGACGGTTTGATTATTTAGGCTGATGGTCATCATCGTTTACTTTGTGTTGAAAAGTATCCCAAAGGGAAATGCATTAAAACATTTTTCTGAGTCTGTGAGTCATTTGAATAGAGCATAAGGACATGACATAATTTTCATAATAGTGAGCAAATATTTTTTTACAGATACCTCCAACCTCCATACAGTTAGGCTACTGCTCAGATAACAGAAATAACTGAGTATTTGAGAGAAATTGTGACACAAATTGTTAAGACTATCGCTATTCCTAATAAAACAGCAACAAAAACATGCAAGTGGATGAACCGGCTCTATGATTCTTTGATACAGACAATGTGTGTGAGGTGTACAAAAACAGAGTTTAATCTACTTGACACACAAGAGGTCCAGGAATACATAACTGCACTAACAATACATGTCTCTTACATTTGCTACTAAAGGTGGCCAAAATACTCTGAGAGTCCCAATCCGGAAACACATCAGCTGTTGTCATTTCGCATCTGGGATCATTAACTAGTGTTTCACAAGTTCCACTGTAGCCAGTGGGTGTCAACGAAAGGCCAAGACTTCCTTTTCCGCGTGGAGATCAAAAGTCAAATCTCAAAATCTTAAAAGTCATCAGATCACAGCAATGTTCTCAAGTGCAATCCAACTAATGGATCCCCATTTGCCCTTCACACACACTACCAAAGCCTACTCAAACACTACTGGTCAACACTAATTGGACTACATGTAGACTACACATAGAAACCAAAAGTTTAACTAAGGACATCTGCATTTCGAATGAACATTTTATACGCTTTAGTTATCCGCTTGACAAATATTTGTTATTTGTCTCTCTAGATTAGGTTGTAGATCGAGTCTGTGTTAATACATTTTGGAGAGGGGCTGTTGTTTTTACTAAATCCAGATAAAACCGTTAATGGCACCATTAGTGCCACCAGTGTACGCAACATGACGAAACACTACAAACACACATACTACACTGACATGTGTTTATTATGCATGTTCACTTACCTCTGTCAAAGTAGAACAGCACCTGTTTGTCAAACCTGTGAGCAAAAGATCAGTAAAAAATTAATTGGTAACACATGTAAACCTGTTTCCATTAGTCATGGTTAGAGTGATTAAAAGACGAACCATCAGCATCCTCAACTTTTGATGTGCCACTGCTGTCCTCAGTGGAATTAGCCAAGTATTCATGAAGTTTGTTGACCAATACATTTAGCTTGCTGGTAGAGTTGCTACAGACAGGAGGAAAAAAAAAAGCAGGACAGTGTTTATTTGATTAAACAAAACAATTCAGATTATACAATGCTGTGGAAAAGTATTTGTCAACTTCTTGCTTTCTTAGCTTAGACAAAGATAACCAGAGTAAATACTAAATGCAGTTATTTAAATGATGATTTCATTTATTGAGGGGAAAAAAAGCTATCTGAACCTACTTTCACCTACATGAAAAAAAAACTGCCCTTTAAACCTAGTAACTGCCTTTGCCACTGTTGGCATCAAAAAATGAAATAAAGCATTTGTGATAACTGGTAAATAGTTTTCCACATCGCTTTGGAGGAAATTTGGCTCAGGTTTCTTTGCAGAGTTGCTTTAATTCCGTGACATTGGCGGGTTTTTGAGCATGAACGACCGGTTTAAGGTGATGCCTGTCTCAATCAAATTAACTAGGCCACTCCAAAACCTTCATTTTGGTCTTCTTGAACCATTCACTGGAGGACGTCACAAAACATCAGAAGTGCCTTTGTAACAACTTTTTCCACACGGGCCAGGTAGCTTTGTTCGCTTAATAACTGAAATCATTTAAAAACTGCATTTCGTATTATCGGATTATCCCCACAAATATTAGAATTTGTGGAGATAATCGGGCTAAACTGTATAGAGGTACTTACTTCCGTTTTAGATAATCATAACCTATGTTGTGTCCAAAACTTTACCAGCTTTACATACAGTATCTTAATTGCTGCTTGCTTGCGTGTTGGTGAGAAAGTCTTAGATGTATTTTTATTTAGCAACTTGGTGTTTACAATTATTTAAAGTTTAAACTAAAAAGTTTATACTCACCTGATCAACATTAGAATTAGAAATAACTCCCTTTCCTGATCGATGTAAATACCTTTCACATGAGCCAAAGGCCCAACCTAAAATCTACAAGTAGAGCTAACTAGGTTAACATGGTATGAAGACTACTTTCTGATTCCCCCTTATTTACAAGTGGTCACCACAGCTTGTTTGGATTAGACAGACTTTTAAGCAACCACAAAGAGATCAGATTCTCCTCTCGGGAGTGTACTGTAAATCACTGAACTCCTTTGAGTTCAAATTATGAGCCAGCTTATGTATTTTACGTTCAGCTCCTCCAAAGTTAGCTGAGAAAAGGCTTCTAGTACTGTTTACGAAAAGCCACGTTTTTCGTTTTATATAGTCTAATGTGCTGTCCTACCTCCATTACTATTATGGCACTACTAAACTAAACTAAACTTGAACTGGCCCAGGTATTATTACCTATACGGTCATTCTGGTTTGAATAACAGTTAGCTAACTCTGTTAGCAAGTGGCTAAGCTAGCTCGCCGTTATATTTGCTAGCAACACTAAACAAGCGCACTCTAAACCGCCGGTTTTACCTCAGCGTCACTGCAGACATGTTGCGAAGCAGCTGAACAACCGAAGTCGTTCAAGTTTTTACACTTTCATAGCACCAAAATAATGTGGCAAAAATGTGGCGCTCAATCTATGGTCCACATCACATCCCACACACCCGCTATTGATAAAAAATTGACAACAACTGAACCGCAATCCATAGCCCGTCTACGGATGTATTTCGCCTCTTTTTTCCCCTCTTTTTTAATGCGTACGAGTGAGCTATCGCTCATTATCGCCATCTGCTGACACGGCGTGTGCATACTCAGTTGTATTGTTTTCTACGGTTATTGGTTGTATTGCATGGTTTCTCCCTTTGGGATCAGGTTCCAGCCTCCCTTCCCTCCAAAACCACCTCAGGGAACCTGAATTGGATGAGCGTAAGAAAATGGATGAATGGATGGAAGGATTTAAGTGAATTTGAGTGAGTAATGCTCATTTTCAGCCATTTTTAAATTACTCTCCAGCTCATGTTTTTCAGTTTTCTAACAAAAAGTTATTAAATCTTCCCATAGGGAGTAGTTTGTCTGTCTCTCTGTCTGTCTGTGGCTGCCCCCCCAACACACACACAAATGCCAAAGAATGTATTTTAGCTTTAAGTTAGAACAATTGTATGTTTTAATTTTACTTTCCTGAAAATAGTTCAATAGTTCCTGCAATTTCTGTTAGTCATTTGTTGGACAACTTTATAATAGACATCAAAGCCAGATCATATATATGATAATATGTTAATAAGGGACAACAACAGCACTAGCCCTGAAGGTCATTTTTCTGTACTCCACACTTTATGAAAGGAGTAACTTAATTTATGACTTTGCTGAAAGTTGCTGAAAGCATGCCTTATATTTTTTAACACAGCTGTAAATGTCTTTTAAAAAACATCATGATGGGATTCCAGAGCTGTAAACTTTGTGTGAGCCTTCTGGTTTTTATGTACTTGTTTGCTTCAACAACTGGTCTTTCTTGTTATTTAACACATAAGTTGCATAACATTTACATGTTATCTTCCCTGTTAGTATTCTGAGTAGTCTATGTAGTCTGTAAAATACCAGTAAAATGCCTAGTGCCCACACAATCCCATTTTATAACACTGTCTGTCCCACATACTTTTCAAGTTACAGATCACTTCTGCTTCTGATCCACTCACATCATTCCCTTCCACCTCAAGACAACAGGTAAAATAAAGCGTGGAAGATATTTAAATTTCATGTTACTTGTTATTTTTCTGAAAAAAATCAGGCATTGTTAAATCTGTTTTCACTGTTATCTTAATGACAGAGGACAGCTGACATAGGTGCTACAGTAACAACCAGTGTTTAACTCTTTCCACCATAAAGATTACATTTGACAACCTCCAAATGATGAGTTTTGATACCTCAGTATTTATCAATAAAGGTTTGGTTTAAAGGCCATCAGAACAGGTTCTAGGCTTTTTTGAAGGTTATCCCTTGTAATCTATGTAGGAAGAGAATGAGATCACTAACTTCTGATCCTCAATTCAGAAAAGAGAAATGAGGTTTACCCCTAGGTCCAAGGGGAAAAGAGTTAGGTGTGCAGCACAATTGAAGGATTTCACCTGTCATATAATGTTGTTTTGTATTCATTGTGAAAACCTCACCTTAAAGAGCAACAATGACTTGGAAAACCACGCTGGTGGCAGTGGTTTAGACAGCAGACCAAATGTTTTTTTAATTATAAGGTCAACAGTTTTATCCCATTATTTGTCTTCTATGAATTATGGATTCAGCTTGTAAATTTATCAGTGTTGTACACATAATAACTGTAGAGGTCTGTAAAGGTTTTCAGTCATCCAAGTCATGTTGAGATGGCGCCGCCATTGCGTGCAATAGGTCGGCAGCCTTAACATGAAATTTCCAACTCGTGGGACTAATAAAGGTATATCTTATCTTATCTTATGTTAAAGTTTGGATCTTGGAAAGAAAAGTGAGTGGATTTTTAAGTTCTAAGAGCAAATGGTGGAGATTCCAAGTTTTTAAGTCCTATTAGGAGTGTCCCTTAAGAGTGTTGTTGACCCACTATTGATCATCTGCCTAATCACACGAGCCAAGGTGTGAAAACAGGTGTGGGTCACTATCAGCCGAGGTTTCAGGTGAACCCATTGTGAGACCTTGCCCAACCCTATCGTGTGACTTGCTGCAATCAAATGACCTAAGATGTGAGTAGGCGATAAGGAGTCTGGGAGGGGGTGAAAGAAAATCTGGTACTCTCCACCATTTGCTCTTAGAACTGAAGAAGGTTCTCAGATGAGAGGTGAGTACAGATGCGTTTCTTTCCAAGCTCCTAAGAAAGTGTAGGTAAATCAAAATACAAGAAAAACTCCCCACAATTTAAATATAAAGGGAAAACATAGTTAGGTATACTTTGAAAACATTTTATGAGAAGTTAAAAATACTACATTTTCAACTGAAAATATTGCTGAATATATACATATATATTTGTGCACTTGAGATATGACATGCCTATAAAGAATGTAATTGATTTATTATTTCTATAATTGTTCTAATAAATCAAATTAAGTAAAAAAAAAATGTTTAATACAAAAATAATTTTCACTGATGTATTTTATTTCAGTTTACATTTTTGGCATAGATAACCCTCCATAGATACACACCGCCTGTTTGGTGACGTCACGAAGGGCGGGCGAGCATTCCTGCCGTCTACTTTTGTCTCTACGTGGAGGAGGCAGGACTGCAAACTGGACAGTGTCTGGAATTTAAGGCGCACCAACAGTAAGTACCAATTTCCTGACAAGTTCTAGACCAGCACCTACTTATAGATAGAGTTTATATCAGTTTTGCTTATCAAAACAACATCCTTTGTCCCAAGCTTTCCTCCCTGTTATCCTCTGTTTGTAGGGATGGGTTTGCTGGAGTAAGCAGGGGTAGTTTCCTGCCTATGAAACTTACATGTCTGTCGCTAGCCGGCTAGCTCTAGCTACACCTTGAATGTAGCCCGTTCATCCTCTCGGAGCTGAACAAGTCTGAAAATGTTGAAATATTGCACTCTTTCACTCCTTAATTATGACCACATAACTTTTGGAAAAAGTAACTACTGCTCAAAGACGTAGTATACATATACTAGTTTCATTGTGTAACTATGTATCACATTTATACACGAGGTACACATTTCTAGTTATTTTTTATTTTTGTAGATGCGGGCTGTTTAAAATTTTTTGAATATGTAAAATCCTACAGGAAAAGTCAAGTTAGACAGAAGCAGGTTTGTTCCTTCATCACGCCGCCTCTCACCGGAGGAAGTATAGGTGGAGCCTGCACTATTTCTTTTAAGTTTTCTTTTTAATCTTCCCGCTCCACCAAGTTAGCATATAAAAGCCACATACCAGAACACAATATCACAAAGAGTCTGTAAATAAATCTTGTGTAACACATCTCTCTGCTCAATGTTCTTTACTTTGCTGAATGTTTCTCCTCTCTGTGTGTGTGCGTGTGCGTGTGTGTGTGTGTGTGTGTGTGTGTGTGTTTGTGGGTTATTTTCTGCAAAGGTCTGACTCTTCCACTTTTTGCCAATGAACTGTAAACGTCTATGACGCCTTTGCACTCACTGTGCAAGAGTTAGTGTAGCTGATCCTTGAAAAAGCATTGTTCTCATATGGTCTGTGCTGGTAAGCCTGACGAATGTTTCCACACCAAAATAAGACAGCTTGCCTATGCACAAAGTGGCTTTTTGTCTGTGTCTGTGTGTGTTGAACAGTGGTCTATGTAAACTTGTTTACTGCCTTGAGCGATTTACCAGATTTTTCCTGGAGCCCATCTGGAGCTGCAGCGCTCACTTACATCTGGGATTCCAATCCTGGATTGTTGTTAGGACACGGCTGAGCAGCAAGGTCGGCTGATAATGTCAGAGAAGCCCGTATTTTAACTTCATAAATGTTGTGACTTTGAACATAAAGCGTGTTGTGAATACAAGGTCTGGCCTTCTCTAAAATCTTGTTTCACTTGTATGGCAGGAGACGAGGTGTTTAATTCATAAACATGATTAATATATTGTTAGCTGTGCTCGTAGTGTCAGCGCTAGTGAATGTGATGATTGCATTTCCTTTGTGGAGAAAGAAAAATGCTGGATGACATTTTAACTGTAACCTGACTGGCATGGTTAGATTGCCCATGAATGTACTGGTATGTAGACTATGCTCCACAAAATAGCTGAGGTAAAGTGTAATTTTCCCTTGCTCATGCTGTGGAAGTATTAGAGCGCCTACTGTATGTGTTATTTAAAAGCACAGACATTACATGTGCGCACTGCTGTCTCTCCAACCAGACCTTGGAGACGGTGGATGGGTGGTGTATTTTTAAAAAACCTTGTGCTTCCAGCCGGGCTCACACCTGTGCGAGTGAACAGGTTTTCCTACTTTTTTCCACCATCAGGATCTATGGGAACGGTCACTTGTTCTGCAAGTCAGTAAAAGTGATCAGGTTACTCTTTAGTTGCACTTCTTTCTTTATTCAGAAACTCTTTTTTTTTCTTCTTTTTATTTTCTTTTTTTTAAATTGCGCGCACTGATGGATGTTTCTGAACATTAAAACAATTAAAACAATGCATTGCTATGCTAGAATGCTGAGTCATTTTAAATAAATCATGTGCCAACTTTAATTAATACTGCAGCAAATGCACCAGAGAATATTAATGCAATGAGTCATTAATGTTTTCCATTTTTTTAAAGGCCCCAGCTTATTAACGTGGTTTTTGAAGCAATCGGATACAATGTCAGTGGTATTTTTTACGGTTGCTGTGCCTTTTGTAGTACTGTGAGTGTGCCATGCCTATAAAGGATAATGGTATGCAAGGCTTTTGTTGAATAATAGCATAGGTGTAGGTGTGGCTGCTTACCTGTAGGAGTAACAAGCTAACCCAGCTGATTCAGCAGCACCTCTGTCTGTATGGACTCCCGTACTAACCCCTTTTAGACTTCCTTCATCATTTAGTAAAGCTACATGCTTTCATTTGGCCAACAGTGATACACTATAGAGAGCAGATTGTAAAGGCTAGGTGGTTGCTGTCATTTCATTTGAATGTTTCCATGATGATTCACCACATGGCCTGGCTTTTAAGGCTTTTATAATACCACTTTAACCCAGCCCAGGGTGTTACACTCGCAGCTGTACATGATGTCAAAGTAGAGTAAACTCCACAAACAATTTGTTGTCATCACCTCCCTCCTTACCTGTCAGTACTGCCATGCTGATCTTATCCCAACAGCCTGAACAGGAAATAAAGGGCTGGCCCTACAGACTGGCTTTCTGCTCATGAGTCATTTTCACATCTGCACAAGATTGTGAGTAAAAAAAAAAAAAAACGTCCCATGTTCTTGCAGACCGTGTTGGGTGTGTGCTTATTGAACTTAACCACATTTGGGAAGGGTGCCCAATCTATTTGTGTGCCTCACATTTCCCACGTAACTGTGGATGAAACACTGGCGGGGCGGGGTGTGTCGCCTCAGCTCTGCACATTTAATTCAGCCATCTGGGAGCAGCCCTCGGCTTTAAATTGAGTGAAAGATTCATCAAAGGCGATTGTAAATGGCGTCAATGTGCTGTTTTTGGCTCAACAATTAAAGCCGCTGCTGGGAAAGAAGTGTGTGTGTGCGTTTGTGTTTGTGCGTATTTGTGATATCCAGTTGTAAAATGAGCTAGGAACCGAGAGAGCTTCTTGAACGGAGGGGGGGTTAGACGTCTTAAAGCCTACAAAACAAGTCCAGTTATGCTTGTTTTGCTGCTGCTGGGTATCACATGACTAGGATGACTGCACATCTATACAGATGAGCATTTGTTTCAGTCCAGCTTAATTTCAGCTGGAGCTACCAAATCTTGTATTTTAGGATATTTACAATATTTTTCTGTTTTTGCTTGGTTGTTTGTTTGTTTTTTTTAATTAGTGAAAAGTATATAGCTATGGCACTCCTGAGTCATCCTCTTTGTACTATAGCCAAAGACTGACCTCTTAATAATGTGCTCTATCAGAGGTATTGATGTGCTTTTAGGCAGACATCCATTTAGGAGGTTGATGTTGCTTTCAATGTTAAAGCACAGGATTTTTACAATTTTTGATTTTTTGGGGGGTAGTTTTTTTTCAGCACGCCACACACACGCAAACATGTGCAGCTGTCAAAGAAAACAACTGTCTTTGGAAACCAGCCGCTCTGAACTCTAGTGTAACACAAGATTTATGGCCACAGCTTTGCTACGGTGATTACAAACGCTCTATTCTTCCATGCATCTCACATTTGTCCATTGCCATCTGTGCCCTTGCTCCACGTACTTGTGCCCTTCTTCTGTTGTCACTCCGCCTCCTGTTGAGGGTGTGACAAGTGAGCGAGTGAGGTAATGTTTGTGGGCCCTTCTTGCAGCAGGCCCGACTCAACCGGCCACATTTCACATCCTTTTTGGAGAAAAGTTAAATATAGCAGTGCTGGAATTGGCATTTTCCTAATAGTTGAGTGGGGAGTTTGTGCTCGGCCTGATTTGGGGTTGCTTTGTTGAAGGAAAACACACTCTTCTCTCTGATTTATGGTAAGTCTTTTAAAATGATTTGTGTTTTTGATGTGGCTTATTAAAGTGACAAATCCCTTACCATCACCTAGTTTTCGAAATTATGTAATTTTGTCTGAAGGACTTTTTTGGGCAAGTCTTTCTTGTTTTTGCAGGGCTGTGTGTTTTTAATTTGTCACTTTGTTTTATATTTATAGCTTTATGGGAACTGCATCACGTCTCTGATGCCTTGTGGCTACTGATGAGTCACCTTTCGTGACTATTAATAGTTGCGTTCATTAAAGCGGATGCAAACTTTGGTTCACTGTCTGCTCAGCTGTCTGGGATGCTGCTGAGGGTAGAAAGATAATAGATGGCTCAGTTCACTCAGAGACGTTCAGGCACAAATTCCACTATTCCTTCTGCTATTTTTATATGTTTTGTTGGGGAAACCAGGCGTTGCCTTGCCCAGGATTTCTTTTTTTTTTTTTTTTTTTTTTTTTTAAACCTGTCCCGTTTGGTTCTTTTGCCATCAGAATTATTGTCTAAAGGCGAAGAAAGATGCCCAACGGATTTACTTTACCAAATGGACCATCCCAGCCTTGCCGTAATGGTCCATTTGATTTACCTTTTATTTTATATGTTTTGTTGGGGAAACCAGGCGTTGCCTTGCCCAGGATTTCTGACGAATGTGACGATCGCACATCTGTAGCTTTAAGTCTGGCAAGAAAAAGGGAACACTTTTCTATCTGGAAAAATCTTTGCTCTTTTGTTAACCACTTTTTGTTTTCTCAACCCTCGTGTTGGAGAGGAATGCCATCATACCAGTTTAGCCTTGGAGAGCGAGGGAGCTCACCTCTCTGTAAGTGGAGCTCACTCAGTCCAGGCCTCCTGCATTCCTTTGCAGCTACTGAACAGGAAGGGGGTGCTGACAGAAATTCCTTATTTTCAGTGCCTTTTTTTCTCAATAGTTCCTTTGCCTCAGAGGAGAATGGGAAGCAGTGGTTTTTGTCAAGCAAAGTAGCTCTCGAGACAGATTCTCACTGACTCGTGGTCGATCTGTGACTTGAGTAGTTAACCTTTGAACCAGACGAACCTGACGGGTCATGTTTCATTTGCTCTGGCTGTTTAAACAGATTTCCATCTGGTCTTGCCCATGGCGTGCCACTCGCCAACGCTGATCTAATATTCAATGGGTTTGAGCTAACCTATCAGCACACTGCAGTCTCTTTGCACTGATCTGTCACTCAGTGCTGTCTTTTTTTTCTTTCTTTCTTTTTTTTTATCTCTATGAAACAGCCATGGGTTTGAATATGCAGGAACTGTAGACAAGGGTTAAGCGTTTGGTGTTCCTGTTCTAAGTTCCACTTTTTGCCCAAATAATACTGACCAGTGCTATTGAATGGGATTTGGGTGCATGCAGGTAAACAGAAATAGGTGGTTAGAACCACCAGCTTTCCCCTGACAATAATTCATATTTATAATTATTAGTAAATTTGAATGGGATATCTGACGACCTACCACAGAACATAGACCATAGATCCAAGAGACTTTATGGTCTTCCTTAAAGTTAGCTACACAATTCAAATGCCTTGTGTAGCTGTTTGGCTACACAGAAAGAGGAGATTGCAGGAATTAAGCCAATGTGGAGGTCATAGAAACATATTAAAAAAGCAAACAGTGTGTAGCTTGACAGCCACTGTGCTATCTGTTAATCAAATGTTGATTGGCTGAAAAGTCACCTTGAACAGGAATGGGAGCAATAGAGTTCACCACAAAGAGGAAGAGATTAAAAATGAATATATAAATAGGAGAAAAGCAGACACAGGACAGTTCGCCCTCTTGTTTTCACTTTACTACAAACAGCTCTTTGTGTGTTTTGACTCATGTGTGCACTGTAGCAGGTGCTAAGCTAAAGCTCAACTGTCCCTGTCATGGTCACTGCTATGTGTGATTGTCCATGATGTGTACAGAGCTCATCTACAGTCTTGTAGTGATTGGCACTGGAATCCCAGATTGCACATTTTGTTGATTGTTTGTAGGTCAATCCATTTAATTTCAGATGCATTTTGGTGATAATACCCCACAAATCTTTCACATTTGCACGTTTGTCTAGAGATCCCTGGCTTTTGAGTCTTTCCAACTGCTTGAGTCTTTTGAGTCTATTTCAAACTGCATGCACAGTCGTAACCACTTTTTTATTGCAGCTGTCAGTAAAAAGATTTAACTTGCTTTGTCGATTTGATTTGTAGTATAGGCACACAATAAAAATAAAACATTGTAGTTAAAAAAATCTATATTTTACAAGATGCACTGTATAGTATAGTATACTAACTGAAGAGTAATCATTTAGTCATCCAAAGGCTGCTCACATCTTGACTCATCTAGTAGTTTCATTGGAAAATGGGCTTGCTGCTATACAATAAAACTAACAGGATGTGACTTTGATTAAGGAAAAGGAAAAGCGATAGGTAAATTAAGCTATTTTAGGCCTGACAGAAAATAAGAGGTTCACTTATCTGCTGTGTGTCGATGCCACTCCCTTTGCTGGTTGAATGCATAGAAAGTGACAGCAGTGTGGGTGAGTTTACAGGAGTGATAAAGATGCTGTTTGCCTCCCAAACTATTTTTAAGATGTTGTGACTCTGCTCTCTTCACAGTCACACCTTTCTTTGACTGACCACCTCAGGTCAATCTCAGAAAAATGTCTGCAAAGCTAACACAAGAAGAAAGGGAGGAGATAAGACAGATATTTGAAAGTTACGGTGAGTAAAAAAAGTCATGTTTCTTTTTATTGCAGTCACTGTTACTGCTGGTTTAACCATATCTGATGATTCTTTCTGTGTTTTTATAGATAAGAACGGAGATGGGAATATCTCTAAACAAGAGCTTGGTGACCTTCTTAAAGACATCGGCCATCCGCTGCCAGGATTCAGGCTTCGAGAGCTCATCCAGAAGCTCGATACAGACAATGATGAAAAGCTAAACTTTGACGAGTTTACCTCGGTACGTTCTAAGCAGAGCCGAAAAGCATCCACATGCCACAAATGCATACAAACATACTGCAGGAATGTGAAAGTGATAAACTGAAGAAATGATTAATCCTTCACAGTAGCAGCTTCTTGTACAGTCTGCATTCTTTATCAGTCAAAACTTGGGATCACAAACAGCACCCCAAAATGTTATCACCCTTGGTCCAAACATCTACTGACTATTTATGTATGTATGTATTTATTTAATAATTAAAATTTTGTTGAATTAGACATTAGAAACATCAACATATAAAAAGGCAGTTCAAAGACACTGATGTAGTGTGATGTATACAAGGGAATTTGTACAATAAGTACAAAAAGATGTTTTCACTTTTTCTTTGGATATGAACTCACAGAAAAGGCCCTGTTGCTCCTTGGCTATCACATTTTTTTTTTTTACAATTGAGCCTTCCCAACATCTTGTCTGGCACAAGTCTGATTGATTAGGTATTTTTATGGCACAGCAAAGCTGGGATCTGCAATCCAGCACTGTCCATGTATAGATAATAATGACATGTATAGACATACATGTGCCATTATGCGAGAAAGATGAATCAAAATGAGCAGAAGTGGCTAAAAGTATTAATAACCTCCACAAGGCTGCTATTGTGTTGTTGCGGTTGCTTCTTTCACCTACACTGGATAGGAAGTGCAAGCTAGCATCCTGTGGCCTTTTGCATGTAAAGAGTGCTGTGCTAGTTTGCCCAGCAGCTCATTGTGGTCACACCGACAGCTGTGGAGGCGAGGCCACTGATGAAGCTCTGATAACTCCGGCTGCAGGAAGTATCACATACATTCCTACTGAATACATATTGTCAAACCAGCTTTGTTTCAATTCTCTCCCATGTTGCGATTTACTGATAAGATACGCTGCATATCAAGAACTGTCACCACATATTGCTCCCATTATTATTGTTAAATGACGTTTAAATATGTGGGTGTTTAATTTGGAGGATAAGTGCTGTAGCTGTTTCTGTCATAATCTCATCAGCCCGAGGCCATCCTGGACCTTTAAAGCTCGTTGATGCCGTCAAAACCTCAGCTACTAGCCTAGATACTCACCATATCTTCTTAGCCCTGTAGCAAGCAGGTTGGGTTATGTTTTCGTGCCACTGAGGAGAAATTCCAGCAGATCTCCTGTGTCTGCCGAGCAACCTGAGCTGCCACCGTGGCTCACAGGAGACCACAGTAACAGGAGAGAAGATGGTTGAGGCTTTTTGCACAGAAGTATGACTTAATAAAGATTGTTTGCTTCATTGATTCCGATTCATTGATTAGTCTGCTGATTCCATTTAAAAAAACTTCAAAATTCAAAAATGGTCCAAACCCTTCCAAATGATTTCCGATTAAAAATAAAATTAAAATGCTGAATTACAAATGAAATTGCCGGAATAATCATATTATAAATAACATGCAGCTGATCTGAACGTGATCTTTAGTAAATTTGCTCGGATACTCATACAGTAGTTTGACATACCTGTTTAATCAAATGTAATTCAAAGGAAGTGTCTTTCAGTCATTGGTCTGTTATGCTGAGTCAGTCATTGTAGGTACTGGTAAATGATGGTGTCTTATCTAATCCAATTCTCGTAAATTAGGATTATTTCCACCACTTTTTTTGAGATTACTACGACATAATCCCAAATCAGTGTCTTTAAATGCAACACAAACATGCCATAGCCTTCAGCCTTCGCCATTTCTAACCATTCTTTGCTGTTATTTTAGATTGTTGATGAACTGAAGGCCGGCCAGATATCCAAGTCTTTCCGCAAGGCCATCAACAGAAAGGAAGGCATCCTGGCTATTGGAGGGACGTCTGAGCTGTCAAGTGAAGGCACACAACATTCGTTCTCTGGTACGTCAGAGATTCCCAACCTCATTGGCACTGTTTGCTGCCAGTGTTTGTCATGAGCTGTTGACTTTGTACCCTCTGCAGTTCACGTGCAGGCGCTTCATTTAACACTGAAGTAATCTATATTAGACAATGTGACCTAGTGAAATTAGGTGATATAAGCAGCCCACTCAAGTTACCTTGTTGGTGTTTGGATTTTAACTAACCTGTGTCTGTTTGTCCTCATAGAGGAGGAGCGATACGCCTTTGTGAACTGGATCAACACCGCTCTGGAAAAAGACCCTGACTGCCAACATGTTCTGCCCATGGATCCCAACACAAACGCCCTCTTCACGTGTGTTGGAGACGGTATCGTACTCTGGTGGGTGCTCCTGTTACTGTCCCTCACTGAGTTCTAACACTGCTCTAAAGGTTGTTCATATTAAAAAATATGAGTTTTTATATCAACATATAGAGGTCTAAAGAAATCGCGTTGTCTGTGCCTGAATTGCAGCTGGACTGGTCAAAGCTCAAAATGATGCTTCACTGTTTGAATTGGCTACTTTTAAAAATCTGTTTGAGGTGCCGGTGTGGCTCCCTCGGTTGAGCAGGCGACCCTATCACCATGAGGCTAATGCAGCATGCCCGGGCTTGAAGCCACTGGGCCTCGGAGTGCTGCTTTATCCCTGTAAAGCCTCAAAATCCCAAAACATATATTTTAAAAAAAGAAAAAACAATACACACACACATTTGCTTCTGAGTTAAACCTCTGTTCAAATTAATATCCACCTTTCACACCCTTCATTTGCATTTTTGTGACCTGGCAAACAAAAGCTATGATTTTGTTTATTACATGCTGAATTATTTGTTTTTGATACTGTACAACTGTTTAAACATAAATCAGTTTTACATTAACTCAAGCTCATTTTATAAGACTGAGAAAATATATGATTACTTTTACTTTTAGTGTTTTTGACACCAATGGCTCTGAAGTAATAAAGTAACAGTCCTTCATGTTAAACATATTTCTGATATAGCTTATTAAGTTGCAACATAAAAGGATATTGTTAGTTTGTCTAAGGTTATGTTGCTACAATATAAAAGCAAGAATCAGTTAAACATCACATGTTTGAATTTATGTTAAAGTTGAAAAAAGTGCCACAAATTTACTTAAACTGTGAATGCAAATCTTTCCAACCATGATGCCCTAAAAGTTAGATATTTACGCTACATTTCACTGTGTGTTATACTTGTATAACTATGCATGTGACAAATAAAGAACCTTGAACCAAGTTGCTTAATATTCACAAACACAGATGCTTTAGAGACAATAAACATTTGGATTTCTGTCTCCTTAACAACATGCATCAGACATGTTAATGTTTGTGGGGTTTTTTTACTCTTTGCACAGCAAAATGATCAACCTGTCAGTGCCCGACACGATTGATGAGAGGACCATAAATAAGAAGAAGTTGACTCCTTTCACAATACAGGTCAGTCAGTTTTTTCTTATGGTGCTTTTTCCCCCCCTCACATTTTTTAGCAAATGTTTTTGTTTTTTGTTTTTTTTAACTGTTAATTTGTGCCTTACAGGAGAATCTTAACCTGGCCCTGAACTCTGCTTCAGCCATTGGGTGCCATGTGGTGAACATCGGTGCTTTAGACCTGAGAGAAGGGAAGCCCCATCTGGTGTTGGGCCTGCTGTGGCAGATCATCAAGATCGGTCTCTTTGCTGACATTGAGCTCAGCAGAAATGAAGGTACAGGACATTAAATAACATGCGCTTCAGTC
This sequence comes from Pelmatolapia mariae, assembly GCF_036321145.2. Taxonomy (NCBI): domain Eukaryota; kingdom Metazoa; phylum Chordata; class Actinopteri; order Cichliformes; family Cichlidae; genus Pelmatolapia; species Pelmatolapia mariae. The sequence goes on from NC_086236.1 coordinate 23,699,492, forward strand.
CTGTTGTTCCCCCAGTCTGTTTTCAAGCAGCTTAAGTGATGATTAATGCTTCTGAACAGCACTGGCGGCACTGCTGAGGGATGGGGAAACTCTCGAGGACCTGATGAAGCTGTCACCAGAAGAACTGCTGTTACGCTGGGCAAACTTTCACCTGGAAAATGCTGGACAGAAGAAGATCAACAACTTCAGCTCTGACATTAAAGTGAGTATACTCACTGGCACTGAATCCAGTTGGTGCATCTAAATAGTAGATGCAGAGAGAGGGACACTAAACAGAACTTTAGAACATAATATTACAGGTTTAATGTGGCTTTTAAGGTTCTTCACGGGGCTTTTTAAATCCATTTTTGACTTGTTTTTCACTCTGGTAATAACTACGTCTACCAACACAGGCGTCTGTCAGCCCACCTGGACAGGTAGCACATGTTTGTGTTTGTACAAACTCACCCAAATATCCACTTATCTTTTCCAAAAATAGGAATGAGTGGGTAGTGTCTCAGGCTTAGCTGTGTATGTAGGGATTAAGAAAAAGACACAGTCTTTCTGTGGCAACATGCATTTTAGTAAGGTAGTTCAGGTGAAAGGTGCCACTCATTACGTCAGATGTACAGCATTTGTTAACTTTTATTATACAAGCACTGTCAGACCATTTCATAAATGAAGCAGTAAAAGTATACCGTTATGCACCTGTATGTGTATGTATTTTTCTCAAGCTCTGCATTTGTTTTTTTGTTTCTGATTAATTCTCATTATTTCAACATTTAGCGATGCGATCCTCTAAAATACACTTCTAAAGTTCAGTTTTTGTCCCTGTTGAACTTGTTCTCAAACTAAATCAAGTTTATCATCACCTTTCTCAGAGTGAAGCTGCCTTTAATAAGACTAAAATGAGTGTAGGTTTTGTTGTTTGTCCAATAGCAGGAACCTACATTTTCTTTGTTTGTTTGCTTTCCTTTATTCAGGATTCAAGAGCCTATTTCCACCTTCTGAATCAAATCTCTCCAAAAGGCACAGATGAGGATAAGCCACGCATAGACATCAACATGGCAGGAATCAATGTAAGCACTCTGACAGTCAGCGCTCACAGCTGGGCATCTCCAACACATGCCAGCAGCTGTACAGGGCCTCTGACTCAAGTGTGTGTGTGTGTGTTGTTCAGGAGAAAGACGACATGAAGAGGGCGGATGCCATGCTGCAGCAGGCTGACAGACTCAGCTGTCGGCAGTTTGTCACCCCAGCTGACGTTGTCAGTGGAAACCCCAAACTCAACCTTGCTTTCGTGGCCAATCTGTTTAATAAATATCCAGCACTGACCAAACCTGAGAATGAGGATATTGACTGGGGACTGTTGGAAGGTGGGTTATCAAGACGTTCAGAGGTGGTAATCAAATGTAAGCTAAATTGGAAGATACAAGAGGCCCCAGGGATCTGTAGTATTTCTCTGCTACATTATTTATGGGTAAATGAGTAAAACAAAATGTTTGATACAGTCAGGAACCATCTTTGATGGAAAAGCAGAAAATGAACATGAGAAATCTCCAAAATTAATTTTAAAAAAATCTGCTTGAAAGAATCTAGCTGACAACATGGTTGTATTTAGATTTCTCCAGATAGTCAGAGCATCTGCCTAACACAAACATAAACATGTAAGTTATAGCTAACAAACAACAACTAACAGGCGTACTGTAGCATAGAGATAAGTCTTAATATGACAACAAGTCCCTCCTGGCTTTGGCACCTACTGGATACGTTAGTCAGTACATTTGTATTTACAAAAATCTTTACTGTTCACTTGTATAGTTACATACATTCATCATTAAGTCCCTTAAGACTCACAATCCTGTACTGTCCAGGTGAGACGAGAGAAGAGAGGACGTTCCGAAACTGGATGAACTCCCTGGGAGTGAACCCACATGTGAATCATCTGTATGGGTAAGTAAACTTCCTGGCATCTGGAACATAAAAGTGGGATACTAGCTTCTTCTTTTTGTCTTTTTAATGTTTATTATTAATTACAATGCTCACTATTCTTACAGAGACCTACAGGATGCCCTGGTCATCCTTCAGCTCTATGATAAGATTAAAGTGCCGGTTGACTGGAACAACAAGGTCAACAAGCCACCATACCCTAAACTGGGAACCAACATGAAAAAGGTAGACCTAATGGCCTTATTCTTTTAGATTCAAGAAGAAACATGTTGGCTTTCTCCAACTATTTAATTTATATTTCCCAGCTGGAGAATTGTAACTATGCAGTGGAACTGGGCAAAACAGCCAAGTTCTCCCTCGTTGGCATCGGCGGGCAGGACCTGAATGATGGCAATGCTACCTTGACTCTAGCACTGGTGTGGCAGTTGATGAGAAGGTACAAAAAAAAACAACCGTGTGATTTCAGGAATAGAATCAAGTAGAAGTTCCTCCTTCCTTTTGTTTCTGCGTTTCTGCTTTTCTTGTAGTCAACAAGATAAGGAAAAGGTTTACAGCCTGGCGTGCTGAGCATGCATAGCACATTTCTGTGTCCAGCTGACTTATTTTTAAACACTTAAAAAATATAAAACAACAAATTTTCTGAATTGTTTACATTCTACAGTAACACAGATTGCAAACTTTGGTTTTTAAGCCTTAAGTGGCATCAACAACCTTTATAAGTCATATGTTGTACACATAGTATATGTAGTACATTAAATAATAAAGTTATGTATCATGATATTTTAAATGGACTTCTTATCCTCATTTACAGCATTTAGGAACAATTGGTCGCCAGGGAAAAATGAGTATTTGACTGGCTGCGAGTGGTTTCTGGAGGTTGCTGGAAGTCACTGTGAAATTGATCACTATGCCCCAGTCATTAAACCCCATGGTAGCCATTAATCACTAAGGAAAAATGCTCATCCCACAATCGGTTGCCAGTGTTTGCTGGAGGTTGCTTGATGAACTTGGTCAGAGCTTGCGTACATGTGTGCAGATAAGGTGGTGTCTTTATGCAAACTATTGGCGACCACAACACTCTGCAGGTGCCCAAAGCAGATCACAAAGAGGCGTTCTCTGTGACTGACTTCACCTGGTAACAGCCGGCAACCAATCGAGGAATACACATTTTTCCCAAGCAACTGTAGGCTACCAGGGGTTCACTGACTGGCCTGTGTGACTGAGGCCTAACCAACCCTTTTATTTTTTTTCTTTCTGATCAGCTATCCCACATAATCATAAGGTTTGAACAATGGGTGCCTGGGCTTCTGAGCTCTAGAGCAGAAAACATTGTCTAAAAGAGACCAATTAAGAAACCTGAGGTTTAGCTCACAGGGGATTACATACAAGTTATACAAGCTAATGCCATCATTTATGTTTAATATGGGCATCAACCATTGTAAGAGTGAATGTATGATAACAAAAATAGTATAAAAGCACTTCAGAATCAATAGTGACAAATCAAAGTAGCTTAATGTAAAAGTTAATGATCTTGTATTAAATTGACAGTCTTCATTTTCAGATTCATTGTGATAGTTCTCTTTATTTACTCTAATTTTCTTTAAACTGTTTCCACTGTGGAGAGTTGGTAGTTGTAGTTGGCAGCCTCGGCACACAGTGGTGTGTGCGCGTGTGTGTGTGTGTGTGTGTGTGTGTGCGTGTGTGCGCACATTCCTCATATTTGTGATTACATTTCCATAGCTGATTCCAGTGTTAAAGATTCTTCCCTGATGTTTTTGTCTTTGGTCTTTTAGTTAAAAACTGGAGTTCTCTGTTCAGTCCTGTAATAAATATGCTGCCTCTCTACTCTTTCAGATATACGCTGAATGTACTGGAGGACCTTGGTGATGGAGAGAAAGTAAATGATGACATCATTGTACGCTGGGTGAACAAAACATTGGCAGAGGCTGGAAAATCAGCCAAGATTTCAAGTTTTAAGGTAAAGTGACATTGGAGAATCAGACATCTCTACATATGTAAACCAGCCCTCATCAGCACATTGAGCAGTGTAAAAAGATGTAGTCATGTGATTCAGTTGGGGAGGGGTGGGGTCTCATTTTGCTGAGACGGCTCCATGTGTGTGTCGAAGCCCTAATCTGTGTGTTATGTGGCGATCAGGACAAGGAGATCAGCAGCAGTTTGGCAGTACTGGAACTCATAGACGCCATCCAGCCTGGCAGCATTGACCATGATCTGATCAAAACTGGCAAACTCTCTGAAGACGACAAGCTGGAGAATGCCAAGTAAGGACAAAAAGAAAGAGAAGCAGCTTTTTGACCATATACTGGTAAGTATTTTTATACAACTTACCATGTCTGTGTCCTCCCTAGATATGCCATTTCCATGGCGAGGAAGATTGGAGCCCGCGTCTACGCTCTCCCAGAAGACCTCGTGGAGGTCAAGCCCAAAATGGTGATGACTGTCTTTGCCTGCTTGATGGGTCGGGGGATGAAACGAGTCTAACTAGCTGGAATCATTGTGACAATTACTCATACCCACAGGCCATTAGCATTTTGAGAGAGCTGCCCCATTTGAAGGAATTACATTTTTTTTTCTTGTGTGTCAGAATCATACATTTGCATGTGTCCCTGCATCTTCTGATTAATAGAGGTGTTTTCTGAAGAATAATGTGCTTTCATCTTATTTAAAGTGAGGCTGCAAAACTAAAATTTCTAAAGACTTTGATCATCTTTACAGTTTCAGTATGCAGAACTCTTAACGTGTAAGAATGCTGTTTTGTTTTGTGTTTTTTAAGCGAGCGTGCCTATTTGCAGTTGCAAGGTTGTTTACATATTTTTACTCAGCTTGATAAGTAAATTATAGCCTTGAGTAAGCAAAACACATTCCCAAATACCATAATTATGAATAAATGCTTGGTAAATGTTTGGGAAGGGGGAGGGGGAATAAAAAGAGAAGAGGCATCAGACAACCCATTTCCTCTCACTTGATGAAGTAAAACCATGGCCTAAACTGGCATCTTAACTGGCAACGTAAACGTCTACAGTATCCATATACAGAAGCCATATGGTCTGATCATAGTAAAGACCATGGTGATGTGCTATCTGTATTCTTGTACTCGTCATTTGTTTGTTTATTGGGATCATTATGCGATGTAAATGCTGTTCTTTGGGTGTTTCTGGTCTTAGTTGTATTGGGTTTTTGTTTTTTTGTTTGTTTTGTTTTTTAAAGTATCTGTTACGTTGGATGAAGAGCAGGCTGACTGGATTCTCCTGGCTTCTGCTGTGCCTTCTTGTCTCAAAGACAACTTGCACTCATGCTTTGAGTTTTTCCTTTCCTTTTGTATTCACTGTTACCAAATATAAATTGCAACTTCATTCCAGGTAGCTTTATGATACTCTATGACAATGGCCAGATTGTATTTGGTCTCGTGTTCATGTCTATTCCTAAGGGCTTTACATGCAACAATAAATATGCCTTGGAAAACCAGTCTTATGTTTGATCATGGTTATTTCTGACCACAAGTTCATCTTTTAAGCTCTTCCACTTTTCTCTAAAAAATGAAATTTACTATTTTGTTTTCACTTTACAGCATTAGATCAAAGTGGATGCTTTGTGATTGGTTACTTGTAGATCAAAATAAACATTCAGTTGTAATTATATAGCACTAATTCACAACAACAGTCACTTCAAGGGACTTTATATTGTAAGATAAAGTCCCTACAATATTAGAAAGAAACCTCACACACCTACCTCACTCATCTACACAACCCACTATGAGCAACAGTGGGACTTCTGGTTAGACATTATGGCTCTAAGATTTTAGGACAGAATGCAATAAATTCCATTTTGTGGGGATTTAAAAGCAGGAATTTAGAGGTCATCCTGGCTTCAATGTCTAAAAGACATGCCTGTAGTTTACCTAACTGACTTCATGGAAAAATAAAGCTGGGTATCATCTGCATAGCAACAAAGATGTCCTGTTCAGTTTCTTGTTAAACACAAATACCTGCATGTCTGAAGGCTAACATGTCTAACCTTGAAGCAGTTGGACTACAGCAGCAGAAGACCACACAAGGTGCCACTCCTTTCAGCTGAGAACACAAAAACTAAGCCATAATTCTCATCGGCTCACCAAAACTGGAAAATAGAACGATTGGAAAAATGTCGCCTGGTCTCATGAGTCTGGATTTCTGCTGCACCATTCATAAGGCATAATCAGAATTTGGTGTAATCAATATGAAAGTATGGATTATACCAACAATTTTTTACTTGACACACTTTGGGCCCCTTAGTGCCATCTGAGCATCATTTAAATGCACTGTTGGTGACCATGTCCGTGTCTTTTACATGGGTAATACATCAGTTTATCTGAATAAAGTGAAGTATTAAGTATAATTAGTGGTGCAGGATTCATCTTGTAAGAAATGGATCATCTTGGCTCAACAATCATCTTGACGGGTATGAACAAACAGTGGTTGGTGTGGTTACAAGTAACCATAGAAGAGGATACATACAAGTCTAAAAACACTTTAACATTTAATATGTTTAAACTGATTTTATGCCTGTTCTTCCATGACTTTTTTAAGCAGTCTCCGAGTACTTTCAGTGTATTAGATCTTTTGTTTTGTGAATGATTGATCCCAAAATGTACTCAGGAGGAAGTTCTTTGTTTCCAAGCGCCTCTTACATCAGATACCTGTTGGTTTTTTTACTGCTTCTCCTTCCTCTTATCTGAGCTTCTGTTAATGTTACTACCTTTATGCTTTATGTTCTTCCCCTTTTTTCACCATAAAATCCCCCACCTGTTTTAAAAAAAAACAACAAAAAAACTCTGTGAAAGAAAAAAACAAAGCGCTTACAGTTTGTGCGTTTACTCTTGTCTCTTCACAGTCCATCAACAATCTCGTTGCCCAACAGAGATAGCAATGGCAGATTGAAGTTTACTGTTCACTGGGCTGAATCTCAGTCAGATGGAAAGTCCTCTGGGCTTCACTCCCAGTAAGTTTTCGAGGATCTGATTAAAGCGGAAACTGCCAGGCTCTGTCGGAAAGCTCCATGATTAGGAAGAAGTCTCATGTGGTCCCCATCGCCTGGGTTTTCAAGCTCCATTTGCAGCGGAGAGTGTGGCTGTGGTGAAAGTTTAGACTCCTAAACATCGCTGCTCTTGTTACTTTTTGTCAACAAGAGAAGATTAAGCAAAATATTTCAAGTCAAACTCTCAAAATCAAAGTGTCAATAATCATAAATATCCCACAGATCCTAATGATGCCATCCTAGATCATAAAGAAAAGAGGCTAAGTTCATGTTTTACCTTATATCTAAGGTACATCCTGGCTCCCCACCTCTCACTCTATAGTAGCTGGGATAGGCCCCAACCCCCCATGACCCTGATAAGGATAAGCAGAAGTGAATAGATGGATGGATAAAGTACTGTGAGCAAAATATACTTAATTCCACACATTTATTATATGCAATGTAATGAGATAGTTCATAGTAGGAATCAGCGCAGGAGCAGCAGCATAAGCTTGACTACACAAATCATTATTTTCATTCATGTTTCTGTTTCTGCTAATCTTCCTTTTTTGTACTGCACACCTCTTTGAGCCAAACCGGCTACTGTTAAAATGACCCATCTGCTCAGACATGAATGAGCTCAAGTAAAGTTATCATTGTGTTTATGAGAGGGCTCACAACCGAACAAGGGTTATGATATGTCATTAAGCCGATATGTTACAAATGCTGATGAGCTGTCAAGCAAATATAAAAAATATCAGACTAAGAAATGCTGAGAATATGAATCAGGCAGACTACATATATAAAGAAAATCAAATAAATCAGATGAACTGGCTGCATTCTTTTGTTCTGTTTCTCACGATTCTCCTGAGTAATAAAAGTTAAAAGGAACAAGGTTTTCCTAGAATACTCTTTAGTTTGATGCTGACATCAAGGCTCTCAACTACTTGAAAGATTTCCACACCCTCAATCTCCCACCCCTACCTGCTTCCTCGGCACTCAGCCCATCTGAGGATGAGGTGGACCACGTGCTCACGCATGTGAGGAGGGCGCTCTTCGAGAGGAGGCTCACAACCGAGAATGGTGTGAGAGCAGGACTTGCATACGGCGTGGGCACAAAGGATGGATTGGCCGGGGAAGACCAGATCTGGGTGTGCCTGTGTGAAGTCACCATGAGGATTTTTTTTTTTTTGGACTAATTCAAGGAAACTAGAGGTAGGATGATATGTTTAAGCTGAGGCCAGTTTGGCATATACTTTATTATGATCCTAGTAATCTACATTTGCTGTGAAGCACTGTGGAAAAAAGTTGTGTTGCGTAACATATTCAATAAGGGGTATTAATAATTATTTGCAAAAGTAGAGGGAAAAAAGTCTCATCTCCACATTAGTAAAGTTACAAAGTGTGGACTGGCAGGCAGCTGGATGACTTTAGGGGTGAATTATCACTCTTTGTGGCCTCAGCAGCCATCGTGCTGTTATGTCATGCCACACTTTGCACTCTCTCAGCAGCCTGGTTTCCTAAGCGATGTGGTTCCTGAGGGAAAGCAGCTGACTGGTTCACTGAGCCACAGAGCTCCAGGATGGCTTTGTGTGTGTGTGTTTTCATTAATGACCCACCAATTAGTCACACAATGGTAACAGTCATCTAAGCACCTCATCATCTGTCTGTGCTGCAGGGAGAAAGTGTGTCACAGCAGCCTTAATGTGACTTTTTGTGCTTTAACTGAACTTTGATTGTGTATCTAAAGTGCTGCTGCGTCCATAAAACTGAGCTTTTTATTTCTCATGAGTCGCCACAGCAACCACCTGCTGTATGATGGGCTAGGTTAGGGACTATCTACCACAGTCCCAGTTGTCCCCCACCCCCCCAGTCCCCTGACTATTATCTGTGACATGCACCATAAACACTTTTCTCTCCTGCCACAGTGTAACTGAAGCAGGAGAGCATGTCCAACACTCCACAATATGGATTAAATGGCTGTAATATTAGTGTTTGTCCGTACTGTCAGATCTAAAGATGACGGGCCAGCTGGCAGAGAGAGATCGGTCTCCCCACAATCTGTCAGTGAAGACCAGTTTGGAGGAGGAAATCGAGAGAGCAGAGAGCATTCTCAGCAGGTAAAAAGAGCTTCCTCATGTTCATTATGTTTTTCTCAGAGGTTTCGTTCAGAGACACAAAACAGAGGCTCTCGTAATGGCTTAAAGAAGCCGGGCTGTCACTTTTTCCTACTAGGGTCCCATCAATCTGTGATGACACATCCTCGGAGCTGCAAAGAGTCGCTGCTCTTGACCCTCATGGAGGCAGTTCAAGAAATTCTTTTCAAAGGACCGGAGCCATCTCAAGGTAAACCTGTGATGACTCAGCTGTGGCACGTCAGTATGGTATGGCAATTTCAAATGGACTGATTCAAGGAGCTGAAAGATTATTGTGTAGCTCTTATTACATATTAAATAACTTTTTTTGTGGCAAAGGTCTGGCTTTGTAGAAATGGCTATAGAAGAGCTTTTTGTCTTTTTTTATGAAGGTCGTCAACTGATGCAAAATTCATTACATTTGTCCGGTGAAAATCCTCTGACCTCTGATGGGTTGCAGGAATTTAGAGTCCCTTTTTTCATTCAGGCTTTTCAAGATTTTCCAGTCCTACAGATAGAAAAAGAAAGACAAAGTGAGGTCTCAAATCATGTGCTCTAATTTGCAGCTCTGTGATGGTTTTGCACATTAACTGTGTTTGAACTGATGCATTTTGACATGATTTTAAGTTATAAAGCTGCCTAAAGATGCAGAGACAGAGGTGTTGCGTTCCTTTTGTGTGTCAGACTGGTGAGCCTGGTGGTGAGACTGCGGGAATGGGCACACAGGAGTCTTTTGGAGGAGGAGGAGAGGCCAGACTCTTTCCTGGAACGCTTCCGTGGCCCTGAGCTGAGAACGGCCCCCAGTCGCATCAGCAACACACAACTGGATGCCAATGGCAACAATGCCAAAGGGATCTTTAGGTATGCCCGGGTACCACCCTGAACCTTTACTATGTACACCTTCATGTACATGCATAAGGAGTACAGAGTTACACTTGAACAAATCACGACGGGACTTTCTGCTTCATGGCTAAAATAAATCTTTGAAAGGTCTTATTAAGTTGTAGAGACACCCAGAGTTACAGACAGTGTTTATTCCTCTCAGTGCTGAGGCTGTAATTTATGTTGTCCTTGCTGAAATATAGGTTTACTGCAAGGTGCTATGTAAGGAAAAGAAGATAGATCAATTGAGCTTTAAATATTTTACATTTAGTAGAACGTCACAATATTTTAAAATGACCTGAAAGATGTCACATTTACAAAAAAAGTAGCTGTCTCATATAGCTATTAAAAAAATAATTATATAGCTATTGTGTTGTGATGCACTATATTGCTGTTTTTCTCTCTGTTGTTGTGTACTAACAGTTTTTGCTTAATTATCATAATCACACTCTCCTTTTGCTTACAGGAAAAAGTGGGATTTGTTTGTGGTGTCTCCCTCCGATGACGCATACTACCGCTGGTTATTTGTTATTGCCTTGGCGGTGCTCTACAATTGGTTCCTTGTTGTCGCGAGGTAATAACACTACAGTGTGTGCGTCAGTGGGGCCCTGCAGCCTCCAGAGGGTGTACAGTGTAGTGTTCACTTCTTAGACTAGAGCACTAAATCCTTTTTAAATGCATTTCCAGGGCATGCTTTGATGAACTACAAGTGAGCAACTACATCTGCTGGCTGGTGCTGGACTACCTCTCTGATGCTCTATACATAACAGACACCTGTGTTCGACTCCGGACAGGTAAGCCACCTAAAAATGCAGCTTCTGGCCTTCTTAAATTTTAGATTACTCTGATGACATAGTTTCCTCTCTGCTGAAAATTGGTACACCCTGTTGAATGAGTCAGTGTTTGCTTTCATTTTATATTTTCTCAGTTTTCTAATTCAACCCTCGCTGCTTCCTTTTATTTACACATCAAATGCAAACTAACTTTACATTTTAGTTGCAAAATTCACTAAATAACAATATCACCAAGTAGATGACCCTATGCTAAAATTGGCTTGTGAACACATCAGGGATGCATGATGAAATAAAACCATTAATGTGTGTGAAAATGTGTGTGTGTCTCCAGCACACACACAGCACCATGTACTGTTAAATTCAGTTATTTTAGTGTTGTGCCAAAAACTGATTGTCTGTCAAAAAGTGATTTCCAGTGTTTACAGGTGCTTTTTATATGTAAAGTCTACACCTATATTGGCAAATAGACTTTAATGAGCAGGATTTAGAAATAGGTTATATATAAAATGTAAAAAGTACTTGTTTTTCAAGTATCTTTATGACTCTGGTTTATTGTACCTACATTATAAGCAATCTAGTTTACAAAATTACTGTTATACTTGTTGTAATGTCTGCTGGCCTCTTGGGCAGATCACCTTAAAAAAGACATTTTTAATGTCAATAAGATTTTTTAACTGGATATATAAAGTAACTTTGCCAAAAAGCGAGTGTGGCTTCTAACTTGTAACAGGAATGCTGATTAATGTTTGCTCTAGATGGCTTGATATGAGGCATGCATTTGACACATATTTCACATATTATAGGCCAACAAATTATTTACAGCAGTTTAAATACGGGCAATCACTTTTTGGCACTACATGTTGTACACCAGGGCTTGAAGTGTGCTATATGCTTCACTTAATGAGTTTTGACACCTAAGTCAAACAAGTCTAGCAAACATTAGAATAGGTCCCAGGTATTTCCAATGGTAGCCCTAGTTAGTTATATAGGCAGAGATCATTCTCTAACTTCTGATGTGGAAGCAGGCCTGAAATGTGGCAGAAACCAACTGAGTTAATAAAAAAACAATAACGGTTAACCCTGGTCATGGTCCAAGAGGGAAAGAGTTAACCTAGTCACTAGCTTTATCTGCTGCTTGGTACTTTACATGGAGCACATGTAGAGGAATAATGTTGCATGCTAATTTATAGCTAATGCTAGCTTGGTTAGCAAGGTGCATCAATAGACTCTGTCCTGTGCACTGATATCATTTTATTAGTGAAATGTGAATGGGCTTTAATTATTTTTAACTGTGCAGAAAGCCATATCATTAGTTCAGTGATATGAATAAAAAAGGCTATTTTTAGAACTAGCCTCCTGTGGCCTTTGGAGGAAATTCAGTTTGGTGCAATTAAAGCCCTTTCACATAGGAAGCAGCATGAGCTGCACTGATATGATCACGAGAATGTATGTCACACTACACCACAAAGTATGTGGCACGTGCCAGTATTCCCTGGGTGCTTCCAGTAGTGCTGGGGTTTGCCTGATACAGTAGGAAACTGTTATGGTGCAGTGTAGTAAAGAATGTGTCTGAGAGCACAATGTAGCACAACCCATGCCACTTCCTATGTGAAAGGGCCTTTAGGCATTAGCTTCAGACCCAGAGATTGCCACTTGGATTTATCAAATTATGCAGCTCAAAAAAACAGAACAATGTGCTTAAAGACTCTAAAATTAAAGCTGAGAGGATCTAATCTACCAGTTTAACTGTTAAATAAAAACTTGATTAGAGCTGCCCTCTATTTTTTTTTCATCCACCACCAAGCTAAACACGAGTTTTATTTATTTTTCTCAGGGTTCCTGGAGCAAGGTTTGCTGGTGAAGGACCACGCCAAGCTAAGAGACAGCTACATCCGTACATTACAGTTTAAGCTTGACTTGCTGTCCATCTTACCCACTGACCTGGGGTACATTTCCACAGGCATCCATACGCCACAGCTCAGGTTTAACCGTCTGCTGCGCTTCCCACGCATGTTTGAATTCTTTGACCGCACAGAGACACGCACCAACTACCCCAACATCTTCCGCATCTGCAACTTGGTTCTTTACATCCTGGTCATCATTCACTGGAATGCCTGCATCTTCTATGCTATATCTAAGTCTTTGGGATTTGGCTCAGATACGTGGGTGTTCCCAAACATCTCTAAACCCGGGTTTTCCACCTTGACTCAGAGTTATGTCTACTGTCTCTACTGGTCGACTCTTACCCTTACCACCATTGGAGAGATGCCTGCCCCTGTGCGAGATGAAGAGTACGTGTTTGTGGTCTTTGACTTTCTTGTTGGGGTATTAATCTTTGCTACAATTGTGGGAAATGTTGGCTCTATGATTGCCAACATGAACGCCACCCGTGCCGAATTTCAAGCTCGTATTGATGCCATCAAACACTACATGCACTTCCGCAAAGTCAGCAGAGAACTGGAGACACGTGTCATCAAATGGTTTGACTACCTCTGGACCAACAAGAAAGCAGTAGATGAACAGGAAGTGCTAAAGAATTTGCCAAACAAGCTGCGGGCTGAGATTGCTATTAATGTCCACCTGGAGACCCTGAAGAAAGTACGGATTTTTCAAGACTGTGAGGCAGGATTGCTGGTGGAGCTTGTGCTTAAACTACGCCCTCAGGTCTTCAGTCCAGGCGACTACATCTGCAGAAAGGGCGACATTGGTAAGGAGATGTATATCATTAAAGAAGGGAAGCTGGCTGTGGTGGCTGATGATGGGGTCACACAGTACGCTCTCCTTACCGCTGGTAGCTGCTTTGGTGAAATCAGCATTTTAAATATCAAAGGTAGTAAAATGGGAAATCGTCGGACAGCCAACATCCGCAGCTTAGGTTACTCTGACCTCTTCTGCCTCTCTAAGGACGACCTGATGGAGGCAGTGACTGAGTATCCAGATGCTAAGACCGTGCTAGAGGAAAGGGGCCGGGAGATTCTGATGAAAGAGGGTCTTCTGGATGAGAATGCTCAGAGTGGCGGGCTACAGAAAGAGGACACAGAGGAGAAGGTGGAACGGTTGGAGTCCTCTTTGGACACCCTTCAGACTCGGTTTGCCCGCCTACTCAGTGAATACACACACACTCAGCAACGGCTAAAGCAGCGTGTCACTCTGCTGGAGCGTCTCCTCAATCAAACAGACTGCTGTGCAAAGGCAAATGTGAATGACATGGATGAAGGTGCAGGGGCAGTCACTGAAAATGACTCTGGGTCTGTTGCCCATACAGATGGATCACCAAGAAGACTTTAGATCAATACCTAAGGGAATAAGAATGACTCTTTAAGACTATAAGAAACCCATACGATGCATTTTCTGCTTTTACTTGTATTATGTGAAGGTTTTATCAGTTTAGCAATTGTAAAGAGAAGTTTGCATGTTAATAAACATAAGAAGAAAATTTACAACACTACCATGACCATGCACTCTTGGAGTTCATAAACCAATGACACTGAGATACAGTTTTAAAGTTACTTCCTGAATCAAACCAAAACAAAAGATGGAATACGTGAGAATATATTTTAAACTGCAAATTAAAGATGTATTTAAATGCTACCAAAATAAAGGGAGCGATTCTACACTAAACACCTGAGACCTGCTCCAGTTTACAGTTTCTAGTTCACCTGTAAACATCTTGTTTTTGCTTGCATCAGCGGGAGACTCAGTTCTCTCCATGCCCTGTGTGCACACATCGTCTCTTGCCACTCCTTGAGGGGAAGAAGGAGTCCATAGAGAAATGGTTTGCGGTGTTCAACTTCACAGGGATCTTTTTGTGTGTGTCCTTATTTTGCAGGTTAGACTTACTTAGGCTCTTGAGGGAAATCTATAAAACGATCCTATTTCTTGCATTTTAAGCAAAGTGACTTAAAATGGGCTAAGTGAATAACTGCTCAACTGAGTTATTATTAATCTCTGGTTCTCCTCCACAGCGACCTGTCTCCCTCCCCTCAACCCCAACAGGTTGTGGCAGATGGCCTGAGCCTGGTTCTGCCAGATGGCCTGAGCCTGGTTCTGCCAGAGGCTTCTTCCTGTTAATAGGGAGTTTTTCCTTCCAACTGTCGCCAAAGTGTTTTCTCACAGGGGGTCGTCTAATTGTTCAGGTTTTCTCGGTATTCTTGTAAGGCCTTAGCTTACAATATAAAGCACCTTGAGGCAACTGCTGTTGTGATCTGGTGCTATATAAATAAAACTGAATTGAATTGAAACTGTAACAATAACGTCTTCTACTGGGAAACTTTTGGTGCTGTTATTCCAAATCAGTGTTGTATAAGACCAATGAATAGCCATTATAAGTGGTTACCAACCCATACATACACATTGTAAATATTAATGCTGTGATATTTACTTGGTAACAATCGAATACCGGCCAGTATTGCCAATATCAGTACTGATAATGATACCTTTAAAACATACACACAGCTTATGTAGGGGAGAGTAACGTGTCATCATTTAAAGATGAATCATCACCAGCTGCAAACTCTGAAGAGATTTGAATGACTACTAATCACTGTGGTTTTTTCCTTGCAAGAAAAAATATTTGACACAGCTAAAAAACACATTTCAGCTTTTCATGTTTCTCAAAACTGGATTTTTTGGAAACATGAAATATAAATGTGCCTGTCTCTAAACAACTTTTGGTCATCTTCTCTTGTTTAAATGTGCTATAGGCTAAAAATAAAATAGATATGATAATCTTACTTGACGTTTAGGTTTAGGAATCAGTAGTATTCAGCTAGGTTTAGAAAAAAAAAATCATAATTTGGGTTAAAACACACTAGGAGTCAACAACATTGTAAAAAGGCGATATTTGCAAGCCTACTAGGCATTTACTGGCAGAGATTCTATGTGCACTTCTTTGCAGGACCAAAAAATGTCTACGTAATTCTGTGCCTATTAGCAATATGAATGGGACTGATAACAACTAATACTCGCCATTCTGTAGTTTGATAGCATCTAAATCCAGCATCCAGCTTCCATGCAAGGCGAGGAAACAAGATGATCCATTACAGCAGGACCCAAAGGATCCACTGCCAGAATCCTAATGTCTGACACGACAGTACAACCCAGTGTCCTTGATCCTGTGGTTCAAAGCTGTTTTGGTGGCAACAAAGGGCACCTAAAGTATTTTATGCATGTATGGGTTAGTGCATGTCTAACTTGTTATTGACCTTAAATTTTTTTTTACAAATTTTACTCACTGTCAACTTTCCTCAAAGTCTTACCTTCAAATAAACAATCTGCTACCACTATATAAAATAACTTACTCCTAGTTATTTCATGCAAAGTCACTCACTGCGGGGGGAGACTGGGGATTTTCCAGCTATTCAGCCTCTGCATTCCAGGATACAGCTCAACCGCATGAACACTGTAGATAAGCTCTACTGGAACAATGCCTCCGGATCAGATCTGGCTACAGTAAAGAGGCAAGGCATAATAGCCCATATCCCTTGCAGACCCTGAAGGAGTTGGTGGTATCAGGTACCATGACTAAATCTCAAGTTACTTTCTATGGACAACATGAATAAATACTGTTTCTCTCTGATAAGAAACAAATGACATGTAAACCACTCAAACCTTGAAACCAAACGTAAAAATAAATGAAAGGCTTATTCTGGGTACATACACAGGTCACTTTGTTAGGTACACCTGTTCAACTACTCATAAATGCATATAAATGATCAGGAAAAACAGCACCACAGCAAATCAGTGCATTTAGACATATGAGGAAGAAGGTAATTTAAGTGACTTTGCATGTGGTTGGTTGTTGGTGCTCGACAGGCTGGCCTGAGTATTTAAAAAACTGTTGATCTGCTGGGTTTTCCTACACAGCAATCTCTAAGGATTACAGAGGATGATCTCAAAAAGAAAAAATACCCAGTGAGCGGCAGTCCTCTGGGAGAAAAGGTCTATTTGATCCCAGTGATCAAAGGAGAGGGGTCAGATTGCTTCAAGATGACAGGAAGACAACATTAACTCAAAAAACCACTGGTTACCACTGAGATATGCTGAAGAGCATCTCTTAATGCACAACATGCCAAACCTTGAAGCTGATGGGTATAGCAACAGAAGACAAAACATGGTGCAAGAACAGGAAACTAAGGCTACAATTAAGACCAAAATTGGTCAAAAGATTGAAAAAACATTGCCTGCTCTGATGAGTCTGCTTTTCTGCTGCGACATTCAGATAGTAGGTTCAGAATTTTGTGTCAGAAAGCTGCTGCTGGTGGTGTAAGGAGAAAAATATTTTCTTGGCACACTTTGGGCCTCATCGTACTAACTGAGAATCATTTAAACACCACAGCCTACACCCAGCATTTTCATCTTCTGATGGCTCCATCTCACCAAACACATCTTCTCAGACTATTTTCTGAAACATGACAATGGGTTTACTGAATGCAAATGACCTCCACACTTACCACATCTCAATCAAACACAACACCAGAGCAATAGATGTTGTGGAACTGGAGATTTGCATTACGGATGTGCAGCCAAAAAAAAAAAAAAAAAAAAAGGGAGTCCACTCCAGTACTAGCAAAGTGTACCTAATAAAATGAGTGTTTTTATAGCCTTAAGAGGAGAATGGATTAGCTAGATTTGACTGAAAAGTTTAGTTTGGAGAATTTAATACTCGGCTTGTTTTGATCCCAATAAATATTATAATTTAAATGTGTTGAAACTGTGGTAACTGATCAGACATCAAAACCACAATAATGTTAAAATTCAGTCGGCCTGTGCTCCATTTAATTTTTTGATAGAAAAACAGGAGCAAAAGTGAGCATGAGAGCTACTTGTATCAATCTAGTATCACTGGTTCCCAGTGCTCAATTCCAGGTAGAAACATGTATTCTGGCACTGCTTTAGCATCATTTTGCATGATTCAAAATTTAAAAATTCTTTATTTTAGACCTGATCTTTAGCAGTCTCTAAGTTCCAGTCTAAAAAAAGGCCTTTTAGCTCATCCCTTTAAGGTCACGGTCTCAAAAATGTCACTTTCTTCTTGATTGGTCCGCTTCCAGACACAACCCCACTCCAGCAGAATCCAATAAAAATATAGAGTTGGAAATGAGTTAAATGGAAATAGGTCTACTTTAACACACTCAGCAGCTGTTTGCCATATTAAATGAACAAATATATGCCATTTGCGCTGTAACTTGCTGTCCATCCCCTGAAGTCGTCTCACTTAACAAGTGCACTATTTGCTATGTGTACAAGACAACTTGTGCCACCTGTCAAGTTAGCCTGGTGAGACTACAATGAAGAAAAGGACCAATAAGAACGATCTCTGATCCATCTCTGTGTACATCTGTTTACAGCGCCTGTTTCTAAAAGCAGTTAGTATTATCAAAGATTAAAAACAGAAAAAACAAACAAACAAACCACCCCACACTTCAAATATTTTTCTGAATAGAACTATATTGTTTGTAACAGCTTACAAACGACATTTGAAAATCAAATCATACAATATCTGCTGCTTCTCATACGGAGAGACATCCCCAATCACTGGGATTCACTGCATGGAGTGAATGAATCTACTGAAATATGACAAAGTGTGACAGCAAACGTAGCCCTCCCCTCCCCCACCTCTGTAATAAACACAATACATTTCCCAACGAGCTGTTATCACTTCTCCCGTAAGAATTAGAGCAAAACAAAAACAAGATGATTTCTCGCGTAATAACTGTGATTGAATATGAAGATATAGACGAAACGGTGCAGGGCTGCTCATGTGACACCAGGAGACCGCAACATGCTGTCTGTGAACTGATTGGCTGAGAGTATCCACTAGGACAAATGCACAGGCTAGCGCATCCGCATGTGCAGGCTATGCTTGGGTCCATCCACTCGCTCCAACTTCTCAAAGTGTTTCCTAGCATTACGGATATTGATGAGAGTGGCTGCAGATGCTGGAAAAAAGGAGATGTGAATTCTTATTATTGTCTGTGTAGGTTCTCAGTCATCTAGGTCAAGGTAATCTAAGGAGCCTGGAAAGAAAACTGACTGACCTCTCATCTAAGAAGCTTATTCAGTTCTAAAACCAAATGGTTGAGAGTCCCAGGTATTTAAACCCTAGTGAAGATTATTCTTTAAGAGGGTCGTTGACCCACTATTGATCATGTCCCTCATCACATGAGCCATGGTGTGAAAAAAGGTGTGAGTCATTAGCAACAGAGGTTTGGGGTGAAACCATTAGTCCCTTTTCCATTACTACCTACTTTGATCGATCCGTCACTGATGGCCACAATTTTCAGGGCTTTCCATTACCTCATAGTATCAGGTACTAAAAATAGTACCCGCTCAGCAGGTTTCCAAGTGATCCGAGCAGGTGCTAAAATGTGACGTCATCAGACTGCATGCCACCGATTAGCTGGTCAGTGGCGTCACTCGATGAGTCACACGATGAGTGAGAGTGTCTCATTCACAAAAATCAAAACCACTATTTTTGAAACCCGGCAACAAGTGAACGGCTACAAAAAAAAAAAGTCTGACAAAAGGCCACAGACTGAGCAGCAGGTATATCATCGCCTCTACATCCACCTTTGTTGTAGCATTCTTCTCGGATATAATTACGTCATGGGACGCTCTGATGCATTGCTATGACAACGACCGTGCACATTAGGTGGTACTCGATTGTAATGGAAAACCAGTCAATCCGAGTCGAGTCAAGGCGAGTTGATCGGAGCAGGTACTAATGGAAAAGCGGCTATTGTGAGACCTTGCCTCACCCCATCATGTGAGATCATCTGTTGCAAGATCTGAAATGCCTGGGAAGGGATCTCAAAACTTCCTCATGTCATGAGGTACGTGATCAATAGTGGGTCAACGACCCTCTTAAGGGACACTCCCACTAGGGATTTGTTTTTAGAACTGAAGAAGCTTTTTGGATGAGAAGTGAAATGTCTTCAAGAACCTTCCAGTCGCTTTTCTTTCTAAGCTCCTTAGATGATGATGATGATGATTATTATTATTATTATTATCCTGATTTTTTTCTCATAACTGTGAATCTGCTGCAGAGAAATGTTATCTTCACTACTTACGAATAGAAGGGTCCGACATGATGACCATGACGTAAGTGTTGGAGGTGAAGACGTCAATGAAGGCTGCAAAATTTGAGTTCCTTACTTCCATGCTTTGGAAGGAAGCTGCAAGTTTACTGGAATGATAAAATAAATAAAATTAAAATCAACACATTCCAGCTGATGGCATCTGGAGAGGAGGCGGAGCATCTGCAATATACTTACCTACAGCTGAGCTTGAACTGTTTGATAATGTTACTGATCTTCTCAAACCTGTGAGCGTCACGCTGCTCTTTGCACTGATAGTGGGAGATCACCTGCATTTACAAAACAACACGGGGAAACAACAAGATAAATGACTCTCATTTCTAAATTTGTATTTCCTGCCCAGACGCTGCAGAGGAAGCGGACACTCTCACCAGGAAGGTCGCTCTCTCAAACAAAAGAACTTCATCTGCCTCTATGATCTGTGCAAAATTTCTCAGGTTTGTTTCCAGCTGCTGGACGTTTGGGATGAGCTGGTACACTATGCTGGACCAGGCCTGCAAAGAGAAAAAACCCAACAACGTTCAGCTAAATTTACAAAAAAAAAAAGAAAGAAAAAAAGCCTCAGCTTTATTAGCTGTGACAATAAATAAATAAATAAATAAATAAATAAATAAATAAATAAATAAATAAATAAATAAATAAATAAATAATATATGGACAGTCAGGTTCAAGACCTTATATAGGGTTTCATCCCAGATTGATGTCCTGAAGCATGTGCAAGCTAAAGGCCTGGACAGTCTTCTCAGATCTTCTTCACGTTCTTTAAAGATCTGTAAAGACAGAAAGGTCACACCAAAAGAGAAGTGGGACCAGCTCAAGATCAAAATAGACACAAATAAGTAAAATACAAAGAAAAAGTATGAAAGGAGGTTATTATAGATGTGATTAACATAACAGGCAGTAAAATTAAGAGCTGAACAATATGACCATTTACAAATATTATTGGTACCCTTAAGATCCCTACGTTTAGGTTGTTCATATTCAGTTCATACTTAAATGGGTCATACTGTAGCTTACACATCAAAGTGATCCCTTTTACTTTTTCAGTGAAATAAAAGTTCAAGTTTCAATCAAGAAAAACCAGTGCAAAAGTCTAAAAAGGACCACTTTAATGAGTAAATATATACAACTCATTTCCTGTGCTGATGCCAGAGTCACTTATGTCTTGGTAAGGTTTTATTTTATTTTATTTTTTTGAAGAACCAGCCAACAACTCAATCAAACCTTCATAGTACATACTGTTATATTAACTTGTTTCCCACTTTAAAGGAGTTCACAGACTCAGCTAAATGTTGGAGTGGGAGACTTTTGTTTTTTAAAGCTTTTTGGTGGAAACGCATGGAACTGGTTCTACACTGGGCACTATGGCTGTGCATGTGGAAAAGACTGAACAGTACAATCTTAGAAAAGATGTAGTATGATCAATATTTTTTTCCTGTTTCTGTTCTGGATGGGCAGTGTCATGTCTGAGTGAACCGGATCAGACTATTAATCAGCACTTGACTCGCAGATTAAATATCATTGTATAACACTGCAAATTCAAGACAGAGCAAAATAGTAACACGTGAGCGGGACAGTAGTACTAATGATGTATGAAATGTTACTTGAATCTCACCAAATCTCTCTGGTCTTCCTGCACAAGGTCCATTTTGTGCACAAGACAGAACACTTTGGCATCAGGGGAGTTCTGCAGGATGGCTTCCAGACATGACTGGTAGTAGTGCATGTCTTTCTCTAGCTCACGGCTCTCAACGTCAAATACGTAAATAAGAACTTCTACATTTCTGAAAATGTTGTCCCTCTGGCTGGTGAAGTAGTTCTCCATGAATGTGTCCTGTCTGTTGGTTTAAAAAGCACAGACAAGTGATTAAAAATAAGGAATAACTTTGGCTTCTCAAAACTGGTCCAGAAATGGCAAATAATTAGCAAATGTGTGTCTTACCCTCCACAGTCCCACAGGTTTAGAACCAGATTGCCAAGAAACCGTACATGGGAGTGTTCCACGTCAACTATGGTCAACAAATAAAAGCAGAAGAGTTAAATAAATGTAGATAATGAAACGCTCAGCATTAAAAATACATTTTCATATAAGGCGGTGCGGTGCTCTTACTTGTAGCTCCAAGGCGGCGTGTGTCTCGAGCTATGTAATTGGCAAAGATGATTGATCTCATACTGGTCTTTCCAGACCCACTTTTCCCCATCAGTAGCACCTGAAAAGCACACACACACACACACACACACACACACGTGACTCACTATTATAGTGGGAAGAGTTACTGTGTCTATAGTCAGTTCAAGGAATTAATTAGGTGGATTAATCTCTGATTTTAGAAGTACATGCTTGAAATCAAAGGACACTTCAAAAAGGATAAAATCAGTTCTCTGTAATGATCTAACAGATCTAAGCGATCTGCCCTTGCTTTACCTTTTTCTTCATTGCTGTGCTTGACATCCCCCTCAGCAAACACGAGTGTCGGGTATCTCAGTGAGCTGCGGGTCAGATGACTTCAGGCTGTGTCTGCAGCTGTCCTCCCCTTCCTCTCTTTGGGCTACGGAGAAAATCCCCCCCCCCCCAGAAAAAAAAAACGTGTTCATAACACGTGTGAACGCTTAAAACAGAAACAAATCAAACATATCCCGTCACTTTTGATCTTTAATCATCCTCAATAAGCTTGCTGGGCTTATTTACACTTCTTTCTCTGTTATAAACACTTGAGCTAATGCTAACTTAGCTAGCCCGAAACAGTCCAGATATAAGGCTAGGTTAGCTTAGCTTAAATAAACGGCTGAATAGCTGCACTAAAATTCAACAGCGTATCATCAACCTACCCGAAAGAGTCGACCAGTTACCTAAACCGGTGCAGTTTTAAACAACAGTTTTCCTTTGTTTAAACGAGTACAGTTGATAAACATTACTTGGTGGAAGCAGCAATGAAGTCAGGATCAGCTGCTTCCTGTGTACGCCAAAAGTCACATGATGAGCAATATGGGCTTTGAGTCCCGAGTTCTGTCTCACAGGCAACGTCATAGATTTAAACCTTACAGACGTTTTTAGATTAAAGTCTAAAAGAGAACAACAACCTTCAGTTTAACTCCGAAATAGTTTTAGTTGTAGTCCTTTTTTTTTCTTAGAAGAGTGACTTTATACTTCAATAGGCTAAAGGCAAACCTTATTTATGAGGCATAATTTAAACCTCCCAAGTATCGGAGATTCAACCAGAGTGGCTGCAATACAATTTATAGATGCATTGTTAATTATTAAAGACCTCAACTTTAACACTTAACATCAAAACAGGTCGTGACTTGTGAATTTCTTTAAAATTATAGCTTTATTCAGTACAATAGCACACCACGTCATGCCTTACATCTTATTTTTTATATATTGTTTTTATTTATTTAGTTAGTTAGTTTTATACATATGGATAAGCTTAATTTATTTTATTGTCTTTCAACCTGGTCCAGTTTTTATTGTAATTTGTATGTGTGTGTGTTTGTCTTTCTGTGCTCATAATTTTGTTCCGCAATGCATCTGTGATGTATTAACTGAGTGGCAATAAAGGGATATGAATTAAATAAAGAACCAAATAATGGTTTCATTGTTAACCCATGACTACATGACTCAGAGACCAAAGTAATGGCTGTAGGCGTGACTGGTTCTGGATTTTTGATTTATTTTGAAACCTATTACGGGAAGCATTACAACGCGCTTTTAATTTCGCTGCTTTGGAGCGTTTCTATCATGACATTGGGATCAAAGATTTCTCAGAAAAATTTGTGTCTGATTATTATCATTCACACAATTATTTCCACTCACGCAAAAAGCGCTTCTTTACTTACATGATGCAGTTCCGCCTCTTGGCCACTAGACGTCTGTTAGACACCCGCAGGCTCAATGTGCGTGAAGGAACAGATTTCAAAATAAAACAAATCACGGCAAGCGTTTGAATATTCTTATGTTAAAATGTGATCTCAAAAACACTCACAGAGGTGTGACTTGTGGGTTTAAATGCTAGATTTCATTGTTGAGTATTCTGGCAAATGGCCTGTATTTGTATAGCGCTTTACTTAGTCCCTAAGGACCCCAAAGCGCTTTACACTACATTCAGTCATTCACCCATTCACACACACGATGGCAAGCTACACTGTAGCCACAGCTGCCCTGGGACGCACTGACAGAGGCGACACTGGCGCCACCGGGCCCTCATGACCACCACTAGTAGGCAACGGGTGAAGTGTCTTGCCCAAGGACACAACGACCGAGACTGTCGGAGGGTTGCCGGAATGCGAACCGCCAACCTTCCGATTACAAGACGAACTGCAAATTCTTGAGCCACGATCGCCCCATTTTATCAGCTCTAATGGATAAACTGACACTAAGAAAAAACATTGTTGCCATTGTTGATAGCTCAAAAACAAAACAATAGTAACTATAATAAATATAAAACTGCCCACATTGAGAATCCTAATCCTAACTAACTAGAATAATGTCACTTTAAACTGTGGTAGTACATTTGTGATTTCTTTAACAGATTTGGTTATTTGCTCATTAGCCTTTGAATGTAAGACTTAAAGTATAGCGTCAGAATCACATCAGCAGCATAGCAATGACCGAATCTGTAAGAAGAAAGAATTAAATCAACTGGAACATTACATTTTTCAAATATACTGATCTGATCTTAACTACAGAAATTCATTATGCTCGTTCATGTAACGCCACTGCACACAAATCTCTTGACATCTCTCAATAGCCATCTAAAGAGATTTTTCTTGTAGAGCCATTTTAAAGTGTTTTTTTTTCTGATCGTATCTGCATACAGTCCAAGTGAATATTCAAAAATAGAATGATTACTGAGGGGGACAACAGACAGAGCAGCTAATTTGGACCACTTGTCTCTTTTAAGAGGAAAATTAAAGACTTGACTGGAAAGAAGAGGAAATCTGCATGTGGCAATCTCTCACAAAAGCAAGCCGAGACACTTCACCCACACCTGAGAAAACAGGTGTCATCCTTTACATATTCATAATGTGCTCAGTTTTTTTTTTTTTAGTGGCAAAATAATTGGAAAGATTACCACTGTAAATTGCTTTTACGAGTATCTGCAGCAGCCCTAACCCTCACAAAGCATGTGCATACTTCTTAAAGTGGGCATTTCACTCCAAATGAAATATTCATAGTTAACAAAAGGAGGATGAATTGGTTTAATTAAAAAGCACAGAAATAAAAGTGTTATAAAATTTTATTGTTTGCTTACTGTTTATTTTCAGAACCCCTTTTCCAAATAATCAGCAAGATTATTGAAGACCAGAAAAACAAAACAAAAACAAAATCTCAGGCTAATCTTTCAGGAACCTCACGCAAATAAAATAAAATAAAATAAAATAAATCAACAGAAGAAGTCAGTTCACCGATAACTGGGGAGGTCTTCCACTCTTTGATGTCAAGAAGACAGAAAGAAATGCATAAATGTTGTCTGCAATCATGCAATCACAAACAAAAATTGAATTCTATCCTCCAAAAAATTTTATCATTTCACCAAAACTATATGAAATTGGCCTATAAATACAGGGTACTAACTGTCAAACTCCCACATCGCATTTATGGACTTCTTAAATATACATATTTAACAATAATCATAAATTACTTCCTCTTTATTGGTAAATATATATATTCAAGAATTACATACATTTTCCATACCAAGTAAACCACTTTAATAACGTGATGTTATCATAAACATATCACCAACATGAGGAAAAGTGATACAATAGCCCCTCAAAGGAGACACAAGATGTAAAAAGGAGAGAAGACATGATGGAAATAAAAAGGTGTTGGGGAGTTATATTCAGGTAGTGTACAGACGCTTTGGAGTCCTCTTCCAGCGCCATTCGACTGCAGTCATTCTTTACATCTGATCTCTAAGTTTGGCGAGCCTTTGAGACAGTTCATCCTTTGGATATGAGAGTGAGAGAAAAGACAGCGATTAAATGAGGATGAAGACGAGACAGTTTTTGTTTGCTGGATCCACAAAGTACTTCTTCCTGTTTTGCTTCATCTATGCGAGTTTTGCAAATGTGGGAGTAACAGCTATGATGTTAAAAGCATGTGTACCTGTTCTGCAGAGGCCACGCTGGTACCCACTGAACCCGTCTGTCCTTGAGGGAGCTCCATGTTTAGATCCAACCTAAGCAAGAAGCGAACACAGGAAGCGTACACTTTTAAACCAAAATGAAATATCTACTCTTTCATAACACCCTGTAAAACATTAGATCATATCTATGTCTCTACGTCACACACTGGCCCATGTGATTCAGATATTTCACAAACAGTGAAAATGTTACCCTGCTTCATCAGCCATTTCATGCAGCAACGACTCCACTTGATTCTGAAACACACATGACACAGCAGGTTTCACCTTCGAGTCTTTAACGGCCTGACAGCATGAAAGAATATAAGAATAAACCAGCACAGCGTGGGGTACCTGTGGTGTTGTGAGAGTTGTCGTGCTGCTCATCGTATCCTCCATCTGGGCTGTCTGAACATCCAGTGTCTCAAACTGGTGTTCAAATTTATCCATGAGAGCAGAAATCTGAAAACGAGCATTGACGATGTGTTTTAATCGGTTCTTTCTTACTAAAATCATCACATTATATCAACATGTAGACTGCTGTACCTTTTCCAGATTCATACTCTTCAATGTGGCGTCCATGCCTTTCACCACTCCAGCCATTGATTTTGTGACCTGAGATAGAAAAACACCACATCAGTCAAATAGTCACAAACAGAGCTCACACTAAAATGTTATCTTCAGCCTCTAACTGATCTTTCTAGGACTACAGCACCTGGTTCATTGTGACTGCAGTTTGGACCCTCGCTGCCACAGCATCTACCCGAGCGCTCATCCGCAGGAAGTTCACAGACTGGTTCTTCTGTCTGATGGCGTTTTCTGCATGAATTCTTGCCACTTCCATGTTTCCTTTCTGGATGGCCTGTGGGGTGGCAGACAAAAAAAATGGTTCAGTAAAATCTTGAGCAGTCTTTCAAGAACTGATGAATGGATTCTGAGTCATCGCTGCTTACCTTCTTGACTTTAGCCTTCTCTAATTTTTCCTCTTTGTCACATTTCTTGGAATTTCTTTGGAGTTCTTTGGCAGCAAACTTTAGATTGAAGAGATTTTCTGGTACAACAAGTTAAAGAAGAACAAAGCCCAAATACAAAACCCAAAGACCAAAATCTGTAAACCTCCGTCTCCTCACATAAATTTGGCCTAAAATAAAACTCTGTAATAATTATTGGAAAAGGAGACAGTTCATAAAGAGACAAAGATTTTAAATCTGGTATCAGGTGATAGTTCTCATTATTTATTTTTTTTTAAACCATGATCTGATGCATTTAAACCACTACAGGAAGATAAAATTTAAATGCATCTCCTTGAATTTCAAGGTAAATAAATGATCACAAAATGTGAAATAAACCTGAAGTCAGTGCTCTGATGTCATGGGAATACTGTGAAACTAAACACTCCAGCAAAAAATACACTCAAACATAGATGTGCAAGCAGAAATTTGATATCAAGGAGAATATGTCTTAAACACAAGTGTTGCCAGGGCGCGTTGTTATCCAGTTCTGAGCCCTATACTTTAGTAGAAGATATAAATACAAACTTAGCAGTTCAGTCAGTCTATTCTAGATAAGGATTGCGTAACTCTAACCCATATTAGTCAGACTGAGATAACAAAGGTCTGACATCATCACGTGACTTTTGGATGGAGAGACTTGCTACAAAAAATGGCTGTCACACCTTTGAGCCACACAACAATGGTTTGTGTATCTATTTTCTCATCTTAAATAGAGTCATGTGGACAAAAAGCAGAGTTGCACCAACAGACTGAAGAAACAGCATCACCACTGCATGATCTGTCCACAAGAGAGCACTGACAAGTTCATTTTCCATCCTGTTTACTACCCGTGTTACTTACAATTCTTTTTAATCAAAGTCTATTCAAATGGATTATCTTTAAGTTTTACTGTTTATTAAAAATACTATTAGATACTATTAGTCAGCTGGATTTTAAAACCCGTAATAACAATGTCAATACAGCCCTTAAAATTCCAATGTCAGTCTGAATAACATTTACATTTAAAAAAAAAAAGTCTGAGATTTGTTCTCATGAGTTATATTGTGACAGACACGGGTTACAAAACAGGTATTTTTGGAGGTTTTCTAATAATTTGCCTATGTTTGTATGGCTCCCGGGAAACCACCGCCGCGCTGTGTTCAACAACACACATCCACCTTGTTCCTTTATTATGATTCGGAGTGCTAGCTAACACCCAAACTTCACGGGAAACTACCTAGCGCCAGCTGCTTTATTTTTACCCATTAGCAGTGTAAGCTCTTAAGGCCTTCAGCCCAGCTCGGTCGCTGTGTTACGACGCCTATACAGACTATGAAAGGTTCAGGTTATTCGGTAAGGCGTTACCTGTGTCTCCGCTCAATATCAAACATATTCCGCGACGCTTCAAACGTCTGTCGCACATTAATCTCAGCAGTCTCGTCAAAAAACATCGTGTTGTGTTCGCCCGTTTAGCTCGGCGTTAACATTACACCAAGTGGCTCTCTCTCACCGCTCTTTTTAAAAGGATACTTTCCATGCTGGGCATCTTGAGGCCGTTCTTTTTAAATCCAACAGTTACACAATAAAATCAACACACAAAAAAGTTGCTAAATATAACAAAACTTCCCAGTAAAACTTCACCTTTTCAGGTTTCGGTCCTCGTCTTCTTCCGCACTTCCTGATGTCTGATCAAAATATGGACGACGTCAGCGTCACGTGGTGACGGTATTCCATTCAGACGTCACGAAGGAGCGGCTAGCCCCCCTCCTCCACCCGAAATGTGAATGAGAATAAAAAATAATAATAAATAAATAAATAAAACTAACGTTAAAACACCGCAGTTTTTTCTACGAGTAAACTCCGGCTGAGCACAGTGACCGAGTGAGCACAGACTGATAAAAGTGGACGTGGTGTTGTACCCGGCGGAGTGCCGGTGGGCGGTGAAAGCGGTTGATTGATGATTAGATTTACGGTGTGGATCACGGCTGGGAGAGAGGATGACTCACTCCGTCTGATGTGATGTTCACCCCGCAACAGCTCGGCAGTGCGGTGGCACGCCGGTAGTTCAGCCTGACAGATCGGTGTGCTCTGCCGTTACAAGCCAAACTTTACCAAACACTTCAGATGCGTTTGGAGGGCGCTCAGATACGTTCTTTGTTTCAAACTTGAGTGGTTGTCACTTGCAGTTAAGGAAGACACCGAGCGTCGTGATTTACCGTAAATTTCGTGACGCCTGATTGCCATGGAAACAGGGCTCCTGCGCTGAGAGGAAAGTGTCCGCGTTATAACTTCAGCTTCAGCATCAACCTTTCCAACGAGGTCGCATAAACCTGTTGGATACTTCACAGTTTTCTTTTTTCATTTTTCTTGTCTCTGCCCTGGCTTTACTTTCCACCACGAAGCAGGTGAGTTTTTATTTGTATTTTGTAAACGCATAATTATCTCTTCTGCTGGCACAACGCAGTAAATGCACCCTTTTTTCTCCTTCCTTCAGCATATTGCTCAGTTTCAGCCAAAAAAGCAAACAAAGAAACAAAGATTGGCCTGTTTATTTACTTACACTGTCTGTCAACTTGTCAACTAGTAGCTTCTAAATGGAGCGGAAAATCCAGATGCTGGTCACATCTGGAACTAATCTGTGATACATTTTAAGTTCCGAGGACAACACGTTGCTCTGTGGTTGAAACATTAAAGAGCAAAATGTTGTTGATCCAAGCAGAAATGCCCACCACCAACCTTTTGTGTGTCCCCCACATCACGATCACCATCTGTGTGCTCAGTATTGTAGACTGGACTATGCTTCAATCCATTCACAAGCTTCCCTGCCTAAATATTTCATGAGTTTCACAGCCATAATGCCACCGCAAGTGGTGCATTTGGTGTCGTGGTGGTTTTGTTTTTTGTTTTTGTTTTTTGCGCACAGAGAAACAATCCAGGGGAGCCAACGTGTGATGCTTCATTCAGTGGCTGTATGAGTCATATAGTCTTATCTATAAAGAAGCCAAGTGGCAGAGGAGCAGTCCTGCTGCAGGACCGAGCTGATATAACCCCTGAGATTCACTAGAGGCTGCTGTGGGCCATGCTTCCCTGTGCCCCGAGTTGCTGCCACTGACTGCATTTTGCATTGTGACCGTCAAATACTAACACAGGATAGAGGATGCAGAAGGCTGGTCACACGCTGTGCGCAGCACAGTTGATTGAGTGCTGTTTACAGTACGTCACAGGGCCGTGAAAACCATGTGAATGAAATCGGTACAATTTGCGTCTCAGTTTGCATTTTTAAAAATGGGGTTAAAACATTTTCACAGGTATTTTCATTAAGCTTTAGCCACTATGCTCATATTTTATTTAATACGTTAAAATTTAACCATTCCCTTTTCTTTGATCTTTATATAAACTATATATGAGGAGCTATTATGGAGGAGTATTACATGAAAAATATTCTTAGAATAGCGCACTTTTGATTTTAATTGAATCTGACCTGAAAGTTGATGACATTTATTTATCAAGTTATGCAGATTTAAACATTAGATTTCAAACACTGCTGGTTTCATTTTGATTACCAGCTTATGCTGGTAGTATATAATAAGCTAAATGCACCTATTTCTTAGGTACATTTACAGATACACACATAAGTGAAGCTCTTCTCTGTGGTGTGTGTTCGGTAACAGGCTAAAATCTGACATTTGTCTCTGTACAGAGTGAGTCAGCGTGCATTAATGATGACGTAGACCACCTTTCCCCCACTCTAACTCATTTCCCCTTTACCCCCTTCTTAATTTAAAGAGTTTAACAAAAACTATGTCAGATGCAATTTGTCGTGACATTAAAAGACCAGGAACATTTATGCCATGCTGTATATTTGCAGAAAGATGTAGTCTGGGGTATTAACCGTAACCCTGTTTTTATTATGCATGACAACCTTCACTTGGGCACTCCCTCGGATACCTTTTGACATAGAGGTGCAAGCCAAACAGACAAATCCAGCTTGCCTTATACAGACCGACCAGGTTCTATAGTCGCTAAGTTGAATTTCTTCCATGATTACCTGTCAGCTGCTGAATGACAGACAGGTGAGTCACCTGTAACTAGGACACGTAATCATGGAAGAAATTCAACAAACTTGATTACTGAATATTTATCCAATGTGACCAACAAGTAAAATGGTGTGAAAGGCAGCTGGCAGTGTCCATGACTGGCAGAGAAAAAGCTCCAGTTCAGTGTGGGAGGGGTCGTAAAGTAGAAACAATGTTACATATTTGGCCTGTGCATTTGATTAGCTGATGTACATGGTCTTAGTTTTACGGTCTGTGGCAGACATTCCGACGCAATCTTATAAGAACATATTTTTATTACATTTGTTGGATTACTGGGAAAATATAATTTGTTACTGTGCGTCATCAGTGGCTTATGTTTAAGCCCTCACTGTGCCACTTATTTGACTTTGCCATATGTTACGATTCTGTTGCCATCTAGTGGCAACACACCAGGCAAGCTAATCACCGAGATATCCTCAACCCTCAGAGCTGCCCATTATTCCTAATGCTGAATTGCTGAATTTCAAATCCAACTAATAAACAATTAGCACATATTGCAGTCAGAGAGGAATGAGGGTGCCAAAAGACTTTAGCTCATATATGCATTTTTGTTTGACTGCATTTTTGACACAATACTTTACAGAGGAGAGAAAAACAAAGGGGCAAAAGCCAAGTCTACAAAACCTTTCTTTGCACACTCTCTTGCAAAGGCTCAGCGCTAGTGGCTTATCCAGCTCTACGTAAAAGTGCATTTTTTCACAGGATATTATGCTTTCTGATCTCTTTTCCTGCTCCATGCGTTCCCTTGCCAGTGTAAGATGTTAGTCGTAATGTGATGCAAAACTCTGTTTCACAGGTGAAGACGATGGAGCTTCAAACAGAGAAGAGGTTCCACAACCTAACCCTGGAGCAAGTTCAGGCTCTTGACAAAGTTTTGACTGAGGTAATCCCCATCCATGGGCGAGGTAATTTTCCTACACTGCAGGTGAGAGCGAAAGACATCATTCGTGTAGTGAAGGACCGACTGGTTGAAAGGAACATTCAGGTTAAAGATATACGCCTCAACGGCATGACTGCCAGCCACATCCTCGTTAAAGACAACGGGCTTGGCTACAAAGACTTAGACATCATTTTTGGAGTGGAGCTTCCGAGGCAGGAAGACTTCCAAGTTATTAAGGAGGTGGTGCTGGGGAGCCTGCGAGACCTTCTCCCTTCTGGGGTTAACCGACGTAAGATCACCTGTCTGACAATGAAGGAAGCCTATGTGCAAAAGATGGTGAAAGTTTTCAATGAGCATGATAGATGGAGCCTTATCTCGCTTTCTAACAACAGGGCTAAAACTGTGGGGCTCCGATTTGTTAGTTCCCTCAGACGACAGTTTGAGTTCAGTGTGGACTCCTTCCAGATTATATTAGATCGTATGCTCGAGTCTTACTGGGGGAACGAAAGGAAACAAGAATGGAAGTTGGCACTGACTGCTGGGCCTTCATCTAAAAAGGACGATGACGATGAAAGCAAAGGACAAGAGAAGCCGAGCATTCCTCAGGAGGTTGAACATGATATGAAAGAAGATTCTACAGTGATGACTAGCACAGAAAGTCCGTGCCAGGATGAAGCTGTTTCTCCACTCGAGGAAGAGCTTCGTCACGAAGAGGTCGAGAGTGTAGATGAAAAGCACGAGGTGCAGCAGGTGCTGGAACCGGAGAGCATAAACTTACAACAGGAGGAAGAGGAAGTGGAGGGCATTGAGGATGTACGAACAGAGGAGGAAACTGTGTTTGAGATGTGTGAGAAAAAAGGAGAAGAGAAAGAACAGTTTGAAATCAATTATCCTGTAGTTGCATCGCCTAAAACTTTATTTTCAGATGTTGGGGATCCTCTGACGACACATGCATGTTTAACCCTACAGAGTAATGACGAAAAATACGAGGCACAAGCTTCCCAGCCTGTAGTGTGCACATCACATACAGAAAAAACAGCTCCACAGGATTTAGGTCATTGTGAAGAAAAGTTCAACGTAGACTCTGTAAGCTGCAGGACTGATTCTACCCCAAACCTGCAAGATTCAAATCTTGAGTTTTCCTTTCCTCCCCCAGCTAAAAAATCTTGCAGCACATCAGCGGACATTGTGCCGGATTACTGCCCCTCGCCGAAATTACAAAGAAAAATGTCACGGAAGTTGATTAGTAAGCCTGAAAAATGGTCTTTACTAACCGATCTGTCAGACCTCACCACACAGCTGTTTCCACCCATAGAGCTACCAAAACAACTTCAGCCGAAACCTGCTGTGCTGGAGAGTTCTCAAGTTCACAGTTCAAACATATCAAGCTGTCAGACGGAGAACTCGGAGGGTACAGATGTACTTACAGTTCCCACACACAGTACAGTCAGTACACCGCAGGATGGGACTTGCTCCAGAGAAACTTTAGAACAAACTGTTAAGCCAAAACACTCAAAGGAGCCTCCTGATTCAGAGCCTCAAAGCAACCCGTGTGCAGCAGGTGTGGTCTCACAGCCTCAGGTATATGAGCATAAACCGGATCTGGCAGACGCCGTCCCAAACAGCTGTGAGTCAAGCTCATGGCTTGGGGAAGCAGGAGAGCCCACCATCACTGTTGAAGCTGAGTGCATGTACGGAGACTTTGATCAGGCTATGGATCATCTTCGAAACCGCCTCATTGCCACCCACAACCCAGAGGAGATCCGGGGTGGGGGATTGCTAAAATACAGCGACCTGCTAGTGAGGAACTTCCGGCCAGCCAGCGAGACAGAGATAAAGTCCCTGGAACGATACATGTGCTCCCGCTTCTTCATCGACTTTCCTGACGTAGGCGAGCAGCAGCGGAAGATTGAGGCCTACTTGCAGTGCCATTTCATCGGCAGCGAGGAGACTAGCAAGTATGACTATTTGATGACCCTGCGGCGCGTGATCGATGAGAGCACAGTGTGTTTGATGGGACACGAGAGGAGGCAGACCCTCAACATGATCACAGTGCTGGCTCTAAGGGTGCTGGGCGAGCAAAACGCCATCCCCAACACGGCCAACGTTACCTGCTTCTACCAGCCGGCTCCATACATGACAGAGCCCATTTACAACAGCTACTTCATCACTCAGGCCCAGCCGCCTCTGGTCTACCACCCGTACCCTTTACATGTCCACATGCAGACTGGTCTGGTGTAGCAATGTTGATGTGCCAACAGGGAGGCATGCAAGCTGCTTTCAGCATGGTGCTCTGCAAGCAGAAGCACAAATGCAAGTTTTAGCAACAAAAAACAACCACGGGCACAGTGGTGTTTAATGTTTTGAAATCCCTCCTGCTTATGACATGAAAGGCAATGAAAGGTCAGAACTGCAAGTGGTCTGGGATCAAAGCACGTCACCCTTTCAAGATGAACACTTTTGACAAAGGAAAGAAATGCAAGGAACCCACTTTTCAGAGAGCTTGTGAAGAGGATCGTATTGAAGCCGAGGGACTTTATTTGTGGCAGCTTCAGCTGCGTTTCGGTGGAGCTCTGAACTGATCATCATCCCGTGATGAGAACATTGTAGTGTGATACTTTCCTTATGGTTCGACATATAAACCTCTCTAACAATTAAACAAAATACACCTGTTGGCAACAGAAATCCTAGTTTGAGTAAAGTTTGGGTCATGGTAATTTCTCCAGGGTTAAAACTCCCATATAGGTGTTTTGTAAGTCGACAGCCTTCGTAGAGTAAGGTCAAACGTGTGGCTATAACCATGTATTCACTGTAGAGGAATAGGACTGCATTTACTAAAAGAAAACATTAGACGAAATCTCTTGTGGTGTTTCCATAATCTTGGTGCCAAGTTCTGTGTTTTTGTGATTGTAAACATCATTTCAGAGAGCTGAAAAGTTTAGTGCCATTAGGGACTGTGTGAACATTATTGGGTTGATAAGGGGGCCTTTGTAGAAATACACACAAAAAAAGACCTTCTACATCAAAGCCCTTGTAAGTGTAAATCATACTCTTAGAAAAACAAGAAAGCATCAGAGTTTTTGTTTGGAGAAGACTTCTCTTTAATTATGAAATGAAAACTTTCAAGCTAGCTTCAGATTAAAGAGTTGGCACACAAAAAAAAGACAAATTTTAGTTAATTAGGACATCCGTCAATAAATATCAGGCACAATAATGTGTCATAGTTGGCAAAAACTGAGAAAAAGACCAGCATATTTTTTGGGTGACAGATGGAATTTGGTTGGTAATTACCCTGTAGATTGTCATATGTTTTGGCCCGGTTATAGCTGGTCCATAATCTCCTAATGAAACACAGTGAACATCTTATCCGAAAACAATATTGTTTTGCTAAATCCTGACAAGTAAATACACCATAACAACTCGCCAACCACTCCATACTTTACAGGAAGGTCAAAAAAGTACAACAGAGACGATATAATCTGTTAATGTATGGGTATTCATGTACAATCTCAATTTTGAAAAAGTTTGGACGCTGGGTAAAATGTGAATAAAAATAGAATGCAGTGATTTGCAAATCTCATAAAGCATTTGTTATTCACAAAAGAACAAAGAAAATGTAGCAAATTTTTATACGTTTTATGTTTTCATGAAAAATATTAACTCCTTTTGAAATTGATGGCAGCAGCACATCTCAATAAAAGCTGAGATGGGGCCCACAAAAGACTGGAAAGTAAGTGGTGCTACAAAGGAAATCAGTATTGGATGCCCGTGATGTTCAGGCCCTCGGACAGCACTGCCTTAAACAACATGATTCTGCCATGGATATCACTGCATGAGCCCAGGAACAGTTCAGAAATCACTGTTCACTGTGCCATCTACAAATTCAGGTTAAAGCTCTGTGATGCAAACAAGAAGCCATACGTGAACATGATCCAGAAATGCCACCATCTTTAAAATGGACTGAAGTAAAGTAGAAAATCTGGTGTGCAGTCAGACAAATGAAAATGTGAAATTGTTTTTGGGAATTATGAATGCTGAATCCTCCAGACTAAAGAAGCTTGTTATAGCAGCACTCGGTTTAAAAGCCTTTCATAAATTCAGTATGGGTAATCTGGTGTGGGGGTGCATTAGTGCCTGTGGAACTGGCACCCAGTGCTAAAAGGTATATACAGCAACATGTTCTCCCATGCAGAAGACAATTTTCAGGGAAGGCCTTGCATATTTCAACAAGACAATGCTAAGCTACTTACTGCATCTATTGCAGCAGCATGACTTCCAATACAAGAGTCCAAGTCTGGCAGTAGACCAAACCTTTCACCATTTAAAAAAATTTGATGCACCATAAAGTGAAAAATACGACAAAGAAGACCCCGGACTGTTGAGCAGCTAGAATCCAGTTTCAGACAAGAATGGGGCAACGTTCCTCTCCCAAAAGTCCAGAAGTTACTCTCCTCAGTTCCAACAGGTTTACTGGCTGTTGTGATGCTACACAGTAGTAAATGTGTCCCTGTCCCAACATTTTTTGAGATGTGTTGCTGCTATCGAATTTAAAATGAGCTACATTTCTCTTGAAATGCTACCTTTTTTCAGTTTAAACATCTGATATGTTTTCTGTGTTCTACTGTCAATAAAATATGGGTTTGTGAGACTTGCAGATCATTACATTTGAGCACCTCATCATCCACACTATAAAAGCTAATAGATAAAAGATGTTTTCAAAGGCCTTTAATCTTTTATTTTAATACAGAGTATTTATATATAAACCCATATTATTAATGATAACAACAAGGATGGCAGAAAAATAATTTCTGAGGCTTCTTCACACCTAATACGTTTCCTACAGTCCCTTAAAATGTTAAAACACACCTCTGCTCACAATCAGTGACAGATGTCATGTTCCTAGGATTGTTGTTGTTGTGTGTTTCTGAGTGTGTTGATATTTATTATGACATAGTGTAAAATTCTGAGCTTAGATCTGTGCCCATATAAGATTCAAATTTACCTGCATTTTTGAACTAAATTCTCCTATTCTTTGTCAGGGAATCATCACAAGCATTTTCCTTCTTATGGATTTGTGACCGAGGGTTTGGCTGTCTTATTTTTAATTTTGTTCACACAAAAGCTGAGAAATGACAGCATGTTGAATCCCTTTTCCCACAGTCGACAGGCTGAATAGACTTTGTGTTTGTATAATGTGTTGACAGCTGTTTGTTGTAGTGGACGAGGTAGATGTACGTTCTGTCGGGGTGGTGCCTGCTATTGTGTGCAAAAATGTTACTGCTCATTTTAATTATTTCAGCTGTCTTCAGTGCAGCCAGCAGTTATTGCACTTCTGTCTTTGTGTGTTTGTTCACTGTGTATGCATAGTACATGTAATCAGTATTTAAAAAAACTAAATCATTTAAGCACAGGTTAGGATATGTGGACTATTCACACTGAGACTGAAGCACAATGTAAATGCACTTAGGTGTTGTCGAGTAATAAAGGTGTTGGACATGCTCGTGACTCTCCACATAAGTATCGAACACATCTAAAGTACTCTGTGGTGCACTATGTAGTGGTTGTATCTATCTTTAGACTCTGGGTTTGTTGTGTATCGTTAAGGAACTGTTATGCCAGTAGAGAAATGTCCCTGTTATGATATCTAGTTGCTCAGATTGTTGTGTTATTGTGATAATAAATCTAACACAACCTCTCTTTGTCTGGAGTCTTTTCCTTTGTGGTCAGACTTCCACTATATCATTTTTAAAAGCTGCATTAAACCTTCAGAGTAATAACCTGTTTGACACTTATCATTTTGCACCGATATTAAACCGTGTGAAAGCCTGTTTATTTCCCCTTAATTCCTTACATTTGTAAGGAAAATGCATTTTGGGGTTGAGCAGCAGAGTTGAGCATGTGGGTTGCACCCATTAAAACTTGGTAAATCTGCTCTGCCAATGCAAAACAGCTGATTCTGTGACCAGCACAACCACACTGGCTGACAAATGATGGTTAAAGAATGGGACCCCATCCCACAGCAGTGTGTGACCAAGCTGTTGACCAGCATGATGGGGAGGTGCCAGGCTACTGTGGCTCTACATGCCAAGGCCCCTGTTGTTAAATGAATACATTTTTAAATTGCTGATATGTCTAGTTTCTTTAGACTTCGATCATTCAATCCAATAAACAGCACCAAACAAGTGTCAATAGCAGAATATATTTTTCTTCAGTGCAACCTACATGCTCAACTCTGCTGCTCAACCCACAAATGCATTTTTTCTTACAAATGTGCCACCATTTAAGAGGAAATAGATCTTCCAGTGGTTTAAGATTTCTTGCCAAGAAGCATTGTTACAACAAAGAAATGCAAAAAACCACACTTTCCTTACTTTTTGTGCCACATTTAGAATAATAATATTCTTGTGCTTCATTATGAGTTATTAGTATAATTAGGCAGATTGGTGTATGGTGGTGAAGGTCCTGGGTTTTCCATCAGGTCAACTATGCAGCTACTTTCAGCTGCCCCCTTATTCACCAGGGGATGCCACAGTGGTAGCTTCGCATGTTTGATTGGGCAGATTTTTACGCCGGATACTCAGATTCCTCCAAGAATTGGAACTTCCCCTTGTTAGTAAAATGTGTAAACCACTACTCTATGGATCTTCTGAATGTGAGGTCAACTGGTAATTCTAAATTGAATGGCAGCCCATCCCAGGACGCATCTCATTTGCCCAATGACATTTGGGTTAGGCTCCAGCCCCCACACAACTTTAACCTGTGTAAACGTGGTTAAGAAAAAGGGTGGATGGATCATATAATTAGAAAAATGTCCTGAGGGATGCTACATCCTTACTTTAGGTTATGTTTTGGCACATTATTAAGACAAAGACCTATAATGAGTCTTGTGAGGGCTGATGGGTGTGTCTATAGGATTTACGTTTTATATGAATAATT
This sequence comes from Pelmatolapia mariae, assembly GCF_036321145.2. Taxonomy (NCBI): domain Eukaryota; kingdom Metazoa; phylum Chordata; class Actinopteri; order Cichliformes; family Cichlidae; genus Pelmatolapia; species Pelmatolapia mariae. The sequence continues at coordinate 23,738,370 of NC_086236.1, forward strand.
CATACTTTTCCAGGAGCACATTTTCACAGTATTTTGGTAAGACCACCCTCAATTGTATAATGCTGCATTTTAAAGGATGTAATTCTAATCATTACCTTATTAATGCTGAAGACACAAAACTGGCCAACACACTCTTTTCCTGCCGTGTGCTGCACTCACCCAGCAGCTGTAGTTTTCAAAGAAAAAGCCTTTAATCAGATTTTAATCACTTGATATAAGCATTTGAGGATTTAGCAGTTTAAGACTCAATTTAGATATAGAATGAAGGCGTTTTATATAACAAGTCACCCTTTCCTTTTTTTGTTGCTGTTTGCCACACTTATCACACTAAAAATGACCTTTATCTCTTTATGCACCGAATAGTTAGAAATCCTACAATCCTCCAGCATCACTGCAATTTCTAGGTGTGGTGGAGCACGGTGCGTCACAGCTCAACTTTGTTTGTTCCTTGTCTGACTCACCCCAGCTTTCAGTGCATTAATGCAGTTAGGCAGTTGCAAATGGTACAGTGAGGTTTATGACTGCCTACCATCACAGTCAGCAGCCCCAGTGTTCAGAAACTCTCGAATCTCTGCCTTCGGTGGCTGTTTATGACCCATTACTAAGAGAACTGATGACTCAGTCCCTGTGTTGGGCGAGTAGCCCTTCAAGCTTATGCAGGCTTAGCGTGGACAGATATCAGACATGGAAAATTTTCTAAAAGAAAAAAAAGGGGGGACAAAATTCTAAGAGAAGTTCATTTTCTTTTTTATTTAAAAAAAACACGCACAATTAAAACATTATAAAAAACACATTAAGCTTATTCAACCTATGGGAGAACGTTGTCTTTGTTGACTAATCTGATGCTTTGAGGCAAGACTAAGCGTCATCTACTGTATGAAAATACTGTATCAAAATAAGAATAGTCTTCCCACACTGAGCCATAGGAATTCCAAGACACCAGTTAATGCTGCTGCTCAGCACACCTGATTTTAGATGCCGATTTGTGTTTCGTCTGAGAATCTGTCACTAACCGAGCTTTACAATAACTTCGGAGGCCTGCCTCTTTCCTCAGTGACACACGGAGGGGTGAGAAGGTGTGTCTGAATCATAGCATCCAGTGTTGATATGAGAATGTAGGTCATGTAGGGGGGGAGACAGTGATTGTATAGAGTGATGGAGAAAGCCATCATGTGTGCAGTTGATCTACTATCAAAGTTTGAAACCCATGATGATACTTCTGCTGTTAACCAGAAGAAAGCGCAATCAGATGAGACCTTCAGTTTAATCATGCACAGGTTGAAAAAGATTTCTACTTATATTTATATAAACTTTAAAAAAAAAAAAAAAAGTGTGTGTGTGGGGTGGGGGGTGGGGTGGGGGGCTGAATCGAAAGTGCCGCCGGCACAGTTCAAACATTCTTACACAAAAATGAGGTTTCATCTTATTTCTCTAATATCTTTATTACTCAGCTGCCACATGGAGGAGATAAATGTGCAAATATTTCCTTTTTCCTCATCACTAATAAAGTATGAAATAGATAAAGTAACCCGAGTATAATGCAATGGAAAAATAAATATTTCTGTGGAAGAGAGCTGGCCAGGGGATTCCTTTGCTTTTGCACAGGCTGGGTAGAGAAGGAGCTGCGTAAATAACCATGAATATTTGCAGGTCTGATCACTCAGAGTACAACAGCACTAAAAACAGTGGCTTTGTTACCCCCGAAAGAAAGAATACACCACTTTTACCCTTTAAAAACAGCACCCAACTCTATCTAAATAACAGTGCTGAAGAGAAGACCCAAGCGAGAAGAAGCTGGGGAAAGACATTTCCTTTCACATTCACAGACCAAGGACATTGAAAGGGATATTACTATGGTAATCTATTCTCCGTCTGCTCCCAGGGCGTCAAATACTGCTGTTGTGTCAAAACCACCAGTGTCTCAAAGAAATGCAAAGAGGTGGAGACAGTGTAGTGATGGGTTATGGAAACCAGTCTACCACTCAAATACAAAACAGTTTGGGTCTTATGGACCGCTTGGAGTCGCATTTAAACACAGCAGGTAAACTTTTCTTCTTCAACAAGCAGGTGTAAACAACAATCTTTTTCCTAACCAAGCAGTTTTTGGTGTTCAAATCTCACCAGCAAGTAAAAATTGAAAGAAAACAAAGTGAAATACAATGAAGCACCCAAATGTGACATAACCCCGTCTCAAGACAACATCTGTACAAAGCCAAGAACAACAGCAGTATTTTATGCCCTGGGATAAGAACGTGTTGCCATTTTAATTTACCCACTTCTTCCTAATATTGCTAGTCCTCAGTTGAGGAGAGCACAACCAGATGGAAGTCTGCGCTGCTAATGAGAAAAGTTGACATCAGATACCTTAAGTGATTCTGCACCTGTGGCTGTGACCACTACCACAACAGTTTTGCTGATTTACTCAGTGAAAAAGAAATAAAAATAAACAAAACAAAACCACAGATATCTATACGAGCACCATTTTTTTGGCATCTCCACATCCTTCTTTGGTGACCAGGAGCAAGAAAGGTTGCTGGAGGGAAGAAGGGGACTTTATATAGTGTTTAAAGTTCTGGACGTGAAACCACAGGATGAGGAGGAAGAAGACCAGAGCCGTGTCGTAAGGGCTCTTCCAGAGAAGCAGTAAGGCCGAGGTGAGTTAATCCAGTAGGAGAGGGTCCGTGTTGAACAGAAGCTCTGTTGACCAGGGAAGAAAAAAGAAAATCCGTGGCAACATTTTATGAGCACCGGCTATGAGAGTCATAATCAGTCTTTAGATAAAAAGAGAAATCATATTTATATATTATATATACACACAAACAAATTCGTATAAAAAGAAAAAGAATAATCCCTGATGTGTTACTCATGTTTTACAGTTCTTTCATTGAGGTTTGGAAAAAAGGGGATGGGTGAGGGGCGACGTGTCAGTGACTCCAGCCCATAAGGTGGCTGACACGGGCTTTCTCAGTCATACGGCGTACCCGTCCTGAGCGGGACATGCCCAGGTTTAGAGGGTCGTCTTTCGACCCATGGCCATCATCCTCCGAGTCGTCTCCGTATCGAACTGTCCTGCGGCCCTGGTTTCGTGTGTTGACCCGCCGAGACTTACACTGGCTGCTTCTCTGGCTGCTAGCTGCTGCTGGAGCTGCTGCTGCTCGTGTCTGCACCTCAGAGTTGTTATCATCCTCGTCCTCTGGCTCCTCCTCTTCCTCTTCTTCCTCCTCTTCTTCTTCTTCTTCTTCCTCCTCCTCCTCATCATCTTCTTCCTCCTCATGTTTTACATCCACCTGTTGCTGCTGCTCCTTCTCTTCCTCCTCCTCCTCCTCCTCCTCCTCTTCTTCTTCCTCGTCCTCCTCTGCCTCTTCCTCCTCCTCTTCCTCCTCCTCATCATCCTCCTGCTCCTCTACCTTAAGCTGCAGTCGTGCTCGTTTAGGTTCCTGTGCCTCTGTGTCCTCTCCTCCTTTGTGTCTCCTCTTTCCTGAGGCTGCCACCTTACCCTTAGCTGAGAGGCGTACTGACAGGCAGGGGGCTTTGCTGTAGTCGTGATCTCCTCCTCCCTCCACGTACTTTTCCATCTCAGAGTCAGAGCTGTTGTCGCTGTCAGACGATGAGGAGGAGGAGGAGGAGGAGGAGGACGACGAGGACGAGGTGGAGGACGACTCCAACGAGGAGCTGTTGGATCCTGACGCCTCCTCTTCATCGTCGGACTGCGACGTTTCTCGCAAGTGCCGTTGTCTGGAGCCGTTACTTAGGTGCAAGTTATTCTGGTGACCTGATGGAAAACGAGAGGGCGGCGGGTCATTTCTGCACCGTAACTTTGCAGAAACACTGAAAAGGGAAAACGTGCAAGCTTTTTAGTTACTGCTCGCAATACCTGATTTCTTCACAGGAGTTGCTTGACTGCGGGTCACCCGATGTGGTCCTTGATTTCTGCTCCTGACACTCGTCCCTGAAGTTGGGGAAGAAGGCTGGACGTCCTCTTCCTCTGCTACACTACCGCTTTGCTGAGCTAAAGAAAAAAAAAAGACACAATGCAATTATCCATCAGAAAAGCTGAGAGTACAGAAGCAACTAATCACATTAGAAGATACTAGAAGCTTTTAGCAGGGGTGAATGTATGTAAGTCAGATAACACCATCAAAAATAATGCAGAGAGCCTGAATGTCGTTTGTTATATTCACCATTTTGTTGGGATGCTAACCTCGATATTACCTAACTAACACTAAACAAAGTAGAGCCAAATGGACAAATTGAAATGGTGACCTGTTTTATAAGTGGAAAAATATACTTTGTTTGCCATTCCTACCATTTCTCTTCAGTTTCTCTGAAAACTGATTTTTTTGTCTTTTGTTTGGTAGCGTTTTCATATTTTCCTTTTTTCATGTCCCCAAGCTTTCAAAACTCCTTGATTAACATGGATATTTCATTAATTCTTCCATCCTGGTTTATTTTCCATGATTTGCTGACCTGCTACAGATTTAGTGACGATATAAATAGATAAATACTCGCTTGTAGCATGTTCCTAAAACTAAAAGCCAAGTTTACACAAACCTTGGATTGATCAGTATCCACACAGCGTCACCACCACATGCTAAAGGTGGGAAAAGTTGCCTGCATCACTCAGGCGGGAGATTTTATTGGCTGACTGACACCTCTAGGCTTGCATGGCCGTGCTGAGTAGGGCTTTCCCCTCACAGTTGATGTTTGCTGGACAAAGATTTGGGGCAGAACCACTCATTGTTTGTTTGCAGTTTGTTCAATAAACTAAATTTTCCAGACATTTCTAAAAGACGGGATTCTCAATATGCACCTTTGGTCAGCTTTTCTTGCGCTGTGTCGCGTGTTACCTCTGTTGAGATGTGCCTGTATTAATCGTTACAGCTTTATGATGCAGAATTTGATTTAAAATGACAATTTTTAACTCTCTTAATTGGGGGAAACAAACATTCTAGCAGAAACAGAAATTGTTTTTAGCATAGCATAACTAACAGCAAACGGTCACCACTTCCAACAACAGTAAAAAGTGATGCAGGATAAAGAAAAGAGGGCAGAATCTGCTGTTTGGAGCATTTTTGGCCTTGGGGAAAAAAAGAAGAAAAAAAAGAGAAAGGAGAGAATTGCTTTTTGCATCACATCAACTTTTGCTTAATGCGTTACTCAAGACTAACTGACGTCTTTCCAAATGAATAATTTGTGCCACAAAGTTTGGAAGGAAAAGCGCAAACAGAGTTTGTTTCAAAGCTGCACTTCCCAGCTCTGCTGCAGGAAGCATCAACAGTAAGAAGCCTTATATTGACTTCAGTGTCATTACATGTGACCTCAGAGTGGAACCAGCAGCTCCTTGTTCCACACATGCCAGTTTTGTTGAAAGATTATTTTTTGTTTCAGTTGTGTAATTTTTTAGTTTATCAAGAAATTTATGTTTCTACATTCTATCCAGTCCTGAAGAACAAGTCACTGTAAAGCTATGTGAAGACACAATTATGAAAAAAAAATGTGTGTTATTATTATTATTTTTTTTTTTAAAGGTAATATGTCATGAAACTGCAAGGCTTCTAAAATACTGGTATATAAATGTTCAGTCATACTGCCCCTGCTACTATATAATAAGTTGTTTAAATAAAAGTGTTTATTGACACTGAGCTGAAAAAAAGAAAAAATGACACTGATGTTACGCTTTGATTCACAGGAAACAAACATCTGTTAAGTTTTGATACAAACAACCTCTGCAGCTTTTCATTGGATTAAAACCAAACTGAGGTCATTCTGGTTTTTGAAGAGTAAGAGCTATTACTTTAACCAACTCTAAGAGCAGCTCACTGCACGAGTCTACGCAGCAGATGGATCTATAAAGCACAGAAAGCCACAACAGTGCAGACGTACCTTTATGTGATCTCTGAGAACGATTCTTTGTTGAGGTCTGGGATTTTTTGGGCTTTGATGCCTTCCCTGACTTGTGCTTTCCTTTTGAGCTGGGCAGGAGAGGGGAACAAGAAAGAAGCAACAGTTCAGAAATATTGTTAACAACACAATAATAAATATAAACAACGACAGGGTGCCTGCAACTTTCAGCAGTTTCTGGAATAGTTTTTCCAACCACGACACCTTGAAATGATATTAAAGAGAAAACATTTCTTTATTTCAGTAGGGTACTTCTGAGATGCTTTCAGAAGCTGCAGACACTTTGATGGCCCAGAGTGAAAAATATAATCTGATAACACGGTGCGTCTAGGTTTGTGAATGTGGCCGAGTACCTGTGGGATGGACTATTAGGTGGCGAGCTGCCTCCGTTGTGCAATCTGTTCCTGTAAGTGAGATGTTGACGAGCCCGCCGTTCGTTCTGAATGGCCGACTTGTAGTCAGAAATGATGGAGATGATGTGTTTTTCAAAGAAGGCCGACAAGCTGAGGGTCATGGTATAGATCTAGAAATAAAAGAACGCGATACGTAAATGCTAAACCAAAGCTTTCTCAGACTGCACCTATAATAACAGCATTTTTACAGAATGTTTTATTTCTCAGTGAGCTACTCACCTGTGACTTCTTGTTAGGAGTGTATGCTTTAGAGTTGCTGAAAATGAGGCGGATGTCTTTGGCAAACTCCATCGGATTTTCATAGTTTCCTACTGCCAGTGTCTCTGACACTGTACCCAGATCCATGGGAGTGTCAATGATGTCTCGATAGTCCTGAACGAAAACAAAGAGAGCAGAAATGCTGAAGAACACAGCGATTCACCTGAATGCAACTTCTAGTTTTACACTTGCAGCATACACTGCAAATGCTACTTTGAGCTGTAAGAAGTGTCTGGCATGTGTGGTCTTATTTCAAATGGAGGTTTATCCTGATTGTTTTACCGGATATTCAAAGAGATCCACAGGCTGCCTGAAAGGTTCGGAATTCGTGGAAGCTGTCATTCGACGCAACAGCTCTCGACATTGACCTCGCCAGGCTTTCGGATCCAGAACCACACCACGTTTCTTAGAATTTGCAGTGCCTCCCTGGCAGAGACAAAATGAAAGTCACTGAGACTGGGACAACAGCTGGGAGGTTAAAAATCCTGTCAAATATCAACTGCTGCCTTACCCGGTGACCTGTAGATGTTCCTGGAGTGTCTGAATCTACGTCCAAGTCAACCTGCAAAAAAACAAAACAAAAAAAAACACATAAAAATCCATGTTTCCATTTGCTTTTTGGGACATGTGAATGTGATGCAGTGATCTCCAGCTGGGATAGCCTATGTTTCCTTTTCATTTCCAAACCAAGCAACAAACAAAGGCAACGTCTACATCAGGTCATTAATGGATTACTGGATAACAAATACAGTTAGCTTCCTAAGCTAATCTCTAGCGCAATGGTTCAAATCACATCCTAAAATAAAGTAAGTAATTTTGTAGGAAACATGAAACATTAAAGACCTCATTTTCCTTTCTACTGACTTTTTCAGTGATCTGCAGGAATCCTACAGTCAGTCTAATAATACAAACCACACAAACACAGAAACACTTGTGCAACACCCACCTCAGCTTCACTGCTGACTTCAGACTTCAGTTTACGATACAGATCCAAGATGTCGATGCAGCTTTGGTCCCTGAAGGAGGCAGCGGGATCAAGGCATCAGAAATGTTTGTTTTCATCATGGTCACTCCACTGTTAAAGCATCGGTGAATTTAACATAGCAGAAACTCTGTCAAGTCTTACCCGATATAGTGAAGGAGAACATCAGTCACCACCTTGGCAGCTGCTACAATGGGGCTTTGAGGTTCATTGAAAGTGCGGGCATTGTGTTCGATGTAACGCACCTCCCACATTAATGCAGAGATCCGCCTGCAGCAGAGGAACGCATCAGTGGTTGAAACTCAGACGTTAACACACCAGGACTTTGAATTCATAGAGAAGGAGTGCATGATGCTTCACCTGTAAAAGCGATTCTCCAGACGTGTGCGGATGGTGCTGAGGTCAGTGGGGTAAGCCACTACGGTGCAGTACAGAGGGTAGTCCTGCAAATTTACCGGTAATGCGAACGCCTTGGCTACATCTGGGGAACAAACACAAATAAAATCAAACCTAGCAAAGGTCAGGAAAACAAGGTCAGATTGTACTTTACCGCAAAGCTTCATCAATCCTTTTGGGAGGCATACCCAGTGTCAGAAGCTGATCGATGCCATGAATGACTCGCTCACATTCTTCATCTCGCGTATGAGCCCCCCATTCACCTTCCTGAGGCTCATAGAGTAGAGCTTTCAGCTCCTCTTCTGCCACCTCCACACCATCACCAACCTGCTCTGGCAAAGCAGCTGATGGAGCCACAAAGGTGTCAGAATATTAAACAGCAGTTAGTAACCAAGAAAAAAAGGAGAGAAGTAAAATACTTTTTTTTGGTAGTTAAAAGTTACACTGCAGGCTATAAAGAATTCTCTGGGTTAAAATTAATGGAACAGAGTGCAATAAAAACACAAACAGTGTTACAGTGACAAGAGATTTTGTTACCATTTTGCTACTGAGAGAAAATGGGATAATAAATCTGTGCTGACCGAGAAATACAAGCAATGTAAAAATTTCCATTTATACGAGCCTGCCATTCAGAATGAACTACTAGATGTCAGTATGATGTTATTTGAAAAGGACTTTGGGGAGGTTTTAAATTTCAGGTACAGTCTAGATCGCTACCTGTTAAAACTGCCATGGCTCCTAATTAACAAACTACAGAAAACAAATGACTGCAGGAAACAATATGTAAAGAGTGTAGGTGGGTGCTGGCATTATTTATATGCAACTCAACAGTGTGTGTATAATGTCTCCCTGTTATTTCTATGGTTATTCCAACAAGGACACGGAAATGAAGGGCAGACAATGTTTTTGTTGAGGGTTTCTACCCCGCTGTTAGATGAATGAGATCAAATGTCTTTCTTTTCAATAGAAATGCCATAATGTGCAGTATTTCACTTTTATTGGGTACAATTATGTTTGACTTTTTTCGGCGTCTTTTATCTTCTGTAATAGAGCGACATATTTCAAAATAATACACACATTTCAATAAATATTACTGACCTTCCTCAGGAATAGGCTCCATATCCCAGGGACTCATTTTCTCCCGCTCACCGTTATCCCATCTGATGAAACAAATGTGATAATATGCCACTAGATCATGCTGTGTATGAGATTAGAGATGCTTATCTGATTTTACTGTGGAGAAGGTGACATGAAGCCAGCAAAAAATAAATTAAAAAATTACAGCGAGCTCTGCTCACACACAGACGTACTTTACTGCGTAGCACTGAAACAGGCTGTCGGGATACTCCGGCTGCAGGGGCTCTTGATCCTCCACAGAGCCGAACCACCAGGCGTCGTCAATGATGCTGCGGAACCTCATGCCTGAACAGAGGATCAAACGGATGTGACGGACAGTCCTTAAAACTTTACGTGAGCAGTAAATATAGGAAGGAGACTGCTGGGGAGTGACTAACCAGGTTGCCAGTTGTGCTCTTTAGCCTCGTTGTAAAACTGCTGCAGTACCAGAAAATCAATGACATCAGGCATGTCATGATACCTGGGGAGTGGGGGAATGAAAAAGTGGTCAAATACATGTGTTCACAGTCATTTATTACATTGAATATACAAGTATTGCGCATGCTCACTTTAAGGAGAAAGACTCATTGGTCATTTTCCCTGAGACTGGGTCCAAGAACGCCACTTTTAGGCAGCAGAGGGTAGGAGGTCCCACTTCATACTTAATTCCAACCACTTTCACAGATTCCTGATCCTGAGGCGGAAGAAGAGAAAAGGAGGTCAATGCAGCTGGACAAACTCCTGTAAGGAAGGATTACTGTGGCATTCTGAATATTGTGTTTCAAGAGATTCAAGTTGTTTTCATTTACAAAAACAGCAGCAGATTGTGGTGAACTAGTGGGGTTAAAGGGGGACTCAGCAGAGAGCTTAGAGGTTTGCCAATTTTTGCTCATGTCTAACTGCAGTGCAAAGTGAGTGAGACCACTGGGTTACCGCTTTCAGGTGGTTACAAAAATTGGCTGCCGTTTTCAGGCTCTCCAAACAGCCTGGGCACTAATGGAGCACGCCGGGGCCGATACACAGCACTTGCTATTATATAAAACTGTGCCTCACCCTGAGGTTGAGTCTGTTCCACGGCTGCTTCTGAGGGTTGATGCTGTAAGCCTTAGCTCTGCGAACAGCCCGGACGTAAGCCTGATGGCCCTGTTTGAAGTAGATGAGCTGGAGGAGGACAGGAGAATCATGATTTTAAAAAGTGTGATGTAACATGTATTTCCTGTTTGACATTAGGAGCATCAGTCCTTACTTCATCTCCCATTTGTGGAACAAAAGGAGAGCGGCGGGGGACAGTCTCCATAATCCAAGATGGCGGCAGCCACTCCTCCGCATCAAGTCCACCCAGAGAGGATGTGGGTTTCTGAGTGTATATGATTTATTACATGTTAAAGTACATACTCGTGCCATGTTGTGTGACAACTAGCAAAATGTGCTTTTACTCTGAATACTGCAGCTGCAGGTGGCTCACTTGTTTGGTCTCCTTGGACTTCTTCTTCCTCTTCTCTTTTTCCCTCGTCTTTGCCTCCTTGGCTTCGTCATCTCCTTCTTCTTCCTCAGAGCTGCTGTAATCTGGAGGCTGTACAGGTCTCCTGGTAGGTCGCTTTGGCGGCTGCAAATTGATCCCAGCATCCGCTGTCCAATCAGAATATTCACTGGAGGAATCGCTGAGAATCAAAGCGGGGTATCGTCAGGCAGGTGATCGGACTATATTTTGAAAATTCTCCTCGATCAGTGTGTTTATTTACCTGGAGCTGCTTTCACTCTGCCACCGAGCATCACCATCTGAAGATGCATCGGTTTGCTCCACCTGTTCTTCTGCCTGCTAACAAAAATACATCCAAAACCTTCAGTATAACATGAATGACTGCTAATAGTTAGCACTTGTTTCTGATTTTATTCCTGTTTACTAAGTGACTTTATAGCACGGTAACTTTAAAAATCAAGCAGAACAATGTGAATCATACTTCTCCATCACTCTCTGAGTCCATCTGGCTGTTAGAGGTACGTCGGTTGCTGAGATTTCTACTCCTGGTTCCAGGACGCCGGATTTGAGCTGACCGGGTTTGATAGGCGTGGCGCTTATGAGTTTTCTTCGTGGGCCGCAGGGAGCGCAGGCGTGAAGACAAGAGATCGCTCTACGAAACCCAAAATATCAGGAATGAATTAGCACATGTGGGATTTCTGACATAACAATAGTGACGCAGAAAATAGCGTACCTTAGGTGCACAGGTTACTGGTTTCTTCTTCCTCTCAGCGTTGTATAGAGAACATTCAATGTCACCTTTAGCTTGTCTGCACTCCTCTGAAACTCTTAAAAATAAATTTAAAAAAGCATTATGAATTTAAAATTCCTATAAAAAAAAGATCTCCTTGCTTTAAAATCAAATCTTTCTATGCAATCCCCTTAAAACTAATCTAATTCCCTTCATCCTCCTCACCTGAATATCCCCTGCAGCACTTCATTAACCACCACTCTGCGGCTCCAGGCCAGCAGGTCCCTCTCGGTGGCCACCTGACTGGGAAGGGCGTTATGCTGCATTTGCCACACCCCATCCACCTGCCCACTTCTGCGAGGTGCAACAACTGGAGAGGAGGGCACCGCCTCTGCGCCTTCACCAGCTGAAAACAAGATTATATTTGTTTTCTTTTAAATATAATTACAGGTTACTGGGGACAAACTCCACTTTTGGAAGAACTTGACAAAAAATGTTTATGTTCAGAGTTTTGCAAAAATAGTAGAATTTCACAAGTATAACCTCAGCCACTGAGGAAGAGCCAACAATTTTCTCTTCGATTTAATTTAAGTTTATTTATATAGCACCAAATAAAACGAAGCGTCGCCTCAAAGCGCTTTATATTGTACGGTAAAGCCCCTGCAATATTGGAGAGAAAACCCCCAAAAATCAGGCGACCACTTGGCAAACAGTGGGAAAATAAAAACTCCCTTTTAACAGGAAGAAACCTTCAGCAGAATCAGGCTCAGGGAGGGGCGGCCATCTGCCGTGGCCGGTTCTGGGAGAGGGGTGGGACACAGGACAAAAGACACTTAAAGTTTTGGGAAAAAACTTCAATCATTTTGAGTAAAAAAAAACCACACCTTCTTCCCCTTCTTCCTGCTGCTCTGCATTCTGACGCTCATCTTGTTCATTCTGCAGCTGTCTGATGAGATTGTCCAACGGGCTTTCTCCATTTTCTGCCGTTTGCTGGCCAAGAACCTGCTCAACCAACTCTCCATCATCTAAGTAAAGCAAGGAGAAATCAAGCATCAAACACCATCTGTCACTTCTTCTGAATTTTCACCTGTGAATCTGTGCTTACTGTTAGCCATGTATCCCATCTGAGGTATTAGCTGCTCTTCCTTGCAGTTCTCCCGTCCAGGCACCAGGCGCTGGTAGTGAGGAGGATGAGGATTCCCGTCGACATCCACAAGGAAGGGTGGAGGCATGAGGTGTGGCGCCTGTTGCGTCTGCTCATCCAGGACGTAGTTATTAGAGTCACGGATAAGAGGGCGATAGTCCGTGTGGAAGAACATCTGGTCGGGAATCTGGAGGGGAACAAGAACAGCGCACCGCCACAGGGTGACACCGATTCTTATGATTAAAGAACAAAATGTGTAATCACAAATCCACTGTGCTGTCCAAATATTTATTCTAAATGTTCCTTTAAAAGTGAGGAAATGATAGGGGTGATTATTTTGGGTAAACAAGACTCAGCTAGCAGTTACCTTTTCATATGGTCTGCTGCAGCCAAAACCAAAGATGAGCAAATGGCCGTGTGAGTCAGTGCAGGCAAAATGCTGCCCATCTGCTGAGAACTTGCAGTCAAAAATAGCACCGTGGCCTTGGCCCTCAATCTGCAAACAAACATTTAAAATTGAACTTAAAGCTGGTGAAAAACAAAACATTGCTGGTAGGTAGGTGATGCTCGCTGTGGATCGGTTACCATGTTGAAGAAATTGCGGATCTTGACTCCTTTGGTTAGGTCCCAGATGTAAATGTTGCCATCGTGGCCGGCAGATAACATGATGCGGGAGTCAAATGGATGAGCCTCCAGCACAAACACCTCGTCGTCATGACCCTTGAACAGAGAGACAGCACAGACAATCAAGCAGGCCAATTTGCCATTTTACACCGAATGAACTGCAGATAATATCGGCTTCAGCTACTCACAGACAAAATGTGCAGCAGCTGTCCTGTGGATGTGCTCCACACTTTGAGCAGGTAGTTTGACACCGCTGTGATTACGGTGCTGTCAGTGCGGTCCCAGGCAACCATAGTCACCACCAGCTTAGCTTTGTCGTCCCCTGTGGCAGCAGTGCTCCTAAAAAGAACATCCCATCAGACGTGAAAAATGATAGCGGCAGAAGCGCCACCACTAAACACTACAAGTCTTCCCTCTCTTACCCTGGAAGCCTTGCAGCCATGTCTAAAGTGGTGCTCTTCCACTCCTGCTGCTGGTAATGCCAAATCTTCACCGTACCGTCGCGACTGCCGCTCACGAACCTTAGGCTGGACACACATACACAGTTATTCTTCACACACTTGTAAAACACACAAAAAATATTTGAAGTCCGTGCAGATTTGAGCAAGCACACTCACCTGTCACTGTTATTGCTGAACTGGACGACCACGACTTTATCCTAAAAGCACAAAAAGTAGGAAAGAATACAAGTTGTGTGAATGAAGCTTAAAAAGCACAACAGAGCGGACCAAGCAGGATGTAGTGACTGGATGCTGTTTCTTACCGTGTGAGCATCCATCTCAGAAACCTTCATAGGAGACTCAGCACCAAGATAGTAGACCCTGATCATATGATCAGTGCCTCCAGTAGCCATGAACATGCCACCTATTAACAGAAGAACACATTCAGTCTACAACAATGACCCTCACAGTGTTCTGCCATACTGTATATTAGTTAACTTGTAACCATTTCAAATGATGAAATGCTTTTCATTTTGCAAACACACTACCCTATTTTTTTAAACTGCAGGCAGCATTTATTCTGTCACTCAAATGAGATCCTCTTATATGCATCTGTTGAAGTTTGGCCTGGTTAAGTTAATATCTTATAAGCAACAAAAGTTTACCTAAAATAAGAGATGGAATTGATTTTCAACAGTCACAAAAGTAAAAATTTAAAAAAAAAAAAGAAATAATAAGTGCAGTTATTAACTGATCTGTGTTTGCTCTGCTAATCACAGCAGCTGAGATCATGTAACAACAAAATGTTGCCTGGCATGGAGATACACTTACCACTGCTGAAAGATGAAGTGGAGACTTGCACCCCGGGCCGTGAACGCTCCATAAACTTGACTGGCTGATCACTGAGGGGAAGGGAAAACAAAAAACAAAAAACAGAACCCGTGGTTATCTTCATGAAAACCACCAATGCTAAGCATGCTACATTAGACACCTCAATACTTACTTAAATTTCATGGTGAGCGAGTGCCACTTCCAGAAACACACCATGCCGTCTGCACCAGTTGATGCCAGGTACCGAGTTGTTCCTCTAGCTGCTGGGCAAAACTGGAGGGGGGAGAGAAGGAAAGTTGGTGTTGGTTAGTCACAGGGAAGGACTGTGCAGCATTTCACATAACAAGCCAGCAGCAGGCCCAGGTCAAGTGGTCAAGATAAGATGAAAGCATTAAGTAGATGAATTTGCTTTCAAACATTTAATTCCTGTATGATGTAGTCAAGTTTTTAGTTTTATTTGATACTTCAATTGTTGTAAAAGGACTCTGCACTTTCTTTTAAGTATCACCTGTATGGATGTGATAGACGCAGCATGAGCCTGCAGCACAGTGATGGGCGCACAGGTGCGTAAGCACCACACTCTGATGACTTTGTCACAGCTGGCAGAAGCAATGAGGCTGTTCTCGTGGTTGACAGCCATGTCACAGATCTCTGCTGAGTGGCCGCGGAGTGTTGCCAGGAGCCGGCCATCATCTGTGGCCCAGATTTTTACCAGGCAATCATCAGAACCCTAAAAACCAATCCGACAGCGACAAATTAATAAGACAGCTCCACTGGAAACCACCTTCGGCTGAAGCTCCATGTTGTGTTTTGGAAGAGTTCAGTAGTTACCTTAGATCTAGCACGACAACTGGAAGAACAACCGCTAAAATAAAATAGACAGGGATGGTGAAATAATAAGAAATTCTTACTCACCGTAAATATTCGACGACCGGTACGGTCAAAGGCCACACAGTAGACTGAAGAAAGGTGGCCAAGGATACGTTTGTGTATCTTCATGTGTTGGTAGGAGGAAGACGGCAGAACCTGGCCAAAACGACCTGTGCCTGTGGCCTGGCGAGCACCCATGATGGACACTTGATGTGAAACACATACGAACAATTAGTAGAAGCAACACACTGCCACTGAAAACTTAATACCACTGGTCTAAGTGCTTAGTGGAAATAAAAGGCATAAATGATATATTGTTGTAAAAATTCATTTTAAAAACAGTTTACACACCAACATTAGGAGAACTTCCATTGCTCACTGGAGGTTCTGGTGGACGTCCTCGGTGGAGTGCAGCGACAGCTGAGCCACTACATACCTTGTGGCTACAACCTATGTTAAAAACAGCGAGTTGAAGAATGAATGCCAAAAATAATGTACTATAGCCCCTTTACCATTAGTACCTACACGGATCGACTCGCCTCAGATTGACTGGTTTTCCATTACAATTGAGTACCACCTCATGTGCGTAGTAGCTGTTACAGCAACACGTCCGAGCGTCCCATGACATAATTAGTATGCAACACGAACACTACAACAAAGGTGGACGTCAAGGCAACAATATAGCTGCTGCTCAATCTGTGGCATTTCATCAGACTCGGGGACCACAGCATTGTTTTAGTTACCATTTCCCTCGTTGCCGGGTTTCAAAAATGGCGATTTAGATTTTCACGAACGAGACACTCTCATGACTCTTTGGGTGACGTCAATAACCTACCAATTGGTGGCATGCAGTCTGATGACGGCACATTTCAGTACCTGCTCAGATCGCTTGGAACCCTGGCCAAGTAGGTACTATTTTAGTACCTGGTACCAGGTACTAGGACCTAATGGAAAACCCTGAAAGCCGTGGTGAGTTGATCCGAGTAGGTACTAATGAAAAGCACAAAATAAATACATTTAAAAAAATCATAGAAAAACAGGAATATGCTCACTTTTGCTGGTGCGAAGCAAGGACTGTCTTCCCAGCCCCAGAAGGGTCTGGACTCCAGGAACACTAGGTGGGATCTCTTTTTCTATAAGTGGGCCTATCCGCTGGCAAATCCTGAGCAAATAGTCTGCAGGAATGTGCTGGTTCAACACCACCTGCACACATCAGCGATGGTAATTACATATTAATACAACAAATAACAAAACCACACACAATCACATCAAATGCATTGTTACGGGTGCTAAAATAAACTGTTACGTTAATTTAAAGGACTCTAGACAATGGCACAATCCTGAAAAACCAACTAAACTGAATTGATCAGCTAACTGATCACTGAAGAAACAACTTTTTTAAATGACCAACAACAGAACATGGTGAAACAAAATGTTCTGCATGCTGATAATGCACTGGTTACCACTGCAAATGAGAAAACAAAACAAAACACGAGCCTCACTTTCTGTAATTTAAGTTGATTATAACATTAACTGACTCATTTTCAATACAGGTAAGAAAGATCCAATCCAAACAGCTCTGCAATCACACATAAGTAGCCTGCAACTGTTTAATTTTCCTCTTCCTGTTTATTGCTGCCTGATATTATAATGTGTGCATGGTTTTGTCATGCAGATAGTTGGAAAACAATCAAGGGAACGGGAGGGAGAGGTAGAGAAAGAGGAGGGAGAGAAAAGCTTACAGCGAATCAAAAGAGCTTCTTGCTATTCTTCCGGTTCGCTCGCCAACGCAACTGCGATATCATTGGCTCCAAAAGAAGACTGACACAGCGCTGGATCTAGTTCAGCCTATCACTATCGGCTCTTATCTTCATTCTCCGCCCACTAGCCCACACAATAGCATAGCCTGTATATAGTTATTTATCAACAGGCCTGCACTAATATAGATTGTTAAATAGGTTAAAATAAATACAAACATGCTGAAAACACACCGTTTTGGTTGGTTAAAAGAATTAAAACGTTGACATCCCCGGAAAGGTTATTGTCAACCGAAAGCGGAATAAAAAAGATCCATATTATTAAAAAGTTATTAATGACTATTCACACTCACCCAATCTTGGAAGTTCCGTTTGTATTTCTTCCCGTCCCAACTCCATCGTTGCGGGACCAACTAAAGTTAAAAGAGACGATATCAGAGAGGACACAAAATTGCGAGGCTCGTCCCGGCAGGGAATCGCGCTCCTTTATCTAGCATCGATCAAAACTACTAAAAAGCTGGCCCCAAAATGCGTCAAGATGGGCATCACTACGGAAACCGCACATGAGAATAAACTCAGAAAGGTTCAGCTGAACCTACCTCATACTCCTCCAGCTCCTCGATCAGGATCTAACAACACAGAGACACAGTTAGCAACGGATGCTAACAAACCTACTTATTTAGACGATTTTTAACCAGTACGACTTGCTATTTTGTTCATCGTAGGGTATTACCTTTGCGGCTTTTTTACACGGTCCAGACTGCAGAAATCTGGCAATGAGGTAATAGAGTTCTGAAAAGAAAAACAGTAAATGAGCTTGGTACTAACTGATGTAGCTATTGAGCAGAGCTAGCGTTAGCCAGCTCCGGGCTGCGCTCGGTTAATTAGCTCGCTACCTGGCACACAACTGTAAACAGTGTAAATGCAAAATATTTAGTCGTGAATTAAAGCAGCGGTCAGTACTCACCAGCTTCGATTTGTGAACACTGTTCTCTTGCCATCACTTGGTAAGACAGGCGACATTAAGACAAACTGATGTTTTAGCTCGCTGGTTAGCCGCCGGCTAGCTAAGAGTAGCTAGGTGTGTGTAGCTAAAACAGGCTAGTGAATGGCCTCCTCTCGCAAGTTGTTCCCATACTATCCGCTGCTTTGGATTAGTGCCCTCTAGTGAATCAACACAGTACTGGACGGAGTGCTCTCTTCAGAAAGAATGAATCCATGTTACAAATAAAACTCGTTAGTTTCACATATTTTACACAAAAATTGAATGTTAATACTTTTCAGCGGTAAGACACAATTTTTCAGGATTAATAGTTTTTCAGTTTTAATATTTTAAAGGGTAAATGTATTCGTAAATGTTTTTTTTTTTTTTTTTTTTATTTCTTTTTTTGGGGGGGGGGGCACCAATGCTATTTTGTGAATAAAAATATTTGTGGTTTTAAATATATTGTTGTCAGTCAATATACAGTTGCAATTGTTGGAGCAATCTCACTGATCTTAATATATTTGGACATGGTAAGTTTTCTATCAGTTCATTTTCTAGTAGGTACAAATCAGTGACTGTAGAAAACAGTCATTGGTACAAATGCATTCGTCTTTGATATGAGGAGTGTTTTGGTTACAGTCTCTAGCATCTGGGTGTCATTGTGGAAGAATCATCCTTGACTTTAACAGTAACAAAGAAAATGTGCAGCTTGTTAAATTGTGAAATAGTATAGCATTTATTTCCACCAGCTCACCCTTGCAAGGCTGAGTTCTAAAGAGTGGGCTTGAACATCATTGCCTTTGTGTGGAGACAAAGTTAGAGAGGCAGGGTTGAGAGGGTTTGGGCATGTGCAGAAGAGGGATAATGGATACGCTGGGTAAAGCATGTTGAAGATGAAGCTGCCAGGCAGGAGGAAAAGAGAACGAGCATAGAGGAGATTCATGGATGATTTTTGTTTAAGAAGGTTCCTAACTCAGTGAAGTGACTGGGATTATCTGCTAAACAGCCAATAAGAGCTGTTCTTAAAATGTTTAGGAAGGGAGCTCTAGAAATAGAAATCCTAAACAAGGAGGAAAGCAGACACGATCATTTTTCAACAGGTAAATATAAGAAAAGAAGATGTATTTAATTTTACAGGCTTTTAGAGGTAAATTATTGTAATGCTGCAATCACAGGTTTATCTATTCAGTGTTTTCTATAGTTTATATATAAAAACTCAGCCACTTCACTTCAGTGATAACCAGAAACAGCTCAAAGCCAGCAAACCCTATAAAGGAAGCGCCAAGTGAGAGTAAGTGATGGAGGCCTAATAAAAAATATTACAAAATAATAAGGCAATTACCAATAAAATAATAATATTTAATAAAATAATGATGTAATTCACAAATGAGAAGAATTGATGGATGATCAATTTTTTTTTTTTTATATAAGGTATAGATAGAAGTCTCTGGGCACTGTGTGTGAGGTCCCAGGGGCTGAGACTCAGGTGGAGCTTTATCCATAGGAAAGCTGCATTGTTTTTAACAGCTTCACCAAAAGAACCTGAAATCTGTGTTTAACAGAAGACCTGTAAGATGTGTAGAAAAACACCTAACATTATTTGATTGATCATGGACAGTTCCTGTGATAATTAAAGTACCGTTACTCTGCCACCTGGGTAAATGTGCACATGGCTCAGATATTAGTCTACTACACTGACACAGTCCCATTAATAGCTATATTCTGACAGAAATGTCACTGTGTTCGTAACAGACTCAGTAGAGAAAAGTCTCTGCGCACTTCTGAGACGAAAAACTCAGTTTAGATCATTTCCGATATGTTTCATGAAAACACCAGTATAATAAATGGGGCTCGGCTCGTAACAGGACTGCGTAAAGAGTTTAGGATGGAGCCATAGTTTTGTCACTTCGCTTACAGTTTTGAACCATCCACCTGTGCCAATTACAGACTCATTCATAACATCTTGCAACAATATCTTTGTAAGGAAGGTTGTTCTCATTTGTATGAGCCACATAAAACAACAGGGTAAGAACACATTATGGTGAAGTATGTGTCCATTTGGGTAGTAAAAGGAGATATTAAGTACTTTTGAAAGAGGGTGTAGAGGATGTTGTGCATAGGTTAAAAGAGAGGCAACTGATCTGTTGTGGTGACTTCTAAAGGGAGTAAGTGAAAGAAAGAGAAGAAAACCTCATGGCCTTTCTTACTTTTAGATTAAGTGACACTAAATTATGCAGTTTTACTCAAAATGATGCAGATCTGTTGAGACATATATTTTCATTATTTTATTACTGTCACCCTGGGTGAAGTTTTCTGGGTGATGCACAGTCATGTTTTACAGACTGACATGTTTTCATGATGAAATGTTTTTGAAGCACACATTTTTGCACACGTAGAAACATATTTGACAGACTTATGTGTTTAAATAGTTTATGCGTAAACATTAATGGTATATTATTCACACATGTTCACAAAAAAACACAATGTATCGGTGTAATACTGAAGCTGAACTCTGCACACAATTCCTTGAAAAATCTAAAAACTGAAAAAGCTCCATTCATTGGCTTAGATAGAAAGACTCATGGAAAGGTTGAGAGCATGTCTGAGTCTCAAATAACCACCAAGGTGAGGTCACTATTTTATTTGGGAAGCTGAAAATAAATACCCTATGCTTTCCTTCTTTGTAACTAGCAAAAAATGAACAAACAAAGATTACGTATAAACTTCTTTTGAAGTTTCTCACCGTGCACGGCTGGCTGACACAACACCCATCATCACAGATCACAGCTGCAAAGCTGTGATTGTTATTGGATTTTTGAGTTGTGGCTTCACGTACTCGCTCACATACGTACACTGTCAAGGTTCCCTCATGATCTCCAGTTAAATTGAAAAAAGGTTCTCTTGCCGTTTGCTGTGGTTTGTTCAAATATTGCTTTTGAGAGAATTGGCAGCTTATGTTCACTTCGTCATTGTTTGAAGAGGACTCTTTGTGTGTGAGTGTGTGTTTATGTGTGTGGTTTAACTCCACGATAAAGCTTTTTATATATAGAATAACAGTGGAGGGATGGTGTAGATTTATTTCTCCTCACGTAGAGCCATGTGGTCTTTGCCCTGTTCATGAATAGCTATTCACCGGGAAAATTATAAAGGAAAATGATGTGCGACGACTGGCAGACTCACACGCTTTCTTGCAGGCAGTTGCAAAAGAGTTTTCTTTGCAGACAAAACATCTATGTGGCCTGAAAATGATTTGATATGCTGTGGTGTCATTCTCCCTTCTGGCAGCATCCTTACATACACCCTTCTGTTACGGTCATGAATAACGAAATTCATGATTTAATAGTCAGTCCGCTGTGAAATACAAGTATGTCTTAACCCACTCGAAGCATCTGGCCTTGTTTCCCCTCCTGAGGAGTGATTTAGAGACACACATCCTCTCAGAGGTCTATTAGACAGCATATCTTTTGACAGATGAAGTGAAGGAGTGGGGGTGTTGGCCTATTTGATCATGCTTTGGATGCAGCTCTCACAAGAGAATTGTTTTAGAGTGTTACACGCTACCTTGTCTTTAGACATAATATGAAAATCCACAAATCAGTCTAACTTTGTACAAATGCCATGTTTCAGACTTTTGCATACAGTGCCACTTGCTTTTTACTTCAGTAAGTCTCCAGAACTGATCTGCAGGAGTGTGATCTGAACATGTGCTTCAGCTGCCTTTTTCAAAAGGAGTTAACCTTTCTTGTCACATAAATTTTCTTCTGTTTATATGCCACCCTAGAAATAATGCAGATTTATAAATAAAGCATTGTGCAAAAGCAAAGAGCCACCCGTTATTTCTTTATATTTTGATTGGAAACTGAAAAATAGGTCCAGTGATTTTTGTACAAACAAGAACATAGAGTATATAGGGCAAAAACAGAGTTTTCACAATTGTAATGAGCTTGAAAGTCAATCTAAACTCTCTTAGGCAGCTTTCTTCTTCAGGAATAGTTCTCCAAGGGTTCTTGAAGGATGTTCAAAGCTCTTCTTTGGATGTTCACTGTCAAGATGATCCCACACCACTTCAATAACGTTCAGGTCTGGGCTCTGGGGAGGACTGACAGATGTTTGGACCCCAGTTGCTTCGACCTACAACACAGCATTTAAAAGCATATCTGCTTATCCACTAACATCTCAACCATTTTCATTGTATGTGAAGTATGCATGGTATGTCATCAGCCAGAGCCATGAATAGTGACCTGTAATGCTATAGCTGTAATGTAAAATAGCAAACCAGAGAAACTCAGTGAGGTACAACTCTTAACAGCTTCAACCAACTGCATATACTCGCCTCTGTCAGTGCGCCCCAGGGCAGCTGTGGCTACAATGTAGCTTGCCATCACCAGTGTGTGAATGTGTGTGTGAATGGGTGAATGACTGAATGTAGTGTAAAGCGCTTTGGGGTCCTTAAGGACTGAGTAAAGCGCTATACAAATGCAGGCCATTTACCATTTTACCATTTATACTGGAGTGACTCATTTGAGCTGTTGCACCTTTAGCAGTTTACCCATGCAGATATTACGGACTGAACTAAAGGTGGCGCTGCAGCGTCCACTGATTGGTTGGACTGAGGAGAAAGTAGGGGACAGGTACGACTCAGCGGTGCACCTCTCAGACCAACAAACTTTACGAAGCCCGGCTGTGGCTGACCCAGAGACCACGAGTCACACAAATCAGCCGAACAGTGGTGTGTGAAACAGCCAAAATGTGATCTTCAAAACGCCTTAAAATCTTCATTTGTGTTGCACCCACGCGGTATTCTACCTGTAGTGTTGTTTGGCCGAGAAACCCCCAAACGCAGACCACTGAAAGGCTGGATGGAGGTCCAGCCACGCCCCCTTACGGTAACCCTGTGGAGATGGGCGGTATTGGATGGCGCTTTCCTCCAATGACGTCGTGAGAACATGCGGGGCTGTAGGACCACCTCCGCTCTTCGGCAGACTGCAATCAGCCTGCTCACATAACTTAATATAGTATGTGGACCAGTGGGCGGGGCTGTGAGCGCGGGCTCACACTGGCTGCTGCCGGAGGCTCTTCATTCAGCTTGCATGAGTCCGCGGACAGGAGCCGGACTGACCAGCGCGCTCTAATGAACGTGTGAGGTTTGTAGGCTGGGTCACCTCAGCAGCGTGCTGTAGCCTAAATACAGACAGCGGCAGGAATCGTTAGCAGACTGCAGTGCAGTTTCACCTGTGAGCAACTTTCTGGAATGTAACACGTCTGAGTTTTATCTGTTAAAACCCAGACTCACACACAGACACATACAGCCGCTCCTGTTTGGATCCTTATTCGGCAGAATAAGGTGAGTGTCCAGCTTTGTGCTCGTTACTTGTTACGGTTGTTATAAATGTGGCTTCAAATTGGAAACTTTCAAATAATAATAATAATAATTTAAAAAGTTGTTTTTAATACCTCTTCTCCTGACTCAGTCTGCTTCAGTGTTTATAATAGCAATAGATGGTATATCTGCTTCTTTATGTCCCAATCAAACACATACATGACTGTTTAGATTGTTTTTTTTGTTTTTGTTTTTTTAATTTCTGTTTACTAAATGAAGAAAGTCTTGGTCCTTTAGTATGTGTTATAATCATTGTATTGTGGGAAGCTGTGTAAGAATCTCAGTAAGTGCAGTAACTACTGTATAATGGAACCTATGTGCTGACCTAGCTCTGAAATCCTGATGTTAGTTTTTTCCATATGGAGACACTTGACTCCATCTGAAAAAGGAAGATTCTTGTCTGTGTGTGTGTGTGTGTGATTTGAAATATGAGGAATGAAATATGAATGTGGCTTAATTGGCACGAACAGACAAACAAACTAGAGTCTGATAAGCCAAGACACTTGTCCTAGTAAAATCAGCTCTGATATACATCTGAATGTCTGATCTGAATGACTGATGCTATGTCAGTGACGGCTGTAGTTCGGGGACCTGATGCGAAACAAAACCCAGAGCCAGGGATCCGGGGCATTTTGTTTTTTGTTTTTTTTCTTTGCTCCAAAGTGTGCTGCTGTCAGAGTCTAAAAGATTATCCTGTGTGTCCATCTACTTACACTCGTGTTGAGGCTTGTGCCATTTTTCCAGCTTGCTGTGTCAGTGCTGAGGTTGGCCCAGGAGCCATGAGCAGTGATGAGGATGTGTGCTGACAGCTGAGCGGGGCAGGATGAGGCTGTTCCATGACTGACTGAACTGGGCTGTTCATTGCACCATATGCTCCTCTTTATATCGTGCTGCTAAACATTTGGGCCTGCCTCATGACTCATGCTGTCTTCTTCTCCCTTCAGCCAATTCTAATCCTGCTGCTAAATGGGACAATCAGAACATTGTTACACGGTGAGCTAGAAAAAGTGGTGGATTCCACTTTTGGCATTAGGTCTACCACTATGAAAACAGTATATAGGAGTCAATCACGATCCTTTTACAGCTTCCAGTAACTGACAGGTATCATGGAGAAGGCCATCCACCACTTGTCAGACTAAAAAATTTGGCCTCTGGGTGATAAACAAATGTAGAGTGAGCCTGGACCAGCTGTGTCAGTAGTGCACTGTGCACCACTGACACAGCTGTCAGACTGTGTGGGTGTTTCGGGTTTTTTTGTGTGTGGTAACCCAAAAACCCAGAAGACTGGTTTGAGGGTGTCAGGTAGTGGGGTTTAACCATTTACAGTGCTGATTACCTGATACACGAGTCTGTGCACAGAAGAAAAAAGGGAAACCCAATCTGCTAAGGTTCTGCTAAGATGTGTTCGAGTCAAACAAGGATTTCAGAGTTTTGAGAAATGCTGCCACAAATGTTACACATCTGTTTGTTTTTTTATAACCAACATTTATTGTAATGTAATTAGCTTGCCCTGTACTCAGTGGAATGGCAATTTGAGACTTTTCTGCTCTCAAATTGAAAGTTTTCTTCTCTAATCTTCTTCATGTGGTCTTTTTTAGTTGTAGTCTCCTCCCCTGGAGACCTTTAAATGCAGGGAATATAAGTTATATTATAAGTTCTATCAGGATTTACTTCACCTTTAAGTATAAACTGAGCATGAGGCCTTGTGGACATTTCTGTCCTGACATATAACTGTGATTAGTGTCTGTGATTTTTTTTTTTTCTTCTTTCATCTCTTTGCTGAAACTATGCTGTGGTGAAGGTTAGTTAACTGATGACACATAGCCTCTTCTCTGATGTTACAGAGCATGTTGTGGGGAAAGTAGGTTACTGGGCCATGTCCTGCAAGCTTAAACTGAAAGCTAGTCTGAATATTGCTAGAGCTGCTTAGTGTGACTGGGCATGCACAAATGGCGTAGGTCTGCGTAACAGCAAAGGGACTCCTCCTGCTTTCTGTCTCTTTAAGAAAACAGAGCTGCGCTCCACATAGAATGAATGTTGAATGTTCAACCCATGATGATTCATCACAAACACACATGAAATGGCGTGAAATTTCACAACAGGTTGATTAATAGATCAGAGGTTGCAAATAACCAAGTCCCGCTTACCTCCGAACACCGGAGGTGTCACCTTTTTGTGTGTGATTAGCTCATTTTGGCCTTATTGTCTCAGTACTGACATTTACTTCAAGTCTTATTACGGTGTTTTGCTTTTTTCTTTAACAAACCATATTAATTTAAAATCTTCCACAGAAAACTAGAAGGCATACAAATACAATGTAAGACTTTAATTTAGCCAGTTATTTCCACAGACATCAAGAAAAGCAGACATGAGCACCACAGAGGCATGCGTACTTGGACAGAGCAGCAGCCAAAACATTTAAATAGGTAAGTTCGAGGTAATAAAACAGAAAAAAGCTGAGAGAGATGGGAAACAGGCTCCCTGACTACATGAAAGAGGCATTCAGAGTATTTGTAATTTCCATCAGAGCTAGACTTTCACTGCTTCTTACCAACGTTTAACGACAGCTCTTGTTGTTTCAAGTGTTTTGCGTGCTCTCTGTCCCAGAGGAGACGTGTATGAAGCAAGATACTTTGTCCCGTGTGAGTCAAGATAACAGCTTTTTTGTGACACTATTAAACACAAACAGGAAGTGTGTGTTGAAGAAAACAGCACAAATAAATGACTGCGGAAAGAAAAGCATCGTTCTGGCAAATCAGTTTTGACCTCACAGGTTTTAATGGTTAAAGACGTATTTATCAGTGGAAAAAGTTGCACAACAACAAAAATACAACACATCTGACACACAGTCATAATTCCATCAATTTTAATAAGATTGTGTTTTGAAGATGGCTGCAGACCCTCACTGTTGCACCTCTCTCCTGACCTCCTCTGTACATATCAGTAACAGTAGGATTCATCTCTCCATCATACCTGTTGCCACTGATTTTCAGTCCAGTTCTTGTGTAATCTGGCACATCTCAGCCTTTTCTCCCTATTCACTGAAGCCATTTCTGAGGCTTCAGCGAACAGCAGATGCATCTGTCAGTTCCCGTGTCAAGTCTTTGCTGCTGCTGAATTCTTTCATGTTTCTTAAGAATTTTAGATACTGTTCATCTGCCCTGGATAGTCTTTTCTTTTGCCCGCTACTTTTTCATTTCTCTCAAAAGCTTTTAAGGACACAAATTGAGATATGCCAATTTTGTACAGCTAACAGCTCCTCGGGAATAATTTTGTTAGTGTAAAAAACAATATTATTCCAGTTGAAAATGTGCTATGTTTTGCTTTTTCATAGATTCACCTAAAGAAATGGGAAGAAAATGTGTTTTTCAACAGTTTAAAGTTCCTAAAGATACTTGTTAAAATTGATTATTTGCTCAGTTGTCTGTTATGTGAGAACACAACTGGGTCATCCTTTGAGTTAGGTCCATTTTTATGCTTGATTGTCTCAGTGTGAATTGACGTAATGAATTAACAAGAGAAATGACTCCTCTTTGAAAAACCCTTCCTAGCCTGGAGAACTGCTACTTAAATCCAAAAATTATAAGAAAGGCTGGCTCCTTGGAAGCAAAATATTGAGAATTGAAGGGTTGTTAAAGACTTTCACAGTCTATAAATCTATAAATGCAACTGACTATCGCAACATTGTTGCAGAAATGCTGTTGTTTGTGTTGTGGTTTGACTGAGACTTCTCATAATTGGCCCCATTGTCCATGGCTCACTTGTCTCCTACAAAAGCCACAGTGATTTTAGGTTTAATTAACTTCCCCAACAGCCAACTCTGTCCTAAACAAAAAAAAAGAAAGAAAAGAAATTAGTTTAATTTAAAGTGTCAGTCAAATTGTTGTTATTATTATTATTGTATTTTAATTAATTAGTTTATTTTTTTAACTATATTATATTAAAATTTAGATATTTATATTTTTTATTTTTTTCACATCTAGTTTTATGTTTTAGTTAACTATAATAACCTTGTTTAGGACAGAGCTGAATGTTAAGGAAGTTCAGTAAACCTGAAATCGCTGTGGCTTCTCTAGGAACTTCGTTCAACTGTAGTTAAAGTTTAATGACCATAATCTTACAACCAAGTGACCCATGGACAATGGGGCCAATTACAAGAAGTAATTAACTCAGTCAAACCACAACACAAACAACAGCATTTCTGCAACAATGTTATTATAGTCGGTTGTATTTATGGGAAAAAAAATTTTTTTTTTGATTTAGATACATGTACAGTGCAAAAGTCTTGAACCACCTTCTTCCAAAGAGCAAGAATTTCTTGCTCAACCAACACCTTTGAATTCTTAATTTGGTGTCCTAGTCTAGTGAAGTTGTCAAAGGGAATAGTTTTATTGCTGTGCACTTGCTGACCCCGATGTCCATCTTATCCCAGATCATATCAGCTTTCTGTTAGCTGAGCTTTCTGATGTTGCGCTCTATTGCTCTATTTCTTAGTAGTTATAGCCTTTCATTTCCTGGAGATGTGTTTTGGATCTTTGTTACAATGACAAACAAACTGAGCTCAGACCATGATGTTGTGTTAGCTCTGCTGGGTAAGCAGTGTTGCCATTAATTTTGAACGAATTTCCAACAGCTGTCAACAGCAAAGTCTTGCAAAGACGCAGCAGTTTGAACCAAAAATCTCAAATTTACACTTATGAGAACAAAATGCAGTTTTTCATTGGTTCATTCAGGGTATTTCTTTGTCCTATTGTGTCTTTTTATTACTTGTTGGAATTGGTAACCCATAGGAATCAACCCTTAAGGCCCAGTTTACGCAGTCTCACCCGAATAGTTGGTGTTAATGTGTGTCCACTACTTGAACTCTGGGAAGTAATGATTTTGTCTCTAATGTGAGATGCTGGTAACTCTAATGAACTTATCCCCTGTGGCAGACATAACTCGTTGTCTTCTCTTCCTGGGATTGTCCCCATGAGGATTAGTTTCATCAAGGTGTTAGCTGGCTTTTGCAGCTGAACTTGGGGAAAAAACCCCTCCAAACTTCTTGAAATTTGACTGAATTTTATATCTTAAAGTTATAATGGAATTTGAATTTTTCAGATTAGTGGTTCTTGCTACAGTAGCTGAATATTGTTGTTGAAGCAAACATGTTTATGTTTTAATGGTAAAATCTGTACAGAATCTATAATCCTAAAATTCAAATAGGGCTGTTTTTTAAGGCCCAATTATAATTGGTTAATAAAAATATAGAAAAACCACAATTATGGTTTATATCAAACCAAGTTGGGTGCAAACTGGAAAAAAAGCAGCAAAGGCTTACATTTGAGAAGCTGGAACCAGGGAAATTGCTTCAGTGATTCACTATCAAACTAGAGGGCATCATCCTTGGTCTGAGACAGCTTAATCAAGCAATATCACACAAGAGTGAGTGCTGTTTATTGAATATTAGTACAGCTCTGAATGGTTTGCAGGGACAAGGCCACAGCCATGCCGATATTCTCTAAAGCACTATGGCCTTGAGTGAGATATTGCTATCTCAGGTATAAAATTAATTTAAAGTAATAAATGGCAGGAGATTGTGCTTTTTAAAAAAAAAAAAATATATATATAGTGCGGTTTATTTTTTTTATGTATTTGCCTCAACCATATGCTATTAAAAATGGACTGCTGCCAGAAAATACATAAACACATTAACTTGTCGGCTCCTTTGTGTAGGCATTTTTTTATTTATAGTGGAACTTTATTTCCACTCTTTGCCTCAAGTTCCATGTTACATGATTTTGCTATGGCACTGATTCTCAGGTTATGGTTGGTGTAAGAAGTAAGTGTCTTTGCCTCTTTGCAAATTCTGTGTAACATCTGTCACAGCTGGGCAGAGAATATTTCAGAGCCTTTCTGTTGCAGATGTTACCCTGCAGACAGCGGGCTTTAAAGCAGCCACAATTTAGCTTTACAATCAAATATAGGCGAACAACTATAATTAGCAACTTTGAATGCATGTGAAATGTGTATTGTCCAATAAAGATCAGTCAAATTACTTAGTTAAAATGATTATAAAAACATTGAAGTGATGCTTACCCTTTAAAGGCCAATCCACAGCCTTTATTTGTTGGCTTTAGATCGCTGTTGTCCGGTAATTCTGATTCTTAGGTAACATATTTCAGAGAACAATGACTCCTGATGGGAAGGAAGAAATGGTTCCAATTGAAAGCTTGTACTAAATGGTCCATGGAACCACATGGCACACACCTTGTCATTTCCTGATATCAGTGCTGGCATATTTTTGTGACAGTGATAATGAAATTGTTACACTGACTCTGTGGAATTCTGCTTATTTCCTCTCATAAAATTTGTTTAAAAATCAATAAAAGACTCAGTTAAGAAAGTGGCCTATAAGGATAATCAATGATGGCAGAGGTGTCAGTACAGTGTGTAGCAGTATTTGGGTTAAGGCCAAAAGCCACTGTTTATCTGCACCATTTATTGCTACAGGGTTTATCTTCTATGGCGCTAGAAGCAACAGTCTCCATTAAATTAAATTAATACCAAGTGAAACTGACAGTTTTAAATTATGAACTTCTCTAAATGATGATTTTTTTTCAGGTTGTTTTCTTTTATTTGTTGATAATGTTGTGCGGCCTACTGTGTATGTCTAAATAATTTATATTTGTAGTGTTTGTTCAGACTGCTTTTGTTTTTTATCGAACTTTGCAGCTGACAAAGCCGCACACATCCCAGTCTTTTTTTTCTCTGTTTTATTATCTTTAGACTCTTTTGACCTGTTGGTCTGATGTGCTGTTTGGGAATTTTTAGACTTGTGAATACTTGATCAATCTCCAGTAAGAAGATAATGTGGAAGCATTTATAGCCGTAAGAGCAGACATAAGACAGACATGCAGACTGTTATCATTAATCAGAGCCGTTCCTTTTTGTTCCATACCCTTCTATACCGAGGCCTGCTTGCCTTTTGCTTCCTTTGGCCAGTGGAACTATGTTGCACATGACTCCTGAGAGTATGACTGGTATTCATGTCACCCTCTTTGGCCTTGTAACTATGACAGACAAAATGTTCAGCACCAGTTATATAACTGCCTCTACTGACGTCATCGGCCTTGCTGGTGTCGCTGATCTCTTGCTCTAAAGCACACAGTGATTGTTCTCAGTAGCTGCAGGCTCAGAGCCATTACGCCATCATTAAGACATTTGGCTTTTTCAAATCTATTTATTCCTTTTATAAAAAGAAAAAGCTTTCCTTTTTCTGGCACTGAGACCAGTCACATTATGTGAATTTGCTTCCTCTCTTTTTATTTGTGGCATGAAATGACTTTACCTGAAACTAACGTGTGTGAGAGCTCCTCAGTGACACTGCACTAATACTGACCTTTCGGAAAGGCTTTTATGCTACTTCATCATTCAAAGGAGTGAGGATCTACATAAATGAGGTTCTTTTAGAAGCTGTTATCATCATCTGAGTGATACACTGTGTGCTTTGTCTACAAATAAATGCTTTTTTCCCCCCGTGTGTCTCTAAAATATAGTTGATTCACAGGATGTAACATTTATTCTTGCTTCACTACAAAAGGTTACGTTTAAGAATCGGGTGTGGCCACACATTGTGTGTCAGATGAAGAAGAAAAATGGGCCGCGCAGTATGTGTGTGACCTAGATCTAGTGATTCAGATCTCCGGTTGAGGGTGTTGGCTGCATGTGCATTACAATGTTGTTTGATTTAGTGGAGTCACAACAAGATCGTGTCAGGTCTGATGGTGAAATGAAAAGGGCCCTCCCACACACATTTCTTTCTTCCTTTAATGTTAAGTAAGCCATATGTAATCTGTGATGTCATGGGGCAAAACCTGAACATGTCCACTGATGGCGAACTGGAGAGTTCACATAGTGCTGTGATACTTGAATTTCATTCTTAGTCTGGGTCCAGCCAAGGAGTTTATTACACTTTCCTACTAAAACTTTCCAGTTTCTGAGGTTTTTTTTTTTTTTTTAATTTAAGTGTTTAAACTTTTTTACTGATATTCACTCACTGTCCACTTTATTAGGTACATCTTGCTAGTACTGGGTTGAACTCCCTTTCCCATGCAGCACCACCTTAATTCTTCATGGCACAGATAAAACAAGATGAACTCAATGTCACGTTTAAGAAGTCAGTTTGAGATGATTTGAGTTTTGAGACATTATCCTGTTGAAAGCCATCATCAGGGTACTCTGTGGCCATAAGTGGTTGGACAATATTCATTACCTCATCCAAGCTTTCATGTTGTTTTCACTCCAAACTGACCCGACCGTCTAAATGTTGCAATTCAAGACTCATCAGACCAGGCAACATTTTTCCAGTCTTCTCCCAGTCTTTACCATCCTTGATGAGCCTGTGTGAATTGTAGCCTCAGTTTGCTGATCAGAGATGCATACCCTGGTATGCAGAAGAGGCACAAGTTTCACAGAACAGTGGAAAGTAGCATAAGAAAGGGCACAAGGCATTTTTGCCCAGAGTAATGAAACACCTCTTCATTACACCCAGAAAATTTCCGCTCACTGGAAATCTCCTTTCTTCCCTTGTCCGATGCTCGATTTGAACTTTAGCAGGTCGTCTTGACCATGTCTACATGTATAAATGTGATTGGCCGATTACATTTTTTCCATTAACGAGTAGTTGAACAGGTGTACCTAAAAAAGTAGCTGGTGAGTGCACGTGCATCTTAAGAGAAACACAGAAAGATATGATAAAATTGATGGAAATCTACAGGAAGTTCTATTCCACCATCAAGAGGAAGCCAAAAAGACTTTTTTTCTGTTTTTTTTACAGAGCTAGCAGTGATTTTAGGTTTCCTGAAGGACACTTCATGATTCATGTATTATTATTACATTAAAGCATGAGTAATGTGCACAGACAGTTCCACTCAGATACGATGGCCTCTTTAAGCTTAGCTGTCTGATAGAGAGAAAACCAGTTGTGTTTCTTTTCATATTTGCACGTATACACTGTAACAAAGGTTTATGCTCACAATAAACATGGTGGAATTTCAGTTATTAAAATCAGTGTAGGTACAAGAAATCCCTTTAAGCCAAAGGTTCTTTTGTTTGCGAGGTGCAGCCAGTCAGAAGAAAGTTAACAAAAAGAGAGGGTAAACAAAGCTAAAGTAGCTGCACCTGAACTGCGTGGCATGCACAGCTACTCCAAGAAGTCCAAGAAGACAAATGTAGTGTAGGAAAGAAGCATCACAGGTAAAAACATAAAAATATGAAAACTAGTCATTATGCGAGTTGTTTTCCAGAGACTTCTGATGATCCAGCCTTCTGTCATTAATAATGTAGATGTTATTAATCCACTTTCTCAGTTGACTGAGCATCCATCGTGATTACGTGTTAACATTTGTACTACTTTTAAACCACTCATCGGATGAATAAAAGATGCACGATGAGCAGGTTTTGTATCCTGTAGTTCAGCTGAAATGTTAAACTGCCTAAAATAACATGAAATATTTTCATGTAGCTCAAAAATAATCGAATCAAATATCTGCAGTCCACTGCTTTTTGTTTCGGTAGAATAAGAATTAGGCAGAATGGATATTTGGCCATAGAGGAAGCCAATATTCAATGTGTGTTTTAGTCTTTCCTCAAAGAGAATAATTTATAAGCTGCTTTCTACTGTTCTGTGAAACTTAAGAGAGGTTTGCGTGCTCTCAGGAGGAGAGCCTTGAAGATATGGAAGCCATCGTTTCATAACCAGGAAAATGAAACAGCAATAGATAGGAATGGAGACATAAGGTCATTTTTTCCATGGACTCTTTGCGAAAGGCTATTTAAGTTCACTTCAGAGTCTGTGCATAACAGAGGGGCCGGTTGCAGTTTCATAAACACTCACTGGTGAATTCATAACAATGACGTTCGGGTGAACAGCTCAAAAATGCTTCATTTGGAGGCGATGTTTAAGAATGAGTCGGGAATCTAATCAAAGATCTAACCTGGGATCCGAGCTTGAGTGGTGAAAAGAAAGAGCTGCGCTGCCCTTTCCACCCATGCCCCAGAATGGTGACCCACATATTTGCTCACACTGCCTTAGGTAATTGCATCTTTTTTTTTTTCCTGAGCAGCAGCAGCAGACAATAACAGGCTTGGAGCAACTATGATTCATTTGGAATTGTTGAAAGAATATAATTATAAGAAAATTTGAGAGTGGATCTACCTGGTGAAAGGATGTTTGTTTTATGGGACTGCTTTCTCATTGAAAGGATGCGACCACCCACATTCACCACACACTCTGTGCTGTGTGGTGAATGTGTAATTACAAGGCACTTTTGACTAAAGTGTTACCAAAAAGTAAACGTGGAATATATGAAGAAGAAAATCTACATAAAATATGCAGGTTGACTAATGGTTGACTAGGTTGATGGCAAATGATTTGGTTGTGAGTTGTGAATTAGTAGCTGTGAGGTTGATGTGAACTAGGATTCATGTTCTTAGCTGATTAGCTGATTATTCAACAGGTGCATTAACAGGTGCAGTTAGGAAAAACAGGGTGAAAGAACAGTTTTTTCCCCCCCACAGGTGTGGATGTGTTAAACTGCACTGAGTAGGCTGCTCTGAGTAGAGTGGGGTTCAGCTGTTGCCTGGGGCAGGATTAGTGTGGAGCTTCTGTTTGGTGGTGATGGGCAAAGCTTGTGGGAAAACTCTCCCGAGAAGGGACATAATGAATTGTTTCTTTAATGTTTTCCTTTTTTCATTTCATGCATTTGAATGAGCTCTAAGGCTTTAGCCGTGGTGCTCCATCTATACTCAATTACACGGTGTGAAAAGTCATTGAGCATCACCTCCGGATGTGATTTTTCTTCCTTCTGTGAGACAGAGCTCACTATTTGAAGAATTAAGCCACATATGTCTTGAAATTCTTTTCATTTGTTCTTCTTTAACAAGTGGCGTTGAGGTAAATCGTTTGTAGCCTGTAGCTGAGCCCACACTAACAAATTTCTGCTGAAACGAAAGCAACTGTTGCACACTGACAACATGGTGGTGTAGGTCGACACAGCAGAAAAGTGTCAATGATGATGTCTTTAAAAAAATAGCAACAGAAAGCTACTGTCCCGTCTTACTGCAGTGTTATTTTCATTTGAGTCAGAAAATAAACTTACTCGTGTTGCATCAAGTCACTGTGTGCCACACCGAGCACACAGTCCATATAAAGAAATTTAAAATTAGGTGAAAACTCCTGTAGCAACCCAAGCAAGTGACCATAGTTTATCATAGTTTAAGAAAGATGATACATGAAAATATTGACACAGGGCTGATCAGAAAGACTAGTGTATTTAGAGGTATATTTTACTTTATTTTACAGTAGAAAAATATTAATTATGGAAGCAATAAATGTTAGTATACTGGCAATGCAGTGGCTTATAATATACACTTTATTAGGTATACTTTTCTAGTACTGGATTGGACCCCTTTAATTTTTCAATAAACTGCGGGAAACCTTCCTCAGAGATTTTGCTCCATATTGATATGATAGCATCACACTGCAGATTTTAGGCTACACATTCATGATGCGAATCTCTCGTTACATCACCTCCCAAAGGTCACTTGAGTACAGTGAACCCATTGCGACGATCAATAAACCAGTTTCAGATGATTTGAGCTTTGCCACATGGTGCATTACCCTGCTTGAAAAAGCCATGAAAAAGATGGGTGCACTGTGGTCATAAATGGATGAACAGGTCAACAACAATACTCGGGTCGGCTGTGGTGTTTGAACAATCCTCAAATGGTACTATGGGGTCCCAGTGTTTCATTTTGTTTAAGCCAAATTCGGACCCTAAATTCAAAATATTGCAGCAGAAATTGAAACTCGTCAGACTCGGCATGTTTTGCTCAATGTGGTGAGTCTATGTGAATTGTAGTCTCAGTTTCTTGTTCTTAGCTGGCAGTAGTGGGACGCTGTGTGATCTTCTGCTGCTATAGTCCATATATTCAATGATGGATCTGTTGTTCATTCAGAGATGCTCTTCTGCACTCCTTGGTTGTGATGAGTGGTTGTCTTGAGTTATGCTGCCTTCCTATCGGCTTGAGTAGCTTGGGCCCTTCTCCTGTAACCTCTGGCATCAACAGGGCATTTACCCCCAGAGAACCGCTGCTCTCTGGAGACTTCTATTTTTCAGACCATTCTCTATAAACCCTAAAGATGGTTTTGTGGAAAAATCCCAGTAGATCAGCAGTTTCGGAAATACTCACAGCAACCTCTCTGGCCCATTTAAATCAAATTTCTTTTTCCATTCTGATGATCGGTTTGACTTTAGCGGATCATCATCAGACTATGTTTTCATGCCCAGTTTTAGTCATGTGATTGGCTGATTAGATATTTGCACTAAAGAGCAGTTTCAACATGTGTACTTACAGTATTAAACTGTGTAGATTTTTGGCATATATACTGTAAAATTAACAGTGACATGCTGGAAAACCTTGATGCCAGTATTAAACTTCAGGTTAACATGTACATTTATTGCGTAGCAGTCCTGAAGCGTGTATCTCATCTGTTGTTGTGAGTTGAGAGTGAGTTAAAACTGCTGTAAGGAGAAATCAAAGCATGCAGCCAGCAAGGTTGCTTTGGCACTTTATTAATAGTCAACAGTATAACAAATGACTTCCTGAGTTATGTATGAGAAATCTCGTCGACCAGAAGAAAAATGGAAACCGGCAGCTTGATGGGCATAGCTGGCTTGGCTGGGAGAAAGTAGACACTACACATTGTTACCATGGGAACACAGAGTGAACAGCAGTGCCACCGTCTAATTAATGAAAGTCAGTGCTTCAGCAGAGGGCCACAATGACATCATCAATACCAGCAGCACAGATGTAGCAAGAGGCAATATGGCTTAATGTCTGAGTAATTATACAAATAGTCATTTTTCACTGATGAAGCTGGAAGCAGTCTGGAAAAAGGTGCAGCATGTAAAGAACGCAATGATGTGACTTCATTATGGAGTGACGCCCGCTTATGAGCACTAAATGTCATCTCATTATCCAATAGCATGACCTACATAAAAAGAGCGGCACTAATCTCTATGTAGGCGGATGGTGAATAATGCAGTAAAATGTGGGAGATCTTTATGAATCTTAGATGTCTTGTTGGTTGCTGGCAAGGTAACAATGGACTTCAGAATGTTTCTATATAATCAGTCTGGCATCCTGTACTATCTGCTCAATGCTTTGGTACTATTATGTGTGTGTAGTGTGCATGGAGTATGCTATAGAAATAAGAAGACAACACAGATCTTTAGCTGTTTTCAGTTATTTGAAAGTCTTTCATTTGCTGACTTATTTATGCATTTAATACACAACAGGTGTCAGGAGTTTCTGTGTTAACATGTCATTAAATATGTAAATAGTGGTCATCACTTTATATGAGAGTTAACAATGCAAACAGGACTGCAGTATAGCACAGCAGTGCTCAGAGCTAAACGCTACTGTCAGCATATGTTTAACTGACTTTAATATGTTAGCGTGCTACCATTTGCTAATTAGCACTAAATTCAGCACATTTGAGAATTACATAAGAAAAGCCATTTTGGCCCAGTTTTGCAGTATATTGAAAATATACTATTGCAGTTTACTCTGAGAATCTTCAGAAGACTAAATCTATATATAATTAGGTCAAGGGCTCACCAAAGTCATTAAGAAACATTTCTGGGAATCATTGCCCAGTCAAGACAAACAACCGCCAGACCTGATTGACCAGCACTGTCATCCTTAAAACTAAGCCACTACACACAGCAGTGGTGGTAATTAGGTCAGAGCGCCACATCCTTGTTAGATTTGCTCTATCAGCCCAAAGAACATTATTCGTTTGGCACCAACACTACTCATCCATGGAGGGGCACATTTGGAAGTATTTGTGCTCTAAAATGTTTTGGCGAGAGCTTCAGAACTTACAGTGTCAGACCTTTGAAAAATACAGTCCCAGTACTGTGTATGCATTACTGAAGCTTGAGGAAAAAATTACTGGAGCATTAAGAGACAAAGCAAACATGTTACTTAACAGGAGTTAGGTGGTGGAGGAATCCTAAAGTGAAGCACTCTGTTTAGGGAAGAAAAAGTACTCTCTGACTTTGGATCTTTTTTTTCTGATACCTTTTAGGGCATCACAGTTTCAGAGTTGACAGATGGGTAAATCTGAGTGTACCGTGTGCAGTTTATTAACTTCTATTTGCATGATTTCTGGATGGAGTTTGTAGATTTTTACCAATCATAACCCCATGAAGCCTCTGAATACCTCTGTGTGGTCTAATTGTAGGTTGTTTGAACTCCTCGTGACTGATTTATCCTCCAGGACTTCTGTCTGTTTCATTCACCATCTCATATGAGAGAAGTGTCTTTTACAGGTCTGATCACAGTATAAGCAAACCTATATTTTGCAATCTAGTTTCTAGAGGCATATATACAGTTGATGCTTGAGCTGACTTTTAATAATTATTTACTATTATTCATGCTTTTAGTCTGAAGTGCATCGGTTTGCTTCTTACTGTTGCCAGACTGTAAGTGAAAGTACATTTTATTCTAGTACTTTTGTGGAAGTGACTTAAGCCTCCAGAAACCATCAAAATTATCTGCAGTAACAAACCTTTTGTTCTTACTTTTGCTCGCTTTCTTTCGTTCTTGAGCAGGCTGAGATTGCACACGTATAGTTTTGTTTTCCGTTTTTGGTTTGCGTTAGTACACAGCGCATTTTGCATAGTTTCTTTGTTTAAGTTGAGCCATCGCAAACATGTAAATCGTGCTGTTTCTTCTTTGGGATGGCTGCATTAACGATAGGTTCCTCGGGATACATTAACAATACATCATTCTTGC
Organism: Pelmatolapia mariae; assembly: GCF_036321145.2. Taxonomy (NCBI): domain Eukaryota; kingdom Metazoa; phylum Chordata; class Actinopteri; order Cichliformes; family Cichlidae; genus Pelmatolapia; species Pelmatolapia mariae. The sequence continues at coordinate 23,776,524 of NC_086236.1, forward strand.
TATGTTTTCTTCTATTTTTTTTTCAACTTGTCAGCACTTCGTTTTTTCCCCCAAGGTTGAATTAGGTCACATTAGCTGTGCTGCATGCTCTACGACTTGATCGGCTACATTTCTACAACATAAATAAATCCATTAATTACAACAGGTAGTGACTAAAATTTTAGGACAGTTCACCTCTTCCCAGCCCTACCTACCAGATTTGTCATCTACCTGACTTTCAAGTTTCTCAGTCGTGACAGAAACTAGAACAACCAGTGTGATCACACTATGGGAGTAACACAGAAAGGGACAGCACTGAAGCACTGAATTTGCTCAGTGCAGTATGGGGGTGTCAGAGGTGCACTGTGCCCTCCACTTTGTTGGATGCACTGTTACAAACTTTACTTTTAAGTAATGCAGACCTGTCAAAATAAGCTGTTCTTTCTGCTGTGTTTTATTTTTATTTATTTTTTTTAAATAGTATATCTTTTTATTCATAGAAGATACTTCGGGGTTCTGCAGATATCCTAGCAGTTCTGCAGTCACTTTCATAAGTGCAGGACTGAGGATGTTGCACAAACTAAACAGATGTTAGGTGTGCAAGAAGTGTGTGAAACTGTGTAGCTGCAGTGGTGCAGCCACTATGAGGAGTGGTACAAGGCTTTTAGTTTCAAGGTTGGTTAGCACTGACAAATCACAGCGGTGTCATGCCAACGATTCAAGAGTCAGTTAAGAAGGTTCAATCACCTGATGGAGGATGTTTATGTCTCCAGAGAGGCTTCACGTATAACTTGGCTGGCAAAACTGGCATCATCCTGGTACCACCTCATGAGCCAGTCACTGAAATTGGGACTACTACAACAGCTGCAGGCTGCATCAGCTGTGTGGAAAATGTGACTCATTACATTAAGATGGTCATTGAGACAAGTGGTCTGCATATCTACCGTGGCCTCAAATGTGCGTCTGGAGTTCAGGGACATCTGGAGAGAAATTCAAATCATAAAAACATCACGACGACCGGCCGAGCCAGAAGCAGACGCTTGGTTGGCTTTGACTTTGAAATTATGTGTCCATGGGTTTTTTTTTTAAAATTTTAAATACTTTTTTCCTGTCTGGGTTAAAACATTGTTTTTCTTTTGTTGTCACCTTAGCAATAAAACATGTATGCTTTAAAAGCAATGATGGGAAAAAGAGAACCCAGAAGGACCCACAAAATATAGAAAACAAAGTAAAGATTTTCATGTCATCTGTTCAGATTATTTTCCTGAAACTGTTCTCTCCTCAAATTTTTAATATTTTCTTGCATTTTACAAGTTGCTCTGTTTTATTGATTTAAATGGATTTAGCAAAAACTCTTCAAAGTACACGCTGGCACTCACAGGTCAACACTCACACTCTTCATTATGAAAAGCTCCATTTTTCTAATTAAGAACATGCACTTAAGGCTCTCTGATGTCAAAGGCTAACTTGTCAAAGCAGTTGACACTCACTCTCTAATGAGATGAGGCACAACAGGTGACAACGTTGATTCTCATGTGCTCTGTGCTCTTTATTCACACGAGAACTGGCCTTGATTACAAGATCTGCCATTAAAGAAACATATTTATGCAACCCAAAGTATTTTAAATAAGAAGGAAAGGATAGCACATCAGTGCAATCAAAGATGTGGCTATTTCCTACTGAAAAATTGTGTTTTTTTTAGTTATTATTTTACTTAACATTGTCTATATAATCCAAAATATGGTCTCCTCAGTTGTTTGTGAGTAAGCAAGCCTCACATGCAGTTAATAATGTAAACCATCTATGTTGCTAACAAGTACAGTAGAGCTTGATATTTGGGAAAGTATAAGTGTAAAAAGAGTCTCACATTTACACATTTGGCACCTAATTGTTCACGATTACTGTTTTTAAGATTCTGGTCTTTAATCTTTAAAGATCTTAAACATCTTTAAAAATTAAAGGTGCATTCAGAAATGTCATAGGGAAACAAAATAACTAATTAGTCTACCTACCATTAAGTTATTAGAAATCATTTATCAAGTAAATTATTTTCAGTAGCAGTGAAATCGTGGCTTTAGCCACGTAGACTAAGTGGCATCTATCCATACAAAAGCCATCCATACATGTCATGTTAATAAAATTTAGGACTTGGTTAAAATGGCTGGTGTACTGATAGGCTTTGTCCAAATAGCACAATTAGATAAACTACTGATATGACTGTGACAGTCATATAGGCGTACTACAGTAAAACCTGCCTCATTTTTTTAACGCTCCAAATAGTTTCTCCATGTAAATGCTCTCTTTGGTTCTTTTAACATTCTCGACATGCCCACATCTGTAGCTGCTTGTGAAGCCACTTGACAGACACAAAATACTTGGAGGCTGTCCATCATTAAAGCTTGAAATTAGTCATGTAGACTGCTGACCCACATTTGGGACTTCAGCTGAGGAGAGAAGGGAACCAGGAAGTTGTTAAAAAAAACAACAACAACAACATAGGAAGTGTATGGGGAAGTACTTAAGGGGGGGCAAAACAAAAGTCTACAGCTTCTTGTTTTGCTTATACATTGAGGTGTTGTCATCTTTCTGTATGGCCTGCCTCCCTTCAACCTGCAGATTTAAATAAATGGTTTATAAACTTATAAACAGGGTCAGACAGGCTAATCTGCTCCGTGTTGCTGGCAGGGAGGAGGCACCGTTCACCACGTCCTCCTGCCCATGTGATTTGCCTTAATATACCAGCAGTACCTGTAAGGTCAATTTGCAGCATGCCATCACCCCCTCCTATAGATTCCTTCTTGTGAATGTAAAGCTATATCTTAGTAGATTAAAGGTTAGGCTCCTATGGCCAAGTCTCGGTAGGCTTCACAGTTTCAAACAGTCGGAAAACTGCGGTGCAAAAGCCACATTACAAATCTACTCTTCTTTGCGTCGCTCTAATGACATTTTAGTGGGTTGTTATTATTCATTAAGCACGTGTTAAAGATTGCAATCTGCCCCCTTCCTTCCCGGTCACCAGCGCAGGTTTCTTTCGGTTGTGTTGCACAGCATTGCTGCTTATGCTGCTGCTGCCTTCGTTACCCGAGTATTGAGCTACCAGCTGACCTACTTTCTCTGCTCTCAGCCACTCGGTCCTGTTTACAAGCCGCTGCCAGCGGAGGATGTGGAGTACAGACCCTGGAAAAAAAAGAGAGAGAGAGAGAAAGACCGCAACTACAGAAAAAAAGCCACGAATCAGAAATTTGGTCCTCTGTTGTTGATAAATTAGGACTGTCAAAGCCGCAGAGAGCTCACCGGCGATTAATAACAGCACGTTATTAACTTAAGGCGCTGTTATGCAATTTAACGCTTTCAGCGCTCTCGCCTGGTTAGTCAGAGGCTGCTGATTGCGCTCGGCTGCTATGCTGTAGTTTTTACATTTTTTTCTTTTAAAAATGACTAGTTTGGTTAAAGTTAAGTGTGGATTCGGATTTCTGCTGGAGACCTGTTTTCAAGGTATGTGAGATTTAACTTAAGCTTTCAGTTTCGCGTCACTGTGACAGACAAGCGCAAAATGTTGTCATAGGCTGCTGCCATCCGCTTACTCCGTTTTATATCATCAAAGTTCACGACTGGACTCTTTTCCCAATGAAGGAGAGGTGGGCGACCGCATGTTTATTAGACGGAGCGCAGGCTGATTTGGTTGGTTTGGGTAAAGTCCAGGTGTCCGTATGTTTGACAGCGTTAGCGCTCTTGAATGCTGCTTACATGTTTTCAGCTCAGAGTCATCAAGTGCCCTGGTTACAAGGCTGAAATAACCTATTTTTCCCTCCACCCGTTGTGCCCCCGATGATGACATTAATGGGCAAAACACCAAAGGGGTTTTCGTCATTGCTTCCTCTAAGACGCCACAAAGAAAAATGTTAAATGTCACCGGAAAATGTATGCTTAGATAATTTCTCAGCAGGCTTAGGGTCAGGCTGATGTTACCCAACCTGCCAGCTTTAAGCCTACTGGAGTTCATATTTCTCTGACAAACCCACAGGTCTTCGAATTCACAGTCCATTAAGGGCTTTTTGTTTATTTATTTATTTGTTAATTTAATTATTTGCAACTGAAAGGAATTTCTTATTAGAGCAAAGCATTTCCACTGTTTGAGTCTGCATCAAGTGTGGCAATGCTATTTATTTACCCTGTACATACTGGAAAGTTAAAGGGTCAGTGAGGGCTGTCAGTGGCCTTTCCTCTGTTTTTCATTTATAGGTTTGCAGCCAGTTGAAGTGCTCCTTGCTTTCTTATCAGTTAAAGGCAGCTACACCTACACTGGAAATCATAACACGACACATTTAGAAAAACGTTTTTATATGTTATTGAATGCATTTTGAAACGAGTGTTCATGTTTGCATGTGCTCATCTGTGCGTACAGTATGCAGCGTTACACGTGTGTTTGATAAATGGTGGTGAGGTTGTAAGCTTTCAAATAACCAATAATATAAATGTTGTACAGTCATGACGCAAATGAGAAAAGGGTAAATGCTGTGCAAATTATTTCAGATTTTATGTAATCTAGGCTTAAGCAGCAAGACCTAGATACATGTTAAAAACGTTTCCACACTGACTGAAATAAAGCTTGTCCAAGCCCAGTTAGTGTTTACCTGACGGCTTGAGCTGTCAGCTCAAACCCAGATGCAGGTGGATGTGGTCAGACAGTTTAAACCTGCAGACGAGCAGATAGTAGTCGTCCAGCGCCAGAGCCACAGAACAGCTTTCTGTGTGGAATACCAGAGTAGTTGTGGGGAATGGTGTTGGCTGTCAGAAAACCTGCAGACAGACTTTTTCTGTTGCCTGGTTCACTTTCCTGTGTGTTATTCCAGGGTTGCAAAAAGTTATATATAATACTTTTGTGAGTCATTAGGCCTACTCAGCTTATCATGACACAGTTGTCCTGGTTATTCAGAGCCGTGGTTTATCTTTTTTCTTTTTTAATTGTAACCTTTCAATCTGGGAACCAGATTCTTGATTATTTTTGGCAGAGCAAATGATTTATATGTTAATAGCATGTCTATGTTTTTCACTTGTAACAGCATAATGTAAATGTATAACCACTGGTGGGTGACTACCGTGCAGTCTGTATTTCCTAGCTAATGTCCTTTTGAATTAATTACAGATTTTTCCTAGTAGCTCCATAGTGCACTGCTTTCTAGGTTTGATCCCGGGAAAAGCACACAATTCCCCTTGGTGTTGAGACAGGAAGGGCATCTGGTGTGAAAATGCTAAAACATGCGGAGCTATCTACTGTGGTGACCGCTTGTGAATGTGGGATCAGTTGAAAGTAGCTACTTTATTACATCATTATGTTTTTTGTTTGCATTCTAAAGAGGTTTTGTGCATTTAGCAAAATCTGTATATAAGACAGATAAAGCAATGGTGCCCCCATCTTGGGTTTTTAATCAAACAAGAGGTTAGTGTGCTAGTATATTAGCAAAGGCCGTACACATACCTTTTAATTAGTGCTAACAGAGTATTGGAGCAGGCTTCTTGGTCGGGTTGTTAATACTGCATAGCAGACCACATTATATGTAAAGTAATTTGATTAAAAGGCACTAACAGTGGTGCATTGAGAGAAACAGTTCGCTGTCTCTAATTAGCTAATGCTAACACCGCTAACACTGCTGTGTTACCATGCAGTTGTCTGTCAAACCAGCTCTGCCCAAATAAGGCATTACTGTATACCTTAATAGCATTTAAAGGCTTAGTTGTTAAAAAATATATCACCCAGTAGGAGGGATTTAACATTTTTCTGTAGCCGTCTGTTAGCCTCAAGCTACCATGTTTGATATACTGCAGCTTTTGCATTTTCGAAATGGCCTAATTTTTCAAACCTAGACAATGCATTTACAGTTTTTTGGGGGGTTTTTTTTGTAGTTTTTAAAACAGTCATAGCTGATAGCTAATATTTAAAGGGATTTGATTTTCCGAGCTAATTTGATATTAGTATTGGTTAGTTTTGTTAGTTTTTTATGTAATGAGCAAATGCTCATTACTATGCTAATGGTTAGCAAAGGTTTGCTAGATTCTTGTTTATGGATGGAAAAGTAGTGGGCAATAGGGATGCATTTTAAGTCGAATTATGAATTGTGCTAGAAATCAGAGGGTGAAACAATCCATGGATACATCAGATTCGTTAACTAAATTCAACAAATGCAATTTTTGGAGATTTAGTTCAAATCTCAAAGTACTCCCAGTCTTACACGTTAAAGAGAGAGAGCTGCCCCACTGTTAACATTACAATCTAATTTCTTGATTGTAACTCAAAATTTGTAGTTTAAGTGTTTATTTATTAGATCTGTTCGAGCACACGCATTCTGTAGACAAAGATATATACATGAAAACTTGATGATTTTTAAGTTTTTTTTTGTTTTTTTTTTCTGTTGTTATTTCAATTATATTTGCATGTTCAAAATAAAATTCTATCTATCTATCTGTTCAAATGCAGGCTAACTTTGCAAGTCTTAATTCTGATTTGTAAGTTGTGAAATAAAGTATAAGTTGAAAAATTATAGCTCTTGATCAGTTAAATACAGTTTATCACATTATCTGGTCTTTTGCCTTACAAATTAAATACTGAGTTTTGCTCCTATATACTTGTGATTTTAGAAAATAACATTTAACCAAGCTGTACTTTGACAATGACACACTAGCAGTATGTGCATGCCATCAATATAGGAAAATATTAATTAAATCTATTCTACATCACATGACAGAAAATCTTTAAAGCTCACATGCTCGCTGCCCGTGTCGCTAGCGCTGATGTCAAACAGGTATTTTTTTTGTTGACAGAGAAATATCTACTGTCAGCATCTCTCATCTCATCACGCGCCCATGCCTTCTGCAAGCCAGTATTAAAGTTTCTGATGCTATCAAAAACAACCAGTTTGCTGCTGCTTTTGCATGAGGGTAATCCAAAGATCCACAGATAATATGAAAGTTCCTTAGCATCTCATACGTTTTAAAACTACAAAATGAAAAAAATAAAACCCATCCTGCCTGAATGTGTTTGCAGCTCATGACCTGAGTGTTTTAAACATCATCACAAATACCCACCTAAAGGTGAAAAAGCAAAAGTGGAGAGGACACGAGAGCTTTTTAGATGTCATTCACTGCAGTAGAGGAGTACTTTAGGTCCTCAGCTCTCAGCAAACAGCATGACACCGGCATGCTTTTTTACTCATTAAAGCCATTAGTGAGCTTCACCGACTCACATCTGAAATGAAAATAAGGGTTGTAAATGTTTCAAATGTGGACATAAATGATTTTAATCTCAAAGTGATAATAGTTATTAAGTTTAAATTAAATGCACAGATGGAGCATATTAAACCTAATAACAAGCTATAGTTGAGGGTGGAGAGTTCTTTTAAACTGCAATACAAAGTCTACACGCTAAGAATTCACGAAGAAAATGAACTATTTCATGGCCATTGTCATTGTCTCTGCCTCTTTTACAGCCTGTTTACATACAGTGTTCATCATGAACTTGAACTTCAGTGTACCACCTTGCGAAGTGAGCTCAGGTTTCAATTTAAAGGGTTTTAAGTACCCGAAGGCACGAGTGTAACGAGACTCGGATGTTTTTTAGCTGTTGACCTTGCGAGGTGTGGTTTAACCTCAGTACTAGAATGCAGATGGATATGTGAGGTTTATTTTAGCTGTGCAGAGAAAAGATACATTTAAAGCTGCATGAGGTGATTCTTAATGCAGTGTGTTTCTCTTTAATCTTACGAAGAAAAAAAGGACATTTACACAGTAGATCAGTTTATGAGTGGTAATTTCTGTTGCTTGCTATACAAACTTCAGCTTTTTTGTTTTGTCAACAATTCAGGAAGATCTTTTTCGTCTATGTCTATGCTGTAAAAGCATAAACAGTCTAAAGAGTAGTTTGGCAGTAAGTAGGGCAGTAAATGCAGAAATTGTGTTTCTGATTAAACATTGGCATTTCCCCTCTGCGGTAGCTAATGTTTTTTTGTTTTGTTTCATTTAGTTTTTTTGCAAGGCATTTCTCATCAATCTGGCCCAATTAAATAAGAGCTTGATTTTTCAGTAACACTTTCGAGTTTCATCCTGAGGGTTGCTCTGTATACAGAGGGATTTCTTTTCTCGTGTGTTTTTTAGATACCTTTGTGTGGAAATCTTTACTACTTTAAGCTATGGAAACCTGAAAGTGGGATGGAAGTTTGTGTGTCATAAAGAGGACATCCGTAGCTACAAGCTAATGCTAAGACGTAACAAATTTGTGGTGACCTAAAGCATAATGTCAGCTTGTTAACATGGGAACCTTTTCCACAACAATATACAAGTGTGACATTAAAAATGCTTGAATTACTGCTTTGCAGTGAAAGACTTTCAGCAATATCTTCTTGCTTTGTGCCTCTAATTTGAGTTCCTTACCTTATTAGCTCACTCTGACCCATTTGACGCCCTACAAATGGCTTCATATAAGCTACAAATAGACTACATATATGCCCATGAAGTATGGGGAAAGAAGCAAACTAGAAATATAAATTATGGGTGAGTGTTTGATTTTTGCCTGCTGCTCTGTGTTTTGGACTCTTTTTGGACTGGAAGGATTTTACTGCGGAGCAGTTGCAGGAAGCTGAGGGCAGTTTCTGCAGTAAAACACAGACAAGGATAGCATAACAAAATGTTAAACACCAGAGCCTGAATTTAAGGCAAAATGTAGCATTTGGATCTTTAAAAATATGGATTGGCATGAAAACAAAGCATAAGTGATATACTTTTAGTTTAACCGTGATCACTTTTGAAATATCAGCTGTGTGCATAGTCTCCAAATATAAAACATGCAAAGTTGAAAGTTCACATACTATTCCTTTGCTTTGTTGTAGATTAGACCCCGACCTATTTATTGGCCATGCCGATATATTGGCTGATATTAGCTATTTCCAAATATACCAGTACTGGTATTTATAAGGATTAATAAATAAAAATGTGAAAAGTAAAGAAGCAACAGGAGAAACACCCTTCAGCCATATTATGAGTGTTGATGTTGTTTAGTTTAGCCATGAAAGGATAGCCTGCAACTTCCCCGATGACATGTGTTTGGAGCATCACAAAAAGAACCATTTGAACCAGAGTCGGCAAGTGCATTAACAAGTAATCCACAGTTTGTTGTAACAGTACAACAAGATTTCTTTTAAACTGATTTCTCATATAATTTTAGCAAGGACTAAAATACGGAAAATTTTAGGGAAACACGTTTATGTTTTGTGTGTGTGAAAGAAAAAAGATGTTTAAATCAGCAAAAATCTGTACCGTCAGGCTCTACTTTTAGATATCATGGAACCAGATAAAAAACCCCAAACAAAACCAAAAAAACCTTTGTGCACGGGGCCTGCTGACATCACAGTTCAGGTGTTTTCATCATGTCACGCTACCATTAACCTAAGCCTCTTGTCACGCCTAGATGGACCATTTTTTCTGCAGTGATACAGTTGGGAGGTGTTATTTATTAAAAGAGAAAATTGTTTCAATATTTACCGGTGCACAGAGCAGGGAAACATCTTTTAGTTCCCTTATATTCAAGAAGAGGAACACATTTCCCACGCTGATATCTCCAAAGCTGGGCAGCTCAAAAGTAGTCTTTGGTGTTAGCCACACTGTCCCTTTAAATCAGATTTAAATGCATATAAGAGCATGAATTTCAGGATTTCACTGATGTAAATGATATAGAATAACTGAATAAAATGGTCTGAGGTAAATTACGATACTAAACATGCCAGTGGGGAAATGTATACTTTAGCATATAAAGGAGGTTGAGAATGAGATTAATCCATGGATTTCCTCTCCAGAAGTTAGCCCATCATCTTTTCATATATTCCCCGTTAAGGAATGCACATAATTACATTTCTACAACAGTGCTGGGGTGCAAGTGGTTACTGGCTCAATTACCTCAGGCTGAAGTGGTGCTTAAACACCAGCTTCAAACAATTGTGTGTTCCTATATGCTCTATAGGAACAAGAGTCTGGAAACCCAAGATAGAAAATGATTCCTTTTATGAAGAAGGAAAGGGTGTGAGCTAAAATGCAGACGTTTTTCTTTTGCTTAGGCCAGAGACTTTTATTCTTTTTAGCAGTGAGCTGTTAAAGACTGCAACACATCACTCAGATATCTCCAGTCATAGTGATTCTCTTGTCCCTCTGGGTCTCGTTTAGATGCAAAATAATGGAAGCAGCAATATCTAGTAATTTTGCCTGAGGCCACTCGGTGTAGGCTACATTTGGAGTAAGACAAACACAGACGACTGCCTGCATTAAGAAGGACCACTAACTATAATTATAATTTGAATATAATTGATTCAGAGTTGAATTTATTTCCAGACCATGAAACCACGGACAATTTTAATCAAGGTTAAAGGAAAGCATGAGCGTTGCTTTCCTACTGGAAAGTGTCTGGAATATAAGAATTGCTCTTAATTGCTGGCTTTCTAAGAAGATGCATGGTGTTCTGTCAGCCACAATAAGGGGAAAACATATGTTTTCATGTATAGATTATATGGAGACGTGTTATTAATTGGTCTGCAAGTGAAAACAATCTCATGCTGTTTAACTGCAGCTGTCCAAAGCTCGTCTGAGTGAGTTCTTAGTTTGGTGTATAAAAGAAGCGTCTGCTCCATGTTGTTTAAGATTGCCGTATACAAAGGATGTGTGAAGAAGGTGGCTGCTGTGCGCTCTGTTTTTTCAGGCCAGGTTATCAAAAGAAGTGTCTGCTTCACACATTTTTCTAGGTCAGAGGAGCTCATCCTGAGCAAAAACACTTCTTAAGTGATGAAGTACTCTAGCCAGGTGAAAATAGTTAATTTGTTTCATGCTGTATTATTAATGTCTTTCAGCAGCACACATTAAGTCCTCACAGTAAAAACAGCATTTTTGAATGCAAGTCCTACAGAAAATGCAAGTCCTACAGAAAATGCTAACTCTCACTGTGTTAACATTGGTGCGATTGATTGATTTGTTAAAACGGCAAGCTAACAGGGCGCCTGAGTGGCTCAGTGGATTCAGCAGGCAAACCATGTGCTGTGAGAAGGCTTCCTATTGGTTGCAGAGGCCCAGTTTCAAATCTGTGATTAGGCCATTTACTGTGTGTCATCCTGGTCTTTCTCCTATCTTTCCTGTCTTGTCTCCAGTGTCCGCTCTTAAAAAAAGCTAGTGGTCTGTTAGTGGTCAAGCTTGCAACAAATGTCATATTTTCTTGATGCATTTGATTTTCACAAGATTTTCATGGAAAATTTTCATGGAAAATCTTGTGGTGGCAGTGATACCATGTTTACTTTGTATCCAAGATTTTAAAGGCTCAATTATTATGGATTTAATATTGCAGAAATGTCCTGAGAACAAGCAGTCAGTCTACACTCACTCACTGGGTAGACCTTGCTAGTTTTGACCCCCTTTTGTCAACAGAACATATGCACACTGAACAGGGTGGATCCATGCTTTCATGTTGTTTACACCAACTTCTGAGCATGCCATCCAAATGTTGTAGAGCAATCAAGACTCATCAGATGGGACGTTGTTCCAGTGTTCCACTGTTGAGTTTCAGTGAGTCTGTGTGGACGGTACCCTCAGTTTCCTGTTCTTAGCTGACACGAGCGGTGCCCAATGTGGTCTTCTGCTGCTGTCGCCCATCTACTTCAAGGTTCGATTTGATTTGGTTTGGTTTAGAGATGTTCTACTTATCTTTGTTGTAACAAGTACTTATCTAAGTTACTGTTGCCTTCCTATCAGCTCCAAGCAGTCTGTCCTTTCTCCTCTGACCTCTGACTTCAACAAGGCGTTTTTGCTCAGAGAACAGTTGCTCACTATTTGAACCTCTTGTTTTTTTCTCTATAAACCCTACAGATGGCTGTGTGGGGAAAATCCCAGTAGATCAGCAGTTTCTGAAATACTCAGACCAGCCCGTCTGGCACTAACAAGCATGCTATGTTCAAAGTCACTTAAATCGCCTTTTTTCTTCATTCTGATGCTCGGGTTAAACTTTAGCAGGTCGTCGAGCAGCTGAACAGGTGTGTCATTGAGTTAATGCGTGCCCTGCAGTTTTTGCTCAGGAGTTTTGTCTGTTTTTACAGGATTTGGCTTTTCTTTAATTGAACTGAGGAGGTGGTGGACAACGGGAGCGTGCTAAGTTTTTCTAAAAGAGCGTTCAGACGAGGACGGCGCGGATGGGACTTAAAAGACTTCAGAAAGGGCCTGGTTGGCAGAAGGAGTGAGTATGGACAACCTTTCTGATTTTGGAGGCCCCTGTCCGTCTGGCCGCAGGGAATGGGAGTGAGTATGAAATAAAGTTACCTTCATTTTGATTTCTTTATTTAGTCCATGCTTCATAACCAACATTGTAGTGGTACACACAATATACCATTCAAATAATTGTGAAAGTTTTCATGTATATATGATAAGAGTTCAAAGAAATCTGGTATATCTTTTTAGACATTACCATTTAGCAAAGCTTTTCATAGTCTTTCATTGTGAGCATACATGCACAAAACTACAACACATGTGAAAAATGTATAAACACAAACTGCATAACAAACATGTAGCAAATGTTGGATTTTAACAATGAAGAACATATCTATCTTGAATGACCCTCAGTTTGAGTTGTGTGAGGAGCGCGCTGTTCAATATTCAGGGAGTTCTCTTAGAACATCATCTGCAATGCAAAGCAAAAAAACCCCTTTTATACAAATGTGATCAAAGCACTTACATCCATCAAGAGTAATGAAGCATTTTATGAGTCACTGTGTGACTATATTAATATTGATCCAATGCCACAGGAATAATAAGTTACACTCACGCAGAGTTGTGCACTCATAAGGTTCAATGTTCCTCAGTAGTAGTTTTTTTCTTTTTGTAATACCCGCTGTGTCTATGATGTACAAGCCGGTCACTTCTTTTGACATTTTAAAGATAACGCCCAAGTTACAGCCTATCACATAATATTCACATGGCAGTGAATATAATGCAGGTCATAGTCAGTGTAATCATGTAAAAACATTCTTATTTCAGTCTTTAAGAGAAAAATGCTCTTCGGGCAAAGTTGTATTTTAATGTTAGTTCACGCATAATTCACTGTTGGCTCACAAAAGCTTTGTTACAGCCTCACTTATTGGGTCACAGTCAGGAAAAAGTGAGAAAGATTGAATTTTCAAAATAAGTTAGTTTAAAAACAAAACAAAAAAACCCCCTGAAATCTGCTCTGAAAAATTGCTACTGGCCATACCCGGGTCAAAGTCATGCGCTGACAAGGTTGATTACATTTAACACATTTTTTTATGACTGATTATCTCTGTTGCTGCTGATTAACCAGTTACACTCGATAAAAATAAACTCTTGCTGCTGTGTTCTCAGGTAGTAAATATCCTGTTACGACCAGGAGTAATGCGTAAGAAAAAAGATATGGACGTGACTCGTGACTTGTCTGCCTTTAGACATCCAACCACGTGAGCCTCTGAGTATAAACCAATAATACAAATATGGAGTAGGTCACTTACAAGTCACAGTGACCTGTTAAACATGGGAGAAGACCAGAGGCTTCAAATGCGCTATCAGGTTACCTCTAACATAATCACAGCATTAGTAGTGGTTGGTCCACACATTGTCTCTGGTAATTTCTTGAGATTGACAATTAAATGGGCTTTTAAAAAAAAAAAAATACAACATATTTTACCATCTCACAGAGGGTAGTGCAGGACCACAAGACAAAATAAACAATGGCTACATTCCTTTTATCTGCTTTACTTGTGAATCCTGGATGATTGAGCCATTGTTGAGGTTGTTAGTGAAAACTGCTCTCATACTAGGACAGCTCAAAAGTCTTGCTGTGAAAACTGTTTGTTATATTGTGCAAAAGACAAAAATATGACCTGAACTTGTTATATTATCACTGACACGTGTTTGATGACGTCAAAGGAACTTCTTCCTAACGTGTATCCTTCTTTTTCAAGCACCAATAGCTGCATGGACGATTTAATGGATGAAGATGAGAAGGACAGGGCAAAAAGGTACTGACGTCTGTGCATACTGGGCAAACACTTCATGTATAATATCACACATTTATTACTATTTACATAAATGGGAATGGCAATGGAAAACAGATTATTGGTGGTAGGTCATCACTTTAAAAGAAACTGGACTGGACATAATAAATGAAGAAATTCATTTCATTTTCTGTGACATTACGGTTAATCTGGGCCTCTTTTGGCTCATTTTTGTATTTTAAACACTTACAAATACTGGTGTCTAAAAGCTGAGTTCTTAAAGTTCACAAAGGTTCGACTCCAGATTTACGTATTACTTCTTATCTGAAAAATTCCTATGGACACTCTAGGACACGGTGTCAGAAGATATCAAATTCAACCACGGGGCTTAGCCGTTGGTAGAATAAACAACCTTCTCTTTTTAAAAATGTAAATTCTGTACGATTAAATCTATGTTTAATTAATTGTTTTCATGCCCTATTTATATTAAAGGTTTAATGTACCCACAGATTAGAATATATTCAGGCTTTGCTTACATTTTCAGCACCATGCCGCTGTTACATTTACCTTTCTTGTTCTGCTAGTTTTCTTTTTTCTTTTTTCCTTATTCCGAACTATCTTCCGTGTAAACAGGATAGCTGAACTAAAGTCACTTAATTTTCACTTGCAATAACCGCTCTGTTATAGGGCATCCCGTAACAAATCAGAAAAGAAAAGAAGAGACCAATTCAATGTGCTCATCAAAGAGCTGTGCACCATGCTGCAGGGTCAGGGCCATCCGCGCAAGATGGACAAGTCCACCATATTGCAGAGGACCATCGACTTTTTGCAGAAACAGAAAGGTACGGACTTTTATGTAGTCTTTCTATTTCTATAGTATTTCTATTTAGTTTTGTTAATTTAATAGACATATTTCTAACATTTTCTCCACCCTTTTCTCTTTTCCAGACATCACTGCACAGAACGACACCTGCGATGTGAGGCAGGACTGGAAGCCTTCGTTTCTCAGTAATGAGGAGTTCACTCAGCTAATGCTGGAGGTAAATTTTAGGAGGATGTCTTTGAGAAGTAGCTGTTATTTAATTCTGCCATTAGGTAATATTAATAAACACAAAGGCAAAGCTACATCCTCTCTAAAATTATGATTTTTATTTTAAGTGCATGCATCTATAGTTTGTTATAAAATCAGCAGTGAAGACGTGAGGTCTTTTTAGGCAATGTGTGAAAGCAGAGTAAATATCAGCACGTTAACGCGTCAGCATAATGTGCTGATGGGTTAATTAAGACCCGATGAGACATTGTGCAATTTTTCAACATGCTGTAATACAGTAATATAATTGTGGTAACTTCCTCCCTCTTGCAGGCCCTAGATGGTTTCTTGGTTGCATTAACTACAGATGGTAACATCATATACGTGTCTGACAGTGTTTCCTCACTTATTGGCCATTTACCGGTAAGTAAGAGGGCCTTAATCAAATTCATGCAACCATCAAAGCTCTGTATTGTCACTTAAGCATAGCAGTGATTTAGACAACATTAGATTTCACTTCACCATATCTGGTCCTCGTTTTATTTTTGTTGCCATAACAGTGAAATTAGGCTTGGAGTGTATGAACTGTGACAACAGAAAAAAGCTCTGTTTTGCTGCTTTATCTGAAGCAGATTGCCGTTGTGACTCCCATTAAGACTGTTGTGTAAGATATCACTTGTTGAAATGGTTCCAGGAAGACTGACTGCCGTTCATCTGTCTTTTTTGCACCAGTCAGATATGGTGGACCAAAATATCTTGAATTTCCTCCCGGAGCGGGAGCACGGGGAGGTGTATAAGCTGCTATCATCCCACATGCTGATGACTGACCCCATTGCTGCTGACTTCCTTGACAGTGAGTATCCCGCTGAGCGGGCTCTCTGCACACACTGTGTCTGGGTCATCGTGTTGAAACACAGCGGAAGTAGAAAGGTTAAAGCCTGTAGACTGTCTACCACTTTGGGAGATCAAAATGCTGTGGACAGAACAGTTGCTGCTGGTGTAATTCTCCACTAAAAATCAGCTCAAAAAGTTGTTTTGGCTCAAGGATCTTCCTTCTTTGTTTGAAGTACAAAAACGACACTTGTTTTCTGTCTTGTAGAATTTTTGTCACAAAGACTGTTTGGACTGAAACTGAGATACAGAAGCTAGTCGAATTACGGTCTGCAGGTTATTGGATTGCTGATTAGTGTGTATCTATGATTAGACTTTTAGCTAATAATAGGAGCTAGCTTAGTATCATAGTTAAGACTTTAAATCACTGTTATGTTAGCACAGTAATCCAAAGCAATGTAGTATGGGAGGCTCAAGACACTGACCTTAATCCTGTCTTACTATTGGACTTTTCTGGGGAAGAGAGAGGGCGAGTCGCAAGAGTCTCAGCCTATCTTTAGAGACCTAAATAGCAAACTGTCACAAAGCCAAGTCTGCAGTAAACAACATCCTTTGAGCACATCCATCATTTGTTTTTTTACCAGTAAAAAGGATTACACTTTATTACCTTGCTATGCAAAGGTAAGTTTATTTTACACTGTCCTAGTACAGGAAACAAAGCAACCTCTTCTATTGGTGCCTGTCAACGTTTTGACTCTTTGGTTTTTCTGTGTCAAAAATACCATTGACAAGCACCTCAGCTTTTATAATGATGCATGTAAACTTCATTATGTTCAGGGTGTAACCATGACAATATCTGCTTTTTAGGTGAGGCACATATTGAATTTTGCTGTCATCTAGCTAGAGGTAACATGAACCCAAAAGAGCCACCTGTATACGAGTATGTCAAGTTTGTTGGAGATTTCAAGTTTCACAACCATGGTAAGGATTTGTTTTCTTTTTAAAATTAATACATTTAGAAAAAACAGAACAAAAATACAAATACATATGTACATGTTCTTGGTCACACAGTGCCTACGTCGTCTTGTAATGGGCTCGAGTTGACGTTACCAAGGAGTCTGCAGTCATCTCTGGAGGAGCAGGTCTGCCTCATTGCTACCGTGCGATTAGTCACTCCGCAGTTTCTGAAGGTAAAACCAGCTTGAATGTTAAATCTTGTTCCTTTGTTTCTCTGTTTGTGACTCCATAGAGTAGCACTTTACACATTTGCCTAACAAGCAAAAGACCCAAGGGGTGGAAGGTGCAAATCTCACGCGGGTTGCGTTAGGAAATCAAATATGTGGCGCTACCTGCTGTGGCATCATCATGTGAAAAAGGCAGCAGCCTGATGGCGCTTCTGTTGCTTTGTTTCTCTGCTTGTGCCACTGTGTGTGCTGTTACTAAATCACTCAAGGGCTAAAATATAGCACTAAAAGCAGTTTCGGTCCATGCAGCAATAGTGAGCTTGGATCAGTGGCACAATGAGGTCTGAGAGGTGACACACTTCGGCATACACTGATTCCATCGTGGCGCACACACTCTGGAAAACTTCTCGCAGCAAATAGGTTCAGTGTGGCACACTGTGTACTTGCCAGCTTGTTACATCATGAGGATACGCTGTGATCCCTAAAGGGCCCTTTGAGTTGAAATCTGGCCACTTGTCAAGTTACAGAAGGGAATTAAAGTCGCACTCTTGTAACTTTTGTGAGAACAGCTCAGATTTTATACTTACCTCTACCCTTTCCGAGCATCCCAAATGAAATTTATAAAATGGCACGTTTCCAGCGATGGTTTGTTGAAGATTGAGTTATTTTACATATTGGCATTTAATTAGAGTGCAGTTTATATGTACAGGATGGTCAGTTGCTATTGAAAGCCAAAAAGCTTAGAAACCCCCCCCCCCCCCCCCCCCCCCCCCCCCCTCCCGCCTGATCTATTGCACAGACTTCAGCTCTGCCGACTAGTTATTCCAAACTGGAAAACACGCTGATTACACTGATTGGTCAGACTGGAACAATAT
Source organism: Pelmatolapia mariae (assembly GCF_036321145.2). Classification (NCBI taxonomy): domain Eukaryota; kingdom Metazoa; phylum Chordata; class Actinopteri; order Cichliformes; family Cichlidae; genus Pelmatolapia; species Pelmatolapia mariae. The sequence goes on from NC_086236.1 coordinate 23,794,444, forward strand.
CTACTGGGACGGATGACATGGAAATATTTTTTTCCTTTTCTCAGTCTCAAGATGAATCCTTTGTAAACAGTAGGCATCAGTTTTTCAAATGTAGAGAATACAAAATTTCCCAGTTCTTTTCAAAGGTGCATTGTTCTCATTTTCCATAGAGGTCCAAGGGCACAGCATTTTAACTGTGACACACAAGTGTTAATAAAAACGTTGGCATTATCCTGGGCAATATGTAAAACGATAGACACGGCAACTATGTCTTTGGTTTGTGGACTAGCATTATGGCTGTTGCCACGTTGTCTGTTAGTAATCCTTGTTTGGAAAAAGCGTCCATCGTGTACATGGGTGTATTGCACAAGCACAGACGCCTGCTTGTTAGTAAGTAACGTACTAATAAAACACTTGACTTTCATTCAGCAGAGCTGGAGCACAGACTCTTTGGATCACTAACCACGCAAGAAGCCATACTGTTTGTCACATAATTTTATTAACATGTTCCAAAATGCGCACAACAAACGTAAAATTAGCTAAGGCGACACCTCAGAGACTGCTAGTATCCTAGTTACCATGATGACACACAACATTAAACCTTTAATATAAAAATTATAGAGTAATAAAAAAGAAATCATCCTCTTTACAGTTATTATGGACAAATTAGCCAGAGACCAAAACACTTTCTGTACCTCCTCTTCTCTAACATTGGAATCTAAAGGGACTGACTCGCTTTTGTTGCCAGCCTCAAGTGGCCATTTGAGGAACTGCAGCTTTTTGCACATGCTCGGTGGCTGTTGCTGCTTGGTCCCTCTAAGCATATTCTTGATGTGTAATGATCTTTTTGTGTTTCATCATGCACTGTACCAACTCTGATATTAAAAACTATGACCATATACAGGACATACTGTACATAAAACACGATCATGCCTTGCTTCCCTGTGAAATATTAGCGGGGACCTTCCTCAGTCTTTTTGTTTTTGTTTAGGACTTGTGTAACGTGGAAGATCCCTGTGATGAATTCACCTCCAGACACAGCCTTGAATGGAAGTTTCTGTTTTTAGATCACAGGTAAAATATTTGTATTATCCTGACAGCTACCAGTCTATACTTAGAAAAAGTATTTCTTGCATGTTTATTGCCCTGTGTGTGCGTGTGTGTGTGTGTTTCAGAGCCTCGCCAATCATAGGCTATTTACCCTTCGAGGTTCTTGGAACTTCTGGCTATGATTACTATCATGTGGATGACTTGGAGCTCATAGCCCAATGTCACAAGCAATGTAAGCTACTTTTCTGTTGCTTTTTTTTTCCTACCAGTCTTCGTGATCACTGTATCAAGGGCAAATGTACAAATTGACAGAAATGTCAAAGCACTCATGTGGACTTTCTTTCTTCTCTCCTTAGTAATGCAGTTTGGAAAAGGTAAATCCTGCTATTATCGATTCCTGACCAAAGGTCAGCAGTGGATTTGGTTGCAGACTCACTACTACATTACTTACCACCAGTGGAACTCCAAACCTGAGTTCATTGTCTGCACTCACACTGTTGTCAGGTAAACCTGGTTTCTTCTTTCTGTGTGTGTGTGTGTGTGTGTGTGTGTGTGTGTGTACGTACACATTTCCTCTCTCTTTGGGTAAGGGGTGTATCGATCTAGCCTCCTTAATACTGCATTTTCTGTTGTCCTTCAGCTATGCTGAAGTGCGAGCTGAAAGAAGGAGAGCGTTTGGCCTTGAAGATCTGTCGCCACCTGAGATAGCCCCGTCCTCTGTAAAGGTAACTCGGACACATACTGCACAGCGTGTGACATTTACAAGGTCAGCTTCAAACTTGGCCCTCCATGTTGAACATTACTCTGTGTTCCAGGCTCAAGAGCTCTATCTGGACATCTGCTCCACACTGGACGCTCCACGGGACAGAAACAGCGGTGCACGTTCGGTGTCCTCCCACAGCTCCCGGAAGTCCTCCCACACAGCGCTGTCAGACTCTGCATGTGAGTCATCCTCTGCTCCCCAAAGTGCTAACTCACTCAACAGTAGGTCATTATTTACAGAAATCCTGCTCCTGTGTATGGGTGGAAGATCTGTTATTGGGGATTGTAGGCAGCAAAATAATGCGAGTCTAGTGATAACCCTCTGTCCCTGGGTTTGACATTTTCATTAGTAATGGAAATGGAAGATCAATTTTTAGTTTCCAGAAGAGTCCCACACTCAATCCTTATTTTTTATGTAATCTTTGTGATCACTAATAAAACTCCAGACGTTGTCACTACACCCACCTCGGTGTATGTGGGTGATGATGCATCTGTGAAAGGTTTCCAAGGCTTACTTTAGCCTGCCCTATTTGTTTGAGCCCCCATTCTCAACGACTTGCTGCGCTTCCACCCACCGCCTAGTATGCCAAGACATTTCCATCTGCATATTTATGAAGAATGCACCAGTGGCAGCTTCATTACAGTTGTAGTTTTTGCAAAGTAAAACAGTGTTCCAGTCTTTCCTTAGCCCACACATATATTAAACTTTGTTACAATGAAAAACCATTTGTGGTAGAATGAGAGAGTAATCACAGAATCCAAATCAGCAGTTTGCTATACAAAGAAGTTTTGGCTTTCTCTCAGAGAGGCTATAGTTTCTCTTTTTAGGGAAAAAAGCATAAAGGTCTCTGTTTTAAAATCGAGTCAGGCCATTTTTGTTTGGGGAACTTATTTTAGAAATCAAAGTCTGTTGATAGGTTTTGTGGGAGTGTGGCTACAGTGTGGAAAATGTTGTATGAAGGCTTAACTGTGCTGCAGAAATTAGACATTAAAATTAGCTTTTTTTTTCTTTCTTTCTTTTTTCTTTTTTTTTTTTTTTACCTCGAATGTTGACACAGGCTTTATTTTTATCCTAAAGTCATAAGCAATTCTTTGGGCACCAGTTTCCTTGTAGAACTGTTCTAAATAACTTTGCAGGGCAGGTCAGGATTTATTATTTCACGCCAAAAAAAATTTACTGAGTGTCTGCAGATGAAGCCTAATACCTGTAAAGGCGTTACTGACACAACGATTATCCCACTCGTGAAATGAGTATAAACGCAAGACGGTAATTCACTCAGTTGTCGCAGTTACAAGTGTTCACATTAATTCACATGATTATGACCAAACCCGGCCGAGTTGTTTAGAGGTGACCTGTCTCTGCCCTGCAGCAGCAAACTCCTACACTGAAGCCTGCACACCATCGTGGCAGTCTGCTTCCATTGGGCCTGAAAAAACATCTGCCAGATTCCAGCCAAGCAGTTCAAAGGTCAGTTTACACAATGTTTACATGTATCTCTTTGTCTTTGGAGATAAAAATGGTTTGCAAGAAACAAGCGTGCACAGATAACACATTAATGTCTCATAAATTGTGTTACATAAAACGACTTTTCCCATTTTTTTCCCCCTGTAGAATTTGGCACAAAGACAAAATTCCTTTGACCTTGTTTCCCCAATGAGCCTCCCCCTTTCTCCTACCTGCAGCAAGCACTCCGCAATGGTTAGTGTTTAGACTTCCTCTCCAGCCTGTTGCTTTCTGACTTTCTGTTTGTGTACAATGTCTTACTGTTACTGCTGGATGTGTTTATTTCACCTGCTGGTTGTGCACGGTTTAATAAAAAAATAAAAAAATGAAGAGTTATTGCGTATTTCTCCCAGAAATCATTCATCCGTGTTACATTTGAACTGTAGAATCAATATTGCACAAAAGGTTGGAAGATTGGTGTACTTTCCTCTGTAACAGGAATAAACCATTACATGACTCACGCTACTTGATTATAGCCACATTTGTCCGTTTCTCTGAAAAAGCACAAAAGTGTTCTTACGTCCCTTTCACCTGCTCTCTCTATCCAGCAACAGCAACCACAGCAGCAGCAGCAGCAGCAACAGCAGCAGTCCTCCATCTATCAGCTGCAGCAGCCGCAGCTCGGTGTCATGAACCAGCTGAAGGAACAGCTGGAAGAGAGGACGCGCATTCTGCAAGCTGACATTAAAACACAACAGCAGGAGCTGCACGACATTAAGGAGAAGCTTCATCTTGCTAACCTACAGGTAGTGTTCCCACACTTTCAAATGAAGAGACTGCAGCGATTGTTTATTCAGCCGCGAGTTAATCTTGAGATCTTAACACGACACAGGTGGAGTGTTTTTGTTCTGTATTGGCAAAATGGGCAGCCTTAACTTCAGAAATAAATGCTCATTACGTCCAGATCAGCTGTTGAGAAAAGTCAGCCTACATTACCTATAATAGCCAGTAATGGATAAAAGGCTCCACCTAGAGGCCAACATGAAAGACTGACTCCAGTGATTATCTCTTTGTTTTGTGCTTACCTTCTGGGTGTGCAGGCAACATGAGATGAGCTGTAATTTGAAGCATAAACATGCCACACATCAACATGTAACTAATCTGAATTGAACCTTAGACGATCCCCCTATACGTGTCAGTATTACAGCATCCTGACAATGCCCTGTCTTGCAGTTAGAGACAAGTGATCTAGCCTGCGCCACAGTTTGCTATCTCTCGACCAAGTTTTGTGAAATTCAGCTTCTTTTTCTTCTGTGTAATCCTGCTGACATACAAATAAACAAGAAGGAATTTTCCAGTACATCCATCCATCAATCATGTGGGTGCTGAGGTGTATTCCACCCGTCATGGGGCAAGGGTTAGAGGTTATGGAAATCAATAAGTTGTCTCTTTTTATAAAGAATTAATTCAATTTGTCTATTTCTGTGTGTGTTAGATGTTGTTACAGCAGCCTATCAACAATGACTTTAGTCAGGCCCAGCAGCAGCAGCAGCCTCAGCAGCAACAGCAGGGCCCGGGAAGGCCTGCCCAGCAGAGTCAGTCTGGGGTCATCAGACAGCTGTCGGGCCACCCTAAACCAGTCTGCGGGGCTCACAGCTCATCCCCACACTCGCTCCTGAGAGAAAACAGCTCACCTTCAACGCAGGTACATCGCTGTGCAAGAGAGAAATCCAAACTTGAAACCAGAAACACAACCAGCTGGAAGCTATCCTCTTAAGTAGTTTTATTGAAACCTCGTTTGAGTTGACGGTTGCTCTAAAGTGTCTCTGTTTCTGTGGGTCCAGCCGAGGATTTCCCGGAGTGGGCAGGCTCAGTCAGTGAGTTTGCCAGTGCAGACAAACACGAGTCTGACGATGCCCTTCTACAGCAACCCCATGATGTTCTCTCAGACCAACACGAGGCCTCAGCAAGATGCAAACCAAAGACACCCAGACAACCAGTTCAGCCAAGATGGACAACTACGGTAAGAGCCCCAAGAAACACTCATAGTACTCAGAACTCCAGGTGTTAATGTCAGTATGGCAGGTGATGATGAAACGGTATATTTTAGGAATAACATTAACTTTATGTTTACCTCTTCATGTTCTCCAACCTCTAACCCTGATATGTTTCTTTTCCTGCAGAATGCTTCTCAACCAACCAATGCAGACTCTGGTTCCCACCAGCGTCTCCTCGCAGCCTTCCCAGTGCAACATGGGCATCTCCCCATCGATGTGAGTCCTCTCACTGTGCAGACGTCTTTATGTTATTTTATGTTGTGTCTAAACTCTTCATCGTGCGCCACATACAGATACACCTTGGAGCAGCAGATCCTCGCCCCCTCATTCCCCATGCAACAGGTCAACTGCAATGCCGTCCTCGTGCCCTCACCGGTCTTCACGTCTCCGATAATGATCCCACACAACAGCTTCATCACGCACCAGTCCCAGTCAGCCTACCACTCGCAGCCTCAGACCTCTCAGCACTCCCTGCAGCTCCAGCAACCACAGCAGTTCTTTCAGGTACGCTGCAGCAACATGAGTCAGCATGTCGTCCTGAGCCTCTTACACAGATTTTTAGACTAAAAGGCAGTTTGGCAAGGATTGCTGCATAATGCTGTTTAATATAAATAACCAAGGCTTTCTATTTATTTATGATCTTTTTGGGTAATGATGGGTATGATCTTTGACTGTATCTGAATACTGAGTTACCACAGCAACAAGCTACGGTGCATTTCCCACAGGTTTTAAAGCCTCAGCTTTGTGCCAAAGCTGTGCTGTGACTTTTAGAGTGATTCTTACTGTTTTTAAGATTATACTGAATAATTTTTTTATGTTAAGAAATTTTCATTAAAATCAACAAATGTTTACAATGAGGGCATATACCTTTAAAAACAAGCAAACAAAAGAAAAACCCACCACACAAACCATGAGGGATGGTGTTGTATTTCCAGAGTGATGCATGTGATGTTTGTGTCTATGTAAGCAAGTATGAACATGTGAGTAACAGTTCACAATTAGCTCGTTGAGGTGATGTAGGTCATCACCACTCTCTCTCTAAAGAAGGCATCCATATAAGAAGCGGCCAGCAGCAATGTGACTTCCTGGGATGATACAAAGTCAGTCATTCAGCGAATTCAGGCAGCAACAGGTGAAATAACTGCAGGCAGTACTGAGCGAGTGGATCCCGCTTAACATTTCTCAACTTCAAGCTGTGTGACTGAGTTAACTACCAGTGAGAGCGCAGGATGACATGTGATGGGGTGCCAAATACATTAGAGGGTTACCAAGGCAACCGGAACCTAGAATGTACAGTAGCAAAGTGATGCCTGAAGAGCAAATTGCTCCCAGTCTGGACACCCCTTAAGTTTGAAATGACCACATTAGGCATTCTTAACCATAGCTGCTGACCTCTTACTCCCAAATAATGTCACAGGTGGTCACACTGATGACCATCAGGGGTGTGCCTCTCCACTGTTCTTCCAATATCTCACAGTCAGCTCACAATAAGCTCCTTGGTCCAGGGTCAACTGGGCAGTGAAACCTATCCTCACAACTTGGCTTAACAAAGAGTCCACTATCTACCGAAACCCATTTTTTATAATCCTCTACCTACTGCAGAGCAAGTCTTGATATTCAGAGACAGCCCTCGTGTGTACACTGTTTGCACTGCACATCAGTCGAACATTAGATTCTATAAATAAAACTTGATAAAAAGTATTCTGTCTGCTTATTGTACTATATTCATATTCCCTGTTGTGTCTGCAGATGACTCAAGGACTCGTACACGGTGGATCTACTCCAGCATTCTTACACACCACTAATGTGCCACAGCAAAGCACTGTGGGATACATTCAACAGCCACTAGCACAGCAGCAGCAACAGGCGCCGCAGCAACAGAGGCAATACCAACATTCCCAAAACCAGACTGGCAGCGTTTCAGAATATCGAAACATGCTGACTCGGTAGCGCTGTGGACTTGACCGGTGTGCTGAGATCTGCCTCTGTGACGTGGCCGTGAAGGTGGAAGCACTTTGTGTCACGTGGGAGTCAAAGTCGATGACAAGTTGGTTAAAAGTGGGGAAAACTGCTTGTTGTGATCTTTAGATGTGAAGCTGCCCTTTCCAGATGAAGCAGGCCTTTTACGTCACTGGCGAGAAACCACAAGCAGAGATTGCACTGACCCGACGTTGAACATCGGGGACCCGAAGAAGTGTGAGGTGCTGAGCCTTCATCTGCAGGCTACGTCGCACTCAGTGGGTCCATCAGTGAAACTGCTGGGACGAGTGGTTTATCAAAGCTCTTAAAAAGAAACTTTTTACATGTTTACACGTGGAACATTTTTGTCTAACAAAGTTTCCTTTAAGTGTCTGTTCACACTTAGGTACCACCTCCTACTCAAAAGTAGAGTATTTATTTTTGCCCAATAGTTGTTTATTTCATTAACTAATGGTGAGATTCTCAACACCCCTCCCCCTGGCGACATAACTTGAGTGAAAATGACAAATCTCACAATGGGATTTGTGTGCATGAGAACTCTACATTTCAGTTGGCTCCCATATTGTCCCCAAAACAAGGTATGTTCATGGTAGGTCACATGACAGGGGCTTTACGGTGAAACATGCAGTGGTAAAATGACCATCATATCAAAAAGGGTTGGTAAATACTAAGATGTCACACATGCTACAGGAGCATGCTCCAGTTTTTAGTAAGGTCTATCTAGATTTTTAAAGCCTCAATCTGGGACTGAAGAAGGGGTGCTGCAGCTATTGCACCACTTCCTCAAAAAGAACGACAACAGCAGATATTTGAAGTTACAAATTTTCGGTGCTTTTGATGAGCAGTGCGGGATGAGCCCTCTTTTGATAAACAACCTACCGAGTGAGTGGGGGGGGGGGGCTTAAAAAATGTGCCTTCAGCCGTGGTACATCCATGGCGCAGTTTGATGGTTTTGTCTGATTACGGCTTTAAAAATCCAGCTCAGGTCTATTTGGAATACAAAGTTATATTTTCATAAGGTTATAATTTATTATTTTGCTGCATTAGAGTTAAATACAAAATCCTAGATTTGTATTGGATATATGACAAATATATATTGGAAGATTAAGGTCCCCGGCTGTAAGGATAGTGTCTCATTCGCAAGTTGTCCATTTCCTGAAACCCTAATGAAATCATTTCATTTTTATTTATTACACTTATAATTGAAACACTACATGGGAATTTAATTTTTTTTAAACACAAAGGTTTGAATTGAGTTTTGTCTGTTTGTGTTTGTGCTTTAAACATTGAAAGGTCAACACTGGTCCTTGTGTCTTGCCCTATGAGTTTCACACAAACCGTTTTCAGTTCTCCATTCATCTGTATGGGCCAGCTGTGGTTTTACAATACAAAGCAATGCAGTGTAAGTTGAGTGTAAGCTTGGTGATTTGAATACAGGGTGGCAAAGTTTTGGGATTTTCACCAGATGACGATGGTCTCAGGAAGCGCACGTTCCATGATTATTACACAATTATTGTTATCGGTTACATAATAAACTTCAATTTTCAATGTAAATATTGGTTTAAAAAAAAGAAAAAATTATTCACTTTTAAAAATAAATATAAAAAACATGCAGGTGAGATTCTCTAGTCTGCTGTGACAAGGCCATTGCCATTATTAACCATCAGTTGTTACATCACGGTATAACACGAGAACGCTGTACCTGCACAGCTCTGTTTAAATATCTTCGAAACAGTGAAAATTAATTTAAGACATAAGACAATTTCATTCCTGTTTTTGTCTCTTTGAACGTCTGGGAAGGAAAACAAAGTACGCTCCAACCGTGACCACGTGACCTAAGTTATTAGCATCTGAAAAATGCAGACATGGAAGTACAGCAGCCTCTATTGCATTAAAAAAAAAAAGCCACCCATTTCACTTTATTGTATTCATGCATGAGAAACTGTCTGCAGATCTGGAAAGCAGTCCTGGCACCATTCCAGGATGTTCCAATCTTTTTTTTATGCAGTCCTACGTCTAACCTTTTATATTACCGTGCTTTTGCAGCGACGTGTCCAACTGCAGTCCTGTGTCCATCAATTCAAATCTAAAGCTAAATGTAAACATGCCCTTTGGCTGAAGTTGCAAATCCGCATGGTGTGTTGTCAGATTGTGACACGATGACTTCACGATGAGAAGAATGGAGTGCGTCAGTGTAGACAGATTAACGGTAGAACCACATTGCAAAAGTAAACTCCATAAAGAACATTCATTCATCTCTTATCTTGTTAATGACAATCTCACACAAACTGCCTGTGCGTTCCCAGTACAGCTCTGCGTTTCCTGAAATTCTCACTGTGCTACACTTTATTTAAAGCAGCCTGTGCGGCTCGATACGACAGCTTGGTCTCCACACCTCGAAGCTGAAGCTACTGTACTGGTGCTGTTCACGTTGGATAACAAGAAGCATCCGTCAGAACACTTTGAGCATGTCCATTCAGTGCCGTTTTACACTTTTCTATGTGCAATGTCAAACTGAAGAGAAGAATGTTAATTTATAGTTTTAAATATTTCAGAACAGATGTATATAGAGGTGTATAATAAGCCGCTGTACCATGTAATTTATATGGATATATATTTTTTAATGAAAATGCCCTAACATTCCCTTAACCGTTTATATCAGCAGTATCTTTCTTTAAAGGGTGTCCACTATACACTACGACTGCAGTGATCACACTTTATAGTCTGTCTGCATGGGAATGTGGTGCAGAGTGGTAGCTCCTCACAAGCACGAGGCATGAGGTGAAACACGAGAGCCTAACAAAGAAGCTCTGTAGTATCATGTGTTCAAAATAACGAAGAGATTAAATAAAGAAGATGAATCCTTATTGTGGGGTGCAGAAACAGCTCTCCAACTGTGCAGACTTCACACAGTAATTCAGCCAAAAAAAAGGGGAAAAAGTGCAATTGTACAGGATTATCAAAATACTTCTGATGGGTAAAATCAAGTTTCATTCTCCATTTATTCATGTCTATGCTTCTACAAGTGTGGCAAAGAAAGTAAAGATGTTACTCAGCAGTGCAGAGGTGCCATAGACAACTATAGCTGTTTTCTTTCATTATTCAATAGTTATCAATACCATACTTTCAGACGGTGGTAGTAAAATCTCTCCTTGAGTTAATTTTACAGAATCCAGGAAATATTTCGGTCCATGTCTTTATACAAAATTGTTGTCTTGTTTGCCTTGCAGAGGTGGTTGAGGGAACTGCTGTTCATTGAAACGCCACTGTGCTCAATCGCGATGGTTTTGCTCTGGATGCGAGACGATGTTTCGTGTTTTTTTTTTGTTTTTTTTTTCTTTTTCCTTGTAGGTGTGTATTGCTTCGTTGAAGTTGTAAATAATCCATCCACTCAGTCAGTACTGTTGTTCCTTTTAGTCAAGTTTTAATGCTTTCCCCAACAGTAGCTACCTTTTTATTTTGATGTCTGCACCTTTCACAATGCTCTTCTTCCTCCTGGATGTTGCCATTGAGTGTCACTGTTTTTGAAGGTATGTGAATTTAATCACATTTAACTTGTATTTTCCTTTTTTTCTGATCTGTAAAATAATGACTGACACCCTCAGTGTGAGAGTGGGCAGTCAGGTCAATGCTTTCTGTGTGAGATTTGCCAGGACATGAACAAAATAAACCTGGTATTCAGCCATTTCTGCAGTTTCAGTGCAGAAACTAACATTGAATATATTGTATAATAGAATGTAAAAAAGCAAAAACAAAAAACAAAACTTTAGGCTACATAGTTGTTTATTTTATATGTCTAATAGATTACATATGTATGTTACATGATTTTAAAATTAAAGTAATTTTGTAACAGATGAAGTGTCTTATTAGAGGAGGTGAGGCTTATTTTGCGTTCGAGTTGGTGTTGCACAGTCACTTGTATGGCTCGTTTTCTTTCTGTATTTACCATCAAAATAAGCTTTAAAAGATACTGTTAACATTGTTTTAAAAGAAATTTAAAAATTACGTTTACATTCGAAAATATCTTGATATTAATAATGATACTGAAATATTTATAAAAAATAAATCAACCTGAATATTGTGAAATATTTCAAAATAAATATTTTTAAACATATGCATGTTATTCTGAGTTTTACTTAGAAAGTTATCCATCAGGAGGGATATTTCTCATCAGCTTTGAGTTCTTGGTGCAAAAAAATAAAAAATAAAGGCACATTTTCATTTTCACACCACAAAGTTGTTCCCTGTGGAAACATTTTAATGGTAAAAATATACACTTCAAGTAAATAAAAAAAATGTTATAAATTATTTAACATTCAATGTACATATAACAGGGAATCTCTTTCTATTGCTCCTTCTATTTTAAATAACTGTTAAGTTACATGATTAATGCTGATATTTACATGCCGCACTTGCTCTCGTGTACCTTCTAGTCAAGAGAAACCTCCGTCAACCTGTACACCTTGCTGATCATGACTTCCACCTTATCTCCACCCAGGTGACAAAGGTCAAGGATGCACACGACATGTGTGTCTTCAAGCTCACTGGCAGTTGCCAAGATTTCCTCTGCAGGAAAAAAAACAAAAAACACACATTTTAAATATTAAGTGTAAAAGATGCATGTGTCAGCAAATGCTTCCTGAATGGATATTGTCTCCCCCACAGTGACTACCTGGCCTGGGAAGAGTCTCTTCACTGTTGTTGGCAGTGTTGCTGAGAGAACAGAGGAAACCAGATGAAAGGCAGGACAGCATCGTGTTGCCATGTGGATCCTGAGGAAGGCCCACAGCCTGTGGCTCGCTGGAGCTAACAACAGGAATATACGCAGCATCAACAGCTATCTGCTTATTAATGCCTGCCAGGGAAATAAAAACAGAAAAAATAAGTTAATTGGGAATTCATTTCCAAATGTATATTTTTTTTACTCCTACTACCACCAGATAAGCTTTGCAGTTTCAGTTTCAATTTTATTTCTATAGCACATTTAAAAGACCCAGGTACATCAAAGTGCTTCACAGACGAGCCGCATTTGCGGGGTTACAGCAGTAAAGGAGCAGGAAAATACAATTATCAGCAAAAGAAAATACAGTTATAAGATGGTGACGTGGCAACAAGCATGAACCGGGGAAAAGTTAAAAACTAAGTTGTTTGGAAGGCAAGCTTAAACAGGTGGGTTTTTAAACGTGATTTAAAGGATTGGATGGATTCCGACACACAGACATCAATCGGCAAGCTGTTCCAGAGTTTTGGTGCGGCAAAAGCAAAAGCTCGATCCCCCCTACTCCTCCGTCGAGACATTGGTTGCATTTGCATGATTCATAGTCCAAAGAAATTCTGATTTCTTTAATACTGGCCCCTTCTTCAGTCCCTCAGTTGATCCACTGTATAAAACATGATTTCTTTCCTCTCCCTTTAGGTAAACTTTCCTCTCATTGCCTTCCCTTGTCAAACAAAGGGTTGGGCTGCAGGTGGGTAAGGCTCCTGTGCTCACAGAGCTCACACAGTCTGAGCTGTGTCTCTGAGATATATTACATATATCTCTTTCTTTATCAAATATAGCTAAAAGAGGCAAAAACAGTTTGAAAATGAGTCTAAGGCCTGAGCTTTTGGCTTAGAGACACTATTTTGCGCATATGTTGACCTGACTGTTAATTGTTAAGAAAAAGTCTAGCAGGTCTACCTTATTGGTTTATATATCACCATTCTTCTAATATTAAAAAAGCGCTGCTCATCATTAAAGATTTTTGTTTTCACACCATTTCTAGACGTTGGTTTTCATCCATAACTGAAGGAAGTCCTAGCTAACAGTGTAGGCGGGGTTACACAATGCTGTGATTGTAAAAGCGATGTTTAACTATACAACTAAAGGAGACCAGAAGGCACAGGAGCAATGTTAAAAGAAGCAGATCAAACCTAATAATACAAGATCATATAAATTCTGGTCTTTTCTAAAGGTGGCTCAGGGCTCAGACCTCTGACTGTGTGATTGTGTTTCCACTGACAGTGAGTTTCCAGCTCACAATGACTGATGACGCATATGTAATATAATAAAGATCTGTTTGCTTTGGCTATTCAGGACTAAATGAATAAGACCGAAAGTTTTTGTCTGGTTGAGACTCTTAATAAGAAAGAAAGTAAGAAAATGTAAGAAAGAAAAAGTTTGTGATGACATTTAAAAAAAAAAAGAAAAAAAAAAAGAGTATTATGCAGGGAATAAGACGATATTCCACTGAGGCTGAAGTGGCCGGAACAGCAAAGAATATGTTTTTAAGTTTTGGGTGTCACCACTGGGTTACTTCACCTAATATTGTTACGTGGTAGTATCCTGGACAAAGCACAGGAGAGAGAGTGTCAGCAGTCCGCAGTGGTGTCCACCGTGTTGGCTGAAGGTTGCTCCACTGCAGCAGGACGTTCTTCTCATCAAGCGTGAACCTCCGACAGATGCTGTCCTGCCACAGACCGCCTTGACACAAATGCTCGGACACTTCTTGTTGTTGCCTCACCCAGCTGCTGCTTTCCCATGATAAATCGTTAGAGTCTGGTGAGAGACAAACGTATCAGCATGCCAATATATCAGGAAGCAGAGTTAGATGTGTATTTAAGGTGCAGCAATTCACCTGGATTTGGATTTTCAGCTTGCAGACTGAGTCCCACTTGTTGAACTTCCTCAAATGCAGAGTTGCTCTCTTCTTCCGCCTGCTCTTCACCCTCGTTTGTATTTTTACGTCCAGCGTTCCTGCAGAAGACAAATGAGCTCAGACTGGTTGATACATAAATGTTGTGTTACCTGCTGAGTTGTTGTTACCTTTTAGCTGGAATGTTACCGCAATTCAAGGAGGATTGTGTGGTTTTACTGGAAAACATGTTACATTAAATGTAATGAGTGGGTTAAAATTAAATAATGACTCAGCATCAAGCTCAAAAATCTGAAAGTCAGGATTCAATCCTACCTTATTTGAATTCTTCTTTTCCTTCTGCTCTCAGAGCTGCTGTCAGTACAGTGAGACGTTAAACTCTCCACAAAAGTCTGCTTTGTTGTTGAGGAATGACTGGGGTACGTCACAGTTTGATCACACACATCAGTGGAAGCACTGGGCACCTGCAGAAAACCAGCTGACTTGTTTTATATTGTTAATGGCAACTGCTTTTGGGAAGACGATTTAAAATAAGGTCGTTCACCTCTTTGTCTTTTAGTCCCTGTGGCTCTGGAGTCTTTGGGGTTTCCATGTACTGCACTGCTGCGATCTGACCTTGGATTGCGAGTTTCTTGTGTTCTCTGTACTGCAGGGTTTCTAACTCTCTCTTCAAATCAGCTGCAGCAACCAGAGGAACTTGAGCTGAAGGGAAAGAATAAAGTCAGAACCTATGCTGACAATGAAACTAAATCATTTTTGCTGCAGGACAAAGATGTAAACACGAGTACGGTGATATATTTTATGAAATAAAGCTGTAACACATGATCTGAAAAACAATGTAAGCTAACATGCAACTACACACACCATCAGCCATTGACTGTGTAAACATCGCTGGGGGGCGAGGGTAGCGGTAATAGCCACCAACAGCTGTTTTCTGGAGGACAACATTGTCCTTCAGAGTCTTGGTCCACTGGATGAAGCTCTTCACTCTGGGGTCATTCACGTACGGCTGACCTTTATGGTAACCTGTTGTTGTTTAGACACATCATTTACAGTTCACTTACACAATCAATTTGCCACATTATCAGGTACTTATTGTTCCAGCTTGTTCTAACCTGTGATGAACGTCTCAGTCTCACAGCTGCTCGTGAGGTACGGCAACGAGCCTTCCACATGACAAACCCTCATCTGAGTGCAAACCAGGTAGGTCACTATGGAATAGAGGATATATTTTAAAAAAAAACTGGCATGCTTACAGTGTGGCAGCAGACTTGACACAGCTGACTTACTCGGACAAATATGACTGAAGATTTCTGCTTGAGAAGTGGAAAAAAGCTCCAAAATAAAAGGATGGTCAGATGTTCCATCCACTGCATGTACCCAGCGATACGTCCAGTACTTTTCTGGACCTAACAAGGTGAACACCACCGACCAAAATAAATTCTTTCAATTATCAAAAACCACTTCCAGGCAACAGACAAGATAAGAACATTTCTTACCTTTCCCTTTACTCTTCACTCTTTCAACACGGCCAACAAATGTCACCAAACCAATTATATCACATGCTGAATTGTTGGCCAGCTTCTCCAACTCTGACCTGTGAGCATCAAAAACATCAGGCAGCAGTTGTTTAGGCGAAACTCAAAACAACTTCTTCATTTTGTAGGAACAAACACGTCGGTTTTTGTAGAATAGGGACAAACAGCAAATAGAGTCCTGCATGCTGTCTAAACACACTGTAATAAATCTAATTTCCCAAACACTGTAATAACTGATTTATTTGCAATGTTTCTACACTAGACTTCATCAAGCAAACTCTAAACTGGAATGTTCAAAATATATTGATGTTTGTAAGTTAGAAATGATGTGGTAGTTTGCAGTAATGCATAAATCAATACTTGCAGCACTGAATCCATGCCTTAGGTGCAGATAACAGAGAGATACATGTAAGACAGTAGACTAACTAATATGGTTCTAATTCATTACCGAGCAGTGAACTGGTAGGAAATGTCAGGCAGTCCCCACTGAGGAAGTATGCTCTTTGGTGAGACCACGGTGATGACTGAAGCTGGGTTGCGAGGGTTCAGGCAGATTTCTTGGAAAAAAACACATGCAGACGACAGTTTATAGGTCTTTACAAAAGCCATGTAAACACTAAATGGTGAATAAATACCAAAACAAATCAACAGAAAATTTATCATTTATATATGAAAATACAGATTCTAAGATAGTGTATTGATAGTATATGGTAATTTTTTTTTCACAGAAAACAGTGCTACTATATTTTTTAAAAATTACTGATTATCATCAGTAGTTACGTACATACCGACAGAGTTAAAGGTCTTCATTCTATGGTGGTCCATTTGGGGGCGTGACCGGTTTGAATAACTCTGTTTCAGAGTGTAATTTTGAAGGTACAACACTGTGCCAACATTCAGTCGCTGGTAAAACTCGGGACAAAGTTCGTTCCAAAGCACAAGGGACATTGTGCCACTCTGGTCAGCAACTTCAAAGTATGCCTGAAATATGATGACATATGAGGTGAAAACATTTAAACTATGCTCTGTCACAACATGAACGTATATTACAAAAAACTGAGATCTTGTTCACATCACACCTGGTATGGGTAATCAATCTTGAGGCCAAACTTTCCATAATACCTTAACCTGGATTTGTGTATGATTTTCACCAGGAGAGGGAGGGGCTTCCACGTGTTTTTGAAGGATGAGTCCAGGCTAGAAAGAAGTGTAACCTTGGACACTGTTGGAATCAAGACATTACAGAAAACCCATTGTCGTTAATTTTACTACAAAGTAATAGTAACTAAAACTTTTGTTTACTATAATTTTATAGAAATATATATATATGTTTCTGTATGTTTACTTTGTCTGTGTGCAAGTGTTTTACGTGAGTACATTTTAATTTTGTTAATGCAATCTACATCTGTTTTTAAGTATCTGTGTTGCTGCCCTGTTGGTCAGGTCTCCCGTTTAAAAGAGATCTTTGATCTCAATGGGACTGCATCGCCAAGCATCCGATTAGTAGATGACCTGCTCTACCTCCTGAGCTGAACTCCAAAATCTAATACCTTAGGTTATTTCCCCATGTTAAGCCTTTTCCTGTGATGGTCATTTATAATCTTTTATTTTTTTCTGAGGTCTAGGAGATAAATCAAAACCAACCTATCAATCAATAGAGGACATTATTTTTGGTTATACACCACATCCTGCCTTTAAGCCACTTAATTGCCTCCTTATTTATGAGTTTATCAATTCCCCCTGCAAATAGCAAAGTTCACTGTAGTGTTATAAATTATAGGTGACACAATAATGATATAAACAACACAATGTGAGAGTGAGGGAGGGGTTGAGATAGCAGTATCTCACCGTCCAGCACAGTATCAGCTGAAGGGGATCCTGACATCCAGATGTCGCCCTCTGGGTCGTCGTTGTTCCAAAGTGACAGGTAATGTTTGCGGCTCACCTGAAGGGGGACATCACTTTGCAGGACCACGCTCCTCTCCATTCCCTGCTTGACCAGCATGGGCAGTGAACTGACAGTGTTTACACGAGCCAGCACAGCAGATCTTTTTGCAGCACATCTGAGCTGTTCAATGCAGATGTAGCCATGTCCCAGCCTCCTTTCGTTGTAAACAAAGGAGCACTGCGTGATGCTGATGTCAGACCCGGTCTTTAGGCTGTTGCTGTGCACCAGATGATTCAAACTGGGGTGAAGGAAGCATTTAGCTCGCCAGACTCCATCTGTGACTGTCACATCGTAGCTGTAGCTGTCGAGCTGCTGCCCTTCGGTTTGCTCGGACAGGTATCTCTGAAGTGCGATGACAGCGACAGGAGCTGCCTCCTCAGTTTTCAGTTTCAAGCTCTGTGTAGATGATAACCGCTCCAAAGTCCTCTGGAGGAAAGACGCCTGAGTGACACCACTCACCACTGAAGAAGAAGACGAGTTATCCTCCATCACAAATGTGTAATTAAAGCAGTTAGTTGGTCGGGTAGTTAGCCGTCTTCTGTCACTCTCACATGTTAGCTTGTTGGCTAAAGTTGTCTTGCTAGTATTAGCAATAACTAAACTAAACTAAATGCGTTTAACATTACTGGGGAAAAAAAACTTTCCGAGTTCGCCCAACAGTAGACTTATCTTACAAGCAATGCGTCATACACAACTTATTGCATTTTCAGGAGGCTTCTTCACCTGTGAAGTTGCAGTTAACGTTAGCTAACGTTACAAACATCGCGGCTTGATGGCGTCACTATTAGCCTCGAAAACCAAAACATGTACAAATACAAAGAAACACACTTAATACACACACGCAGTTTATATGTGTAACCCTGCCATGTCAAATTATTTAATATAACTTCGAAAAGAACTGCCTACTGTACTAAAGGGAAATTCCTGCTTTCAAAATCCGCGCTTTACCTAACAAGGACCATTTGATATGACGTCACCAGAGCGCCTTGCGTAATTTTGTAGTTTTTAAAAATACAATCATGATTCCAAACGTTTTCCCTTTTAACTAACAAGGAGTATTATATTTTACTGACAGGAACATGCACTTTACACATTAGAGACCAGACACGTGTTTCATATGTCCTCACCCAATAAAATGAAACATACATTACCCCAAAATTAATTTCATATCACAGTATATAACAGAGAACACCTTGTATAAAAACTTGTTTCCTCCAGTGAAAATTAAATTAAATTTAAAAAAAAATTAAATAGCATTTTTTTTTGTTGTCCATAGTTTAAAATTTCAGGGATTATCCCAAAATGTCCATTTAGTAACTCAAATGTTAGAGGAAATAACTTGAAACTATCCATCCATTCGCTTCCGCTTATCCTCTTCAGGGTCGCGGGGGGCGCTGGAGTCTATCCCAGCTGTCATAGGGCGAGAGGCGGGGTACACCCTGGACAGGTCACCAGTCTGTCGCAGGGCCAACACACAGGGACAGACAACCATTCGCACTCACATTCACTCGCTCATTCACACCTAGTGGCAATTTGAATTATCCAATTAACCTATCCCCACAAGCTGCATGTCTTTGGACGGTGGGAGGAAACCGGAGTACCCGGAGGGAACCCACGCAAACACGGGGAGAACATGCAAACTCCACACAGAAAGACCCCGGCCTGATGGTGGAATTGAACTCAGGACCTTCTTGCTGTGCGGCAACAGTGCTAACCACTGTGCCACCGTGCTGCTTGAAACTATTAAGTCAGAATTTTTAAATAATAACCCAAAACTTTCTTTTCAACAACAGACAGAAGCTTCCATAAACACAACTAAAGGAGCCTTCTTACTCAGTTTCATCTGATTTCTTTTAGATATCATAGCAGACTAAAACTTCCTGATATAAGCTTATTCAGCTATTACAAAATACCACCTCGCTAATAGTTAAAGAAAACTATAAACAGAACAAAAATGACCATTACCCTCCAAAAGCCTTCAGAACAAACACTAAATGTGTTTGATGTGCAGCCGTCAGTATTACTCCCTAAATTGGCTTTGGTTCATCAAATCCCTGGATGAAATTTGCTCTACAGACAAGACAAGATGAAAAAGACCTGTCTGCATTTTCCAGCATCTCATTACATTTATTTATGTGAAAATGGAAAATGAAGCTTCAGAAACTGAACTTGTTGGCTTCTGTGACTCATGAGATGATAAAAGCTACAGATGCTTTAAAAACAAAAATCTCACTGTACATAACCTACACAGAACCTAACATTGGCAAGACAGAGATTAGCTGGTGAACACTGGAGAATTCAACAGGAAACAACAGCCTAATATTTCCCTCAGGAGCTGGAAGCCAAAAACAAAAATAAAAGAGTGAATTTTGTTTTTGATGTTTGTCAGTTGGACACATATGCAGTGTGGCCAGGAAAACCTGTGATCTGTACCCCAGAGAAGAAAAGCACGGAAACTGTGCGCACTTAGCAAAGACAAGGTCGAAAGGTGTATATACTGGTCTTTTACCACAAGTGCTTCCAAATTAGGACCCCCCCCCCAAAAAAAAAAAATAAAACAAGTTGGCAGTATATGTTAGTGTTATACACACTAAATAAGTAGTGAAGATCACTAAAAGATACAATACAGCAACTTGCTCTGTTCACTGTGAAGCAGCTGATCTCAAGTTTGATTCCACACAAGGAACAAAATAACAGAGAGCCTGTG
The DNA here is from genome assembly GCF_036321145.2 of Pelmatolapia mariae. Taxonomy (NCBI): domain Eukaryota; kingdom Metazoa; phylum Chordata; class Actinopteri; order Cichliformes; family Cichlidae; genus Pelmatolapia; species Pelmatolapia mariae. The sequence goes on from NC_086236.1 coordinate 23,814,544, forward strand.
CTAGTTGAGCAGCAGTTATGAAGACAGTTGTTTGATGCTAAATCGTCTGTCAAGATATAAGTATTCTGGGGCAAGACACCCACAAGGCACACAATGCTAAGGCCAATTCCTGCCATCAGATGCACATGAAAACATTAGGATGCAAAGGCGAAAGAAATAAATGTAAGCCCAGCCAGTCGCAAAAGCGATCCTGGAAACAAGCCCTGGTGTGAGACACTATCAAACGGCACTGACAACCTTACAAGATGCAAAGGTTTTTCCATTGTTTCCAGTTGTGCAGCAGACCAGACCTTAATCAGAGACGCTGTCATCTCTGTAATGAGAGGATCTAGGACCAGATGTTGATAGAGCTGAGGTGAGGCCTGAGGTTGAGAGTGCCAGCTCTTCAGGGTGCTGCTCCAAACTCACTCTTTGTCTCTTTGTACTTACCTGCTCTACACAATCTTCTTCCCTGTCCCTCTTTGTGGAGATCAAGGGAGTGGCCTCTTCTGCTCTGTGAGACACTGAGGGTTCTGGTGAGGCAGTGAGAGCAAAGAAAGCGGGAACAACGGCAGCTCTCCATCCCTCCCAAAAATCTTCATCTGGGTACTCCTGGACAAGTGGAGAAAGAGGCCACACTTCCACATTTTCATCTTCTGTGTCCAGCTCAGCCTCATCTATGAAGGAGTACCCAGAATCCTCACTGGTCCAATTTTCCCAGTCCCAAGTTCCTCGGTGTCCACATCTCGGCCGGCCTTACCTGGTCCACAAACATTTTCCACCAGGTAGGAAATCCAAAACAAAGGCTGTACTTTTTCAGGAAGCTGCAGCAGGCCCAATTGGCCCAAAAGGCCCAGAGACTGCTAATTAACTTCTACCGCTCCACCATCGAGAGTCTTCTGACCTACTGCTCCACACTGGTTCAACGGCTGTACTGTGGAGGACAAGAGGAAACTGCAGGGTGTGGTGAGGTCGGCAGAGTGGACAACTGTCACTTCACTAGCCCTACTCCGAGACATTTATACTGGCAGCCTTCAGCGGAAAGCCAGTATCATCATCATGGACCCCTCACACCCTGGACACTGACTCCCATATATACAGGTCCTTCTCAAAAAATTAGCATATTGTGATAAAGTTCATTATTTCCTGTAATGTACTGATAAACATTAGACTTTCATATATTTTAGATTCATTACACACAACTGAAGTAGTTCAAGCCTGGTATTGTTTTAATATTGATGATTTTGGCATACATAACTCATGAAAACCCAAAATTCCTGTCTCAAAAAAATTAGCATATTTCATCCGACCAATAAAAGAAAAGTGTTTTTAATACAAAAAAAGTCAACCTTCAAATAATTATGTTCAGTTATGCACTCAATACTTGGTCGGGAATCCTTTTGCAGAAATGACTGCTTCAATGCGGCGTGGCATGGAGGCAATCAGCCTGTGGCACTGCTGAGGTGTTATGGAGGCCCAGGATGCTTCGATAGTGGCCTTAAACTCATCCAGAGTGTTGGGTCTTGCGTCTCTCAACTTTCTCTTCACAATATCCCACAGATTCTCTATGGGGTTCAGGTCAGGAGAGTTGGCAGGCCAATTGAGCACAGTAATACCATGGTCAGTAAACCATTTACCAGTGGTTTTGGCACTGTGAGCAGGTGCCAGGTCGTGCTGAAAAATGAAATCTTCATCTCCATAAAGCGTTTCAGCAGATGGAAGCATGAAGTGCTCCAAAATCTCCTGATAGCTAGCTGCATTGACCCTGCCCTTGATAAAACACAGTGGACCAACACCGGCAGCTGACATGGCACCCCAGACCATCACTGACTGTGGGTACTTGACACTGGACTTCAGGCATTTTGGCATTTCCCTCTCCCCAGTCTTCCTCCAGACTCTGGCACCTTGATTTCCGAATGACATGCAAACGTTGCTTTCATCCGAAAAAAGTACTTTGGACCACTGAGCAACAGTCCAGTGCTGCTTCTCTGTAGCCCAGGTCAGGCGCTTCTGCCGCTGTTTCTGGTTCAAGAGTGGCTTGACCTGGGGCATGCAGCACCTGTAGCCCATTTCCTGCACACGCCTGTACACGGTGGCTCTGGATGTTTCTACTCCAGACTCAGTCCACTTCTTCCGCAGGTCCCCCAAGGTCTGGAATCGGTTCTTCTCCACAATCTTCCTCAGAGTCCGGTCACCTCTTCTCGTTGAGCAGCGTTTTCTGCCACACTTTTTCCTTCCCACAGACTTCCCACTGAGGTGCCTTGATACAGCACTCTGGGAACAGCCTATTCGTTCAGGAATTTCTTTCTGTGTCTTACCCTCTTGCTTGAGGGTGTCAGTGATGGCCTTCTGGACAGCAGTCAGGTCGGCAGTCTTACCCATGATTGCGGTTTTGAGAACCAGGCTGGGAGTTTTTAAAAGCTTTAGGAATCTTTTGCAGGTGTTTAGAGTTAATTCGTTGATTCAGATGGTTAGGTTAATAGCTCGTTTAGAGAACCTTTTCATGATATGCTAATTTTTTGAGATAGGAATTTTGGGTTTTCATGAGTTATGTATGCCAAAATCATCAATATTAAAACAATGAAAGGCTTGAACTACTTCAGTTGTGTGTAATGAATCTAAAATATATGAAAGTCTAATGTTTATCAGTACATTACAGGAAATAATGAACTTTAACACAATATGCTAATTTTTTGAGAAGGACCTGTATATATATATATATATATATATATATATATATATATATATATATGGATTATATATATGTATACATATACATATACATATATATATATATATATATATATATATATATATATATATATATAGATATATATATAGATATATATATATAGATAGATAGATATATGTGTGTGTGTGTGTGTGTGTGTATAGGTGTGAATGCATATGTACGCATGTGTATTTATATCTTCTACGTATCTTTTTTGTGTAGATGCCTATGTTACTGTGTAGGTACATACGTTATTGTGTATTACACACATTGTGTGTTACACACATTCCCTGAGTAGGTACCCTTAAACGTATGTCTATTTTATCATCTTCGCCTATCCTAAAAGAATCTGAATCTAAATCTACATTCAACAGAGAGATGCCAAACTGTGTTTCATTCTTATTGTAACAGTGACAATAAAGATCTATTCTATTTTATTCCATTCTATTCTAACTTTACTGTTCAGTGCCATGTCAAGGTAGAAACAACCTAAATAAAAATGTAAAATGTTCAATGATTTTATCATTTCATCTGGAAGTGATCTTGTTGAACTATTAGAAAAATACACTGGTCAAGCTCAGGATATTATAATATAACAATATTGTTCTAGACACATTCCTTTATTTTAATGAGATGTCATAAACAAGTGCTATCAAAGGAAATCCACAATTTATTTTGAAGTGCCATCTAATTTTAATTCATCTCTTCTGGATTAAAAAAACATTTTCTCAAAATGTAAAGATACATATTGTTATGGACCAATTGGAAAAACAGGAGTCGTCACAGGAATTATTAGAAAAATATGTTTTTTATTTATTTAACCCAAAAAGTTACATTTACAAAAACAATAAATGTTAAGCTCATAAAAGAGGTCAAAGAAACAGAACTAAACTCAGGCAAAGAACTGTGAACTTGAGAAAGCAACTGACTGCCCAAACAAACATAACTGACCTAAACAGGGAATGACACACAAGGATATATATAATGGTTGATCAGGTCACTATGACACAACAGGGGTAACTAAACACAACACAATCAAGAACCGTTAAAAAAGATGCAGTACAGTCCAGTTAATAAACTAAACACCAAAGAAGAAAATCAAAAACACTAAACCCTGAACTCAAATATTTAGTTAAATATAAAAGCTCGTTTAACTAAAGAAAATACACTTTCTCCCCCCTCCCCTCCAGCAGGAAGTGGAGGTGCAGTCCACCATCTTTATTCTGGCAACTCTCAGGGATAATGGCAGGTAAGAAACCGGTAAAAGAAGCAAAGATTCATCAGAATCACAAAACAACAAAAAAAACCCAAATGAATTGTTATAAATATGTAGGTAAACTAAATGTGCGCACTAACAAATAGAACAAATCAATAAACTTACTGCAAACTAAAGTGTGTCATTGTGCTTAGATGAAGGAATGAATAAAAATACATGAGACTGTAGAGATGACAGGTGACTTCAGGAGACATCCCTCAAAACTGCTCCCCCTCACCATATTAGACAGCCCGGTGGCTACTGTGGAAAACTTCAAGTTCCTGGGTAACACCATCTCCCAGGGCCTGAAGTGGGAGACCAACATCGCCTCCATCCTCAAAAAGACACAGCAGAGTATGTACTTTCTGAGACAACTGGGAGTACAGTCTTCCACAGGAGCTGCTGATCCAGTTCTACACTGCAGTCATTGAGTCTGTCCTGTGCTCCTCCATCACAGTCTGGTATGGAGCAGCCACTAAACAGGACGGGTGCAGACTGCAGCGGACTGTACGGGCAGCAGAAAAGATCATCGGCGCCCCCCTGCCCTCCATCCAGGACCTGCACCTCTCAAGAACCAGGAAACAGGCAGAGAACATCATCACAGACCCCTCACAGCCTGGACACAGTTTTTTTGACCTGCTGCCCTTTGGCAGATGGTATAGAAGCCTACAGACCAGGACCACCCGACACAAGAACGGTCATTTAATTTCTGTAATCCTGTATTTTCTGTATATAAGATTTAGATTAGTTATTTTATTGTTGGTTTATACACATTTGTATATACAGTCAGGTCCATAAATATTGGGACATCGACACAATTCTAACATTTTTGGCTCTATACACAACCACAATGGATTCCAAATGAAACGAACAAGACATGCTTTAACTGCAGAGTGTCAGCTTTTATTTGAGGGTATTTACATCCAAATCAGGTGAACAGTATAGGAATTATGACAGTTTGTATATGTGCCTCCCACTTCTTAAGGGACCAAAAGTAATGGGACAATTGGCTTCTCAGCTGTTCCATGGCCAGGAGTGTGTTATTCCCTCATTACCCCAATTACAATGAACAAATAAAAGGTCCAGAGTTCATTTCAAGTGTGCTGTTTGCTTTTTGAACCTGTTGCTGTCAACTGCCAGGATGAGATCCAAAGAGCTGTCACTACCAGTGAAGCAAGCCATCATTAGGCTGAAAAAACAAAACAAACCCATCAGAGAGATTGCAAAAACATCAGGCGTGGCCAAAACAACTGTTTAGAACATTCCCAAAAAGAAGGAACGCACTGGTGAGCTCAGCAACACCAAAAAACTAGGAAGACCACGGGACACAACTGTGGTGGATGACCAAAGAATCCTTTCCCTGGTGAAGAAAACACCCTTCACAACAGTTGGCCAGATCAAGAACACTCTCTAGGAGGCAGGTGTATGTGCGTCAAAGTCAACAATCAAGAGAAGACTCCACCAGTGTGAATACAGAGGGTTCACCACAAGATGTAAACCTTTGGTGAGCCCCAAAAACAGGCAGGCCAGATTAGAGTTTGCCAAACGACATCTGAAAAAGCCGTCGCAGTTCTGGAACAACATCCTATGGACAGATGAGACCAACATCAACTTGTACCAGAGTGATGGGAAGAGAAGAGTATGGAGAAGGAAAGGAACTGCTCATGATCCTAAGCATACCATCTCATCAGTGAAGCATTGTGGTGGAAGTGTCATGGCGTGGGCATGTATGGCTGCCAGTGGAACTGGTTCTCTTGTTTTTATTGATGATGTGACTGCTGACAAAAGCAGCACAATGAATTCTGAAGTGTTTCGGGCAATATTATCTGCTCATATTCAGACAAATGCTTCAAAACTCATTGGACGGCGCTTCACAGTGCAGGTGGACAACGACCCAAAGCATACTGCAAAAGCAACCAAAGAGTTTTTGAAGGGAAAGAAGTGGACTGTTTTGCAATGGCCAAGTCAATCACCTGACCTGAATCCGATTGAGCATGTATTTCACTTGCTGAAGACAAAACTGAAGGGAAAATGCCCCAAGAACAAGCAGGAACTGAAGACTGTTGCAGTAGAGGCCTGGCAGAGCATCACCAGGGATGAAACCCGGCGTCTGGTGATGTCTATGTGTTCCAGACTTCAGGCTGTGATTGACTGTAAAGGATTTGCAACCAAGTATTAAAAAATGAATGTTTGATTTATGGTTCTTATTCTGTCCCATTACTTTTGGTCCCTCAAGAAGTGGGAGGCACATTTGCAAACTGTTGTAATTCCTACACCGTTCACCTGATTTGGATGTAAATACCCTCAAATAAAAGCTGACACTCTGCAGTTAAAGCATGTTTTGTTCGTTTCATTTGGAATCCATTGTGGTGGTGTATAGAGCCAAAAATGTTAGAATTGTGTCGATGTCCCAATATTTATGGACCTGACTGTATATATATATATATATGTGCATGTGTATATGTAACTATCAATGCAAGTCTGGCATTGATATTTGACGTCTGAGCATTACGGGATTCATTTAGTCATAGATGATGAATGGGTAAGTCAGTAGAAATACATTGTTCAACTTTAGAACTAAATAAAATATGACAAAATAAATCATATGCTGAAATGAGATGCAAAGCCGTAAGAAGCCGTTCCATCGATGGGTGTAAAAATAGCTCAAGAGCGAAAAGCGAAAAATAGCTGATTGATTTTTGTTTGTTTGTTCTCCTCTTGCTATTTCCTTAAAATATCCACAGAAACCAGGCCTGTCTTTCCACCAGATAGCATTCTTTGACCCTGGGTATAATAGCACAACAATGAAAAACACAGTAATTTGAGCGGAATCAGATTTCACATTACTCTTTGTTCAAACACAGTCTGCTTACCTGTGACTGGCCTGGCCTACGAGGTGATGATAAACCTCCATCTGAGTCCCTTCTACTCAGTGGCCACACCCTGGGTGGAGACTGTCTGGGAGTCGGAGCCCTATTTGGTTTCTGAGGGCCTCCTTGGAGGAGACTGGTCAGAGTCTGAGGCGTCTCTCTTCAGGGGCCTATTATTTGGGGGTGACGGTCAGAGTCTGAATCATGTCTATTCTGATCCTTCTTAGCCACCGCTGACCGATCCAGTGAGCGTTTTTTACTTAAGGATTACTTAAGGATGAGCTGAGCTTGCTTTTGTTGGAGGCTGAGTCTGACAAAGAAACAGTTAATTTCTTGTATTAGGTAAGTTGATCTGTGAGGGGAATACAGAGGTTTGATATTACCAATCATGTCAAACATTATTATTATCTAAATTAGGAGTTTTTATTTTGCAATGACTTTTGAAAAACCTCCCTTTTGAATACAAATGAAAGATTTATTATTAAATCATGGTATGTGTGTACAAAACTCATATTAAATGGTCCTCTGTTTTTTACTTTTATTCATATTGACTTGCCACACCAGATTAGCTTTACAATTTAATTGGATCACTCACCTTTACTTTGCACCTTTTCTGACTTCTCTGAACGTTGCCTCAGTGGTGACAAGTCTGGGGAGTCCTGCCGACTTCTGGGAGGAGAGAGATCCAAAGAGTTGTGCCAGGTGTTTCTGACAGGAGAATTGCATCCTCTTCTCTTTGAAGACAACTCTGGTGCGTAATTTCGACTTCTGCTTGATGTCTTAGCCTCTGTATTTTGGTGTTCTTTTCCTTTTCCTTCCTCTGTGTCGTCATTTTGATCCACTGTCAGGATAGTAAGTAAAAGTAGTAAACAACAGTCTTCATTTATACAAACACAAATTCCCCCAGCTTCTGTCACTCCTTATTTAACTCAAACTACTTTCCATCTGTTGCTGGTCCTAAATATTTCCATCTATTTCACTTCCTCGGGTTGATCATCAATCACCTCAGCAATCTGGTGACATAACAAAAATGACCCAAACTACAAACATACCCATTTTAAAATAGTAGAAACAGCGCTGGACAACAACAGAGGCGTCAACTAGCTTAATGGCTAAACCATCCAGCTATAATCTGTGGCAAAACGTTGGCACCCTTTCTCGGAAACCTTGTGCCACTTCTCTTTTGTCTTTCCTTTAGATTTCGGGGAATCATTGTCGGCTGATAAATAACGTTTTAGGTTGTCAGCCTTAGAAAGTTCCTGTCCTTTCTTACTGCCAGTGGAAGCAGCTTCATTGTGTTGTCGCAAACTACGGGTTGTGCTGAGGTTCAAGAATGTCAGGATTGTTTGGCTAGAGGATGCAAGGGGTAGGTTGAGACTGAGGCTGACAATCATCCGTAAAATCATAAATAATGATAACAAAAGTAATAATAATAATAATACACGTGACTTAACAGCAGTAGAGTTAGCAAATAAAAGAATAAAAATAAATAAATTTAAAACAATTTCCCTCAGGACAAATAAAGTATTATCAATCAATCAATCAATCAACCCAAATAAATTATGAGGTTTTTGAGAAATTTACCATTGACTGACTCCAATTTCACTCCAGGTGCAGTGCTGTAAAAGTATTTGTGTGAAAGGGGGGGGGGAGCTATCCAAACTTACCTGGGCCTGTGTAAAAAAGTAATTGCCCTGTTGTTCAATCATTAATTAATTTATTGTCATTAACCATTTATTGCTGAGGTGCAAAAGCGAGAGTGAAATATAGTGAACATGAACTGTGTAGTTAGTTATTTTTAATTGATATCAGTAAGAGGAAGTTAAAGTATCATAAACAATTGATAGTCATGTGTTGGTGTTGTTTCTACGTCATCATAACAATAATGGTCCAGGATCATCATCACAACTGACCAGTGATCATGTCTGAGCCTTCAGTTAGCAGGAGCCAAGAAGTTGGCTAATCCTTTTAAACTATCTCTGACAAACCAACATGAGTAAACTAATTAGGCTAAACTAAACAGCAAACCTAACTTGAAAATGTATTTACTATCTTGTATAAATGAATAAAGAAAACACTTATGCTGACCAATTGTTCTAGAATAGAGTTTCATATAAACAAGCACAAAAAATAATTGGTCAGTGCCAATGTTGATCCTGGACCAGCATTATTATGCTGATGCAAGAACAACACCAACACAAGGACATCAGATACACCGTCACTCATCATGAAAAACACCATGCCATGACCTCAACTTAAAAGGGGGTTAGAGATACCTCTGTCACCACAGCTATTAATACAGTGCAGCATGATGGATGAAGTTGCTAAGCTGCTTATAATTTGTTCTTAATTATTTGTACCTGCTTGGTAATTTTTCTTATTTGCATTTAGTGGGACCCGGTGTTGTGCTGCTGGAATCGTAATTTCCCTAAGGGGACCTCCCCAAAGGATTAATAAAGTTCTATTTTATTCTAAGTTTGTAGTTAAACTAACTTATTCCCATATTAAAATGTTTCATCTATATTCCATCAGATCCTGCTCTGACCTTTCTGTGTTGGAGACGTTGGATGAGTGCTTTAAAAGTGTCACAGTGGCTTTAGGAGCAATTCACACCAGCATCCAACATGTAAAGGTACAAAAACACTAAAGCACTGACAAAACGCTTATTGTGTGTTAACATTTTTAATAGTTGCAGAACCAAACAATGTGTAAAGTTCTCCACATCTGTTTCAGACAAAAATTAGTATTTGAATCCTTCGCACTTGTCCTAGTGATCTTCAGTGAGGGTGTCCCTTGCTTACCTGGTCATGAAAACTGTGCTAGCACATGCTATGGTGAGTGCAACTCTGCCATACAGCAAAACTGATCACCAACAGCCTTTTATTATCACACTAAACCTTAAAGAGGACTAAATCCTGCATCACAGTAAGTTGTTTGGATCTCTCCCACATGTTTCACTAGATATTAATGAGTATCAGAAGCCTGCCATCTAGTCTAACCTCCCTGGTACCTCTCCTAGCCTGTGCATCATGGGCTGCTACTGACACTTGTTGGGTGTCATTTATTGAATTCTGAAATTTAACCTCAACCCCCACCGCATTAATTTTATCCTGTTTTCCTACCACAGAAATATTTCTACATTTACCTGATGCATTTTCACACTTATACTGTTGAATGCTTATATTTTCAAACTTGCCAACCCAGGAAAGCCAAATGGAAAACGCAAAGTATAGATTTTATTTGAACAATAGAGTCAGCATCTGACTAATTAAAAGGCTTTTTTGCCCATACAGCAGCAAAAATACACTTTAGGTAGAAAAGTGTTTTAAATAATTAGATACTGACGAAAGACTCACTCTAGTTTCCTTAAGTTAATTTAATATAATTCAGCCAGAAAGAAAAAAGAAATCATGAACCTGAGGAATACTTTAAACTTTAAACAAAATACTCATGGAGTGGTGTAAACATACCGTATTTTCTGCACTATAAGGCGTACTTCAAATCCTTAAATTTTCTCAAAAATCAACAGTGCACCTTATAATCCAATTCGCCTTATGTATGAATTCTGGTTGTGCTTACTGACCTCAAACCGATTTTATGTGGTACACGGTGCTCAATAATCTTTCAAAAAATGTTTTAGTACGACTTTGGTAAGCCATGAAGCTGCCCTGCTTGATGGATTGTCTGAGCATTATGGCTACCGTAGTCAGGAGCCTTGCGGACTTGGAGTAATCTGGGTCCAAAACTCTGTCCGCTTCTGGTCCCAAAGTCAAACTAACACTGCAGCATCACTGAGAGTTAAAAACTGTCTAAATTCTTTCATCTTTAATAAAATGATCAGTGTTGCTGCTTTACCAGGTGTAACAATTAAGTTTAACATCCAGGCATCCATGAAAACAGAATTTATTAAATTCAATGGAATTAGAAGTTAGCATGAAGTTAGCTCGCTAGTTTCCACCTAAACATGATATACCATGTTCTGACTGAGAGATTTCTGAAAGAATTAAAACGTAGAGCTCTGCTATCACTTCCAACAAAAATGAAGACAGAAAACTAAACAGTAGTGACTTTTGTAGAGTTACTGAAGTTGGGCTATAATGATGTGCTACCTGATCACTATGTTAGCATAGCATAAACACAGTGAAGCTGGAGGATGAATGCTAACTTTTTTCCACTTAATAAAAGTTACGTGAGGGTTCCCGATGGTTAGGGACAAATGCAATCGCATGGCAGGATGTTGTAAATGGACCAAACTTCAGTCAGGAGAACAATTAAGAAAATCCATCCACAATACGAGGTTAGTCATTAATATACTGCAACAACATGGGAATAGAGCAGCTGTGAAAGAATTCAGCATTAATGAATCAATGGTATGGAAGTGGAGGAAGCAAGAAGAATGAGTTAAGTAAAGTTTGACTTATCTGACTGTTTTGTTTCACTTAATGCGCCTTATAATCTGGTGCGCTTTATGTATAAAAACAGACCTGTTCATCGACAGTGCACCTTATAATCTGGTGCGCCGTATGATCCGAAAAATACGGAAAACCAAACAGCCAACAAACGGCATCCACTATGTGAAAAATGGTGCCCTCTTGTGGCCTCTTTCTGTCAGTATAGGGGTGTCCAAATTCATAGGCTGCATCCTCCTGAGTCCGCATTTGTAGGCCGATTACGTCACAGCGACGTGATGAAGGCTGTCCAAATTAAGACTCTTTCACATGCGGCCGACAAATGCGTCCTCCTTTTCCCCAGATTTGAACGATGTGTCCTTTGTAGCCCACCATATCCCAGAATTCATAGCGCTGCCCAGCCAATTACAGTTTCCAACAATGGCGGCAGCTACTTCGTTTTAATATTACTCTTTCTGGGTTACAAAATAAACTTTTAACATATTTTCAGCCAAGAATTTAGCTGTGTAAACTTCAAATATCTGCTTGGTTTATCAAGACATCGCAGATTTGCAAAAGTGCTCCAACGTTTTCGGAGACGTCTGTTACCCACCAGCTTGATAGCTAGCCAGCCCAAAATTCATTGCGGAATTTTTCTCATAACAATGGCGGTCGAGACGGGAGATAAACTAGGAAATAAATACACTTTTAAATGTAGGTATATGAAAATCTGGTGGTGCAAAAGTTAAATTTTTATAGCGGTTGTGTTGTTAGGCTTTGGGAATCTGCATAGAGTTTTTTTTTTTTAATGAAAATAATCTTTGTAAAAAGGGCCCATAAACTAGCTTGTATGGTGGGTCCCGCGGTTTTTATTGCCGCTTACATTAAACTAATTTTGATTTTTCCGAATTAACCTTTTTGTGATATGTTATAGGGACCAAAGAGCAAACACCTGAATTCATAAAAATAAGAGGAGAAAATGATCAACTCTTCACTGGGGTGAAGAATTCAGCCACTGTGGGATGGAGGTACAAGAATAAATCAATTTACACATCATATTCACATGAGTATGGTTTTAATAACCCTCATGCTGTACAGAACCTGTGATGTCCAGACGGTATTCCTCTCGTGTTCTGCTGTGAAAACCTTTGGATTTAGGGATTAACATAGTTGCCATGGTTTTCTCTCTTCTCTTATTTTTTGTGTATGATCAGGACAATTCTGGAGAAGATGGGCCTGCAGGGGAAAGTCATGCCCTTGCAGGCCCAAAACAAATGGGACAACTTTAAAAAAAAGATACAAAGTATGTTGTTATCAAGAAGATAATTTTTAAGAACACAATTTAATAACTGTACATTTACTAAGAGTTGTATTGTTTTTATTTGTCTACTGTCATTTCTGATTTCCTCTGCCTTTTAGGATTGCAAGTATCCAGGGTCAGGAGAAGGAGTCAGTGGGAAGCCCACTGCTGCTACTTGGCCCTGGTTTGCCCTCATGGATGAGGTGATAGGACAGAGGCCTTCCATTAGGCCTCCTGTCCTAATTTCCTCTATCCCTGAGGACACTCCAGGGCCAAGCGCAGCAGTGGGTGACCAAAGCGAAAGGAAAGAGGAGACTGATGAGGAAGCGAGTCAGCCACCCACAACGGGGAGAATGAGGAGAAGGGATAGGGACGATGAGAGGACATGAGGCATCAAAGGGAGGCTGAGGAGAGGCGAGAACAGGAGAGCAGGGAGAGACTTTTTTCCATTCTTGAAAGATTAGTTCCTAAATGAGTCACGAAATTTATTTATTTGAATATATCTGTTACTGAACCGCAGGTCTCAGCAGAGCCTTGAGCAGCTTCATCAGAATGAACCAAAGTCGATGACATCACAGAAGTGTAGAACGCAAACTACCAAGAAAACCTATGACGTTCAGCTTTGTGTCATTATATTTGGATGTAGTTGGTGGATAAATATCAGTCAACACTTCGCAGCGTTCTTCACAGCACTCAGTAGCATTTAGTCGTGTTTTTAAACACTTAGCTAAAAAGATTTCAAATCTTTTTCAAGGACTTTTGACATTTTGAAAGTTTGAAACCAGTCAGCTTAAGTTTGACAGCTGTATGGGTCAGTTTCCTTCAGTCTATTGTAGCAGACTTTTTTCATCCTAGAAAAATGAAGAGAGGAGACGGAGAACATAACAACCCCATTCAAAGTAAGAATGTGATTTCTCTTTTCACTTTTCTGATGGACTATCGGACCGTTGTTACTACACAGCCTACAAAGCCTCAGTAACACAAGCCCAGAGTCTGGTCTGTGACCCCTGAAAACATTGTGTAGTACGGTGTATCTCCTGGTGCACTAATCCTAATTAATTAGTTTTAATAGTACATTGCAACAGTAGGACTGAGGAAAACATTGAAAAACACACTTAAAGGTTGCTGCTCATCAACTAAAGCTTTTTCTTATTTGAAGGAGAGACTGGAATTTGTGGGCAGTTTTGGCATCATATGAATGATAACAATAAAATATTTCTCTGTTTGTTGTTGTAGAGGTACCAATCCATCAACTGCTCCTTTTACTGGGGCAACATGATGAAATTGAAGCAATTCGTCCGATGATCCGCTGGTTGTGAATCGGTCTGTTGCGCGATCTCTTGACTGAAGAAAGCCTCCTTGTTCTGAGTCAAGTGATCCATCAACTGCCACAAGATGAAATTGAGGACAATCTTCACAATAATGAGGAAGAGGCTGATGTTCCAGCAGGAGGCATCGAAATAAAATCCACCTCAGGAAGTAGAAGGACCCTGGGACAATAATAGAGCAGAGATCCCAGCACAAGACTTCGAAATAAACCCGGCAGAGCAAGCAGAGGATCCGATAATTGAGGAAATGAGGTGGTTCTGGGAAGATGAGGGGTCTGAGAGTGACACTGAAAGTGTCCCTGAAAGTGGTCCTGGCAGTGACACTGATGACAGCATCACTAATGAGAATGCAGACAATGGTCAGGATGCCCCTGTGTTATTGCCCCCTGGCCCAGTACCGGGCGGTTCCAGGAGAAGACCGAGGGCGGAGGAAGAGGATGAAGAGGAAGATTGGAGAACCAGAAAACAATTTAAACACTGAACTTTGAGCTGAGCTGGATATTCAGCATTGCAGCCCATTGCCCAAACCCAGTGTCCTACATGTAACATCCTCAGAAACTGAATCTCAGCTGGCCCGCTCAGACCCAAATGACTTACAGTAGTTTCCTGTCACCAGGTACCTGTTTACCTAACTTCCGTGTACCACCTGTGGATATTTGTTCATACTGTGACCCAATGTGATTGTGCATACAAGTGGTATGCAAATGTATGTGTTTCATAACACCGGTATCTTGTTACCTAGTGATGATCATGCTCTTACTGGTCACATGCATAGAGGGAGTGGTCCTATTGGTTGGCTCCCACATTAGGAAGTTGGGTAGAGGCCTTCCTATCACCATTATGCTAACGTCAATATGGTTATCTTGTATTTCAGAATATGTGGACAGTCCAGCCGCATCTGAGCTGCTCAGGATGTACTTTGACTGGGCTGCTGTCAAAACATTGTCAAACAAAAATGCAACAGAAAATATTGTTGCAGGTAAAACATTTAAATCTACTGAGCTCACAGAGGATGAAATGTATAAGTACACTGGCATAACATTGCACATGGGGAATCTGAAGCTGCCAAAGATGAGAGATTTTTGATGTCATGGCCACAGACCGCCCTCTCACCTTCAATTGGAGCATTCATATGAGTGACCCAGTGAAAGATGCCCTCAGTGACAGCAACAGAGAGATGATCACGATTGCCTGCACAGAATATGCCCCCTGTATGACAGTTTACTGTGTACTGCGTTTTTACTGTGTTTGCTGTGTACCATCTCCAACATAACCTCTCTGTGGGTGAACGCATGCTAGCAACCAAAGACAGAATTGCAATTGCCTGAAGCAGTACATAAAGAACAAGTCAACAAAGTGTCAAATTTAATGTAGAAGTACAAAAATATGATCACAAGTGCTGTACTATTAATGGCACAAAATGTGTTTGAATGGAATGAATGACAAACTGATGTAATTAAAACTTCCAACATTAAACTGCAAATCTGTCCTCAATAGTTTTCCTTTGTCACCGATGCACACACTCTATCAGCTCTGTCCCAGTGGTGCTCCAGTGGAATATTGAACGGGTTTGGTCCTCGTTCGAAATCTGACCCCTAGAGGAGGAACAGGGAAGCTTCTTAATCATTGGGAAAAGAATATTCATGTTGTTATCCATCAAGTTGCAGAAGGCCTCCCAGTGTATGAAGTCAAACCAGAGCAAGGAAGAGGAAGGTAAAGAATCATGCATTGCAACATGTTGCTGCTGTGTGATTACTTACCTCTAGAAACTCAACCAAAATCACTATCCAATCAAAAGAAAATGAGGATGAAGGAGACAGACATAGAAAATGTGTACCAGGAAGATGAGGAGGAGGAATGGAGGTACTATTAAAAGCCAGTAACAAAGCCCCAAGTGCCCAGTACAGAGAGAGTCATGGAACATGATGATGTTGAACCACCATTGAACTAAAACACAACATAAAATTCAATGAAATAGTAAGACAGGTGAAACAGAGACATAAAATGATCTATATAACATACAAAACATACCTTGCTGGCTAACCCATGCTTTGAGGCAGAAAGAAGCACTTTACATATACTTTTAAGAACATTTGAACTTCTTAAATTGGCCTCTCCTGCTTCAACTTGCCATGGTGCCAGGTGCACCAGTGGAACCAACATGCAGCACAATAGTTCCTACATGAGAATTTCCACAATAAATGACCTACTGACATATCAAATATGCATAGTGCAAAACAAAATACATGAACTAAAAGTATAGCAGTAAAAGTTTATCAAGGAGGTAAAGATGAGCCTCTAAAATCTTCACCTATAATCAGCTGGGGAATCCAACATGCTACAGAACAGTGCATACAAATGAAATGCCCTACCAGTAACAACCCATACCACACCTAGACATAACCATGTGGCCTAATCCATTCCAAATTTGTCAGCCACTATTTATGCAAGGATACTGAGTGAAGAAAAGATTTGAGATTCAGTACAAAAGAGGGAACTAAGAAAAAACATCACTGGATTTGGTGAAATACCCTCAAATTTAGTTAAATATCAAAATTGTCACTAAATAAAAACCCTTAGTTTATAAGAATTGCGATTTCGGGACAACATGTAATTTTGCCGGGGAGTGGGTGATAGATTGATTATGAATCGAAGATCAGAATGAAGTAAACAGTCATGTTCAAAAATGTATCACGTTAAATTTGTTTTAAAAATGTATAAATAGTGGTAAAAGAAGTCCCATCAAGGAGAAGTAATGTAAAACAGGTTAAAACAAAAGAGTTAATAACATAGTTCAATGGGATAAGAATTTTGACTGTGACTACAACCTCATTCGCAATCCCGTTGTTAAGAGATGATGGATGAACCCTGCTTCCGGGCCTAAACTACTCTGCTGTGATTAAGACTGTTGTGTTTTTGACATTTTTTAATGCTTTGCATTTTGTTCCATTTCATCTGAACAAGCCCCTAAAAAAGTCATAAATAATAAGTAACGTAGGACCTGGCGTCCACATATGTGGACATCACATTTTGGGTTGTCCAGACCAAAATACTAAATTTTGCTCTACAAGGGCCTGATATCCACTTATGAGGACATTGTACTGCCGCTGTTCTACCGAAATTTAAAGCGAATGTCCTCATATGTGGATCTCATTCTTCTCAGAAACAAAAATCAGGTAAAAAAGAAATCACGTAATTCTTTGTTTTTACATTCATCAGGTCCCAATCATCCCAAATAGCAAAGAGAAATTAAAAATGCATGCCATGAATTAGTTCGGGTCTTTGGAGGTTAAGGCTACCTACACGGCTGTTTTTGAAAACGCAGCTTTTTCTATGGGTTTGGGCCTTTCATCCACACGTAAACGGTGTTTTTGATCACTGAAAATGGAGATTTTGAAAAACTCCTGCCAGGGTGGAGATTTTCAAAAAGTCAGCTTTTGCGTTTACGTGTGGACGAGGGAAACTGAGATTTACTCACGCAACGGTGTGCGCCTTTTTTGACATCATGCTGTGCGCGATGTTATTGTTTACGAGAAATGAATTTCTACAGTGACAATATAGACAGAATACGGTTGCTGTTAATCTTGCTATGTGCAGTTTTTACACACTTACATACACACACAGTTACTGTCCCTCCATTTAGAAAGACAGTGGGGTCAGAGTGAACTTTGAACGTGGCTTCTACATTCAGCGCAGACGCTCTCACAACCCAAATCCCAACGCCAACATCGTGGTTGGTTTTGAATAATTATTTTATTTTATTTTTTTAAATTAAACAGCGTGCACCTGTCGGTGTAAATAACCTAATTAATATTTTCCTTATCGCAACCTGGTTCATAAGTGCTTACTATTCTATTGCAGCTTGGACACAGCTACTACTCTTACTTTGAAAGGAATAAAACGACAAGTTGTCGTAAATAAGGTGACGTAAACTATACAGCAACAGTGTGAATTTCACTGTACACACTGGAAAACCTAGTTTTGTGCTTAATTAAAAATATTAAGTAGACTGAACTCAGTTTTTATCAACTTATTAGAACTCAGTTTAAGACCGTGCGTTATCAGTCTTGCGTGCTGCTCAGTAACATTCAATATTTATTATTTACTCTGACTTATAATTATCTAGGTTGTTGCTGTGGTCTCCCTACTGTGTTGTTCTCTTTTTGCTTGTTTTCTTCTTTTTTTTCCAGCCGATGATCCAGTGGATTTTTTAGTGTCTTTTCTCACCGTCCCTCTTCCCCTCTGTTTTTCTTTCCCTCTCCTTTTATTGAAATTCTCTTGTCTACGTCTTTTCCTTTCCTATCCCCCAGTTATGTCTGTTCAGATTGTAATAATTTAAAAGTTCCTAAATAAATAAATAAATAAATAATAATAACGATCAATCAAGTGGACCAGTATGGCAAAGCGGTAATGATCCACTTGAAAAAAAAAATCTTTTAGGCATTTTTCTTGGCTTTCAGACAATAATTCTGATTGCTACAGTGCTGAACACGACAGGCAAAAAAAAGAAGTTACCAGCAGAGATGGGCGTTACTGCAATCAAATTACTTTTTCCAAGTAATGAGTAAAGGATTACCATTTAAAAAAAAAAAAAAATAGATTACTGTTACTTTCTCATAAGCATGCTGCGTTACTAAACCGTGATTTTGTTTGTGAGAATATCTCATTACAATGACGTACAAGCATGCGATGTCGGTGGCACCAACAGACGTGTGTAGATCAACAATGGATAATATGGCATGTGGGAGAGAGTGCAACGTGCAGTGTATAAAAGCTGTCACAGAAATTGAAATTCATTTGCATACTACGGCCGAGTGGGCTGCCGAATACAGTGTGAGCCTGCGCACAAACAGCACGGAGGGAAAGAGCAAATGAGAGGTGAAACCTATCATCTCTGTTGTAGGCTTATAGAGATATGTGTTTAAAAAAAAAAAAAGACCACTAAATTAAATGTAATCATTATATGTTTATTAAACGCTAACTTCCAATATACAAAGTTTCTTATGAGCACAACGACCAGTTAAACATGTGGCAGTGTTTATATTTAACACAGGCTACCCCAAAATGTTTCTGATGATTCAATTGTGGAATTTAACTAATTTCTTTAGAAGTACAAGCTAAATTACTTTATTTTCAACTATAAAGCCAAACTAGATTTTAACCATTTAACAGGCCACTAATCTGCTATATGGCTTTCAACTTTCACAACAAAACATATCTAAATACAATTTTTAACAAAACAAATACTTTTACGACTACTAATATTTAAAGTGTAATTAAACAGAAATATTGGTCAAATGTGAAAACAACTTGCTTATGTTGCTAAAGAACTGCTATATTTGACATGGACCGAGGAATATACAGTTCATATTAAGGCTGGGCGATTGGACGAATTTATCGACCATCGACAAAGGGCTGAGCCTTTCACTGATCGTTTTTACAAGAGCAATTTATCTATTTGCCCATTAGTAACTTTGCTAATAATGTTGGTTGAAGTTAAGAGAAGCAATCACCCCAGCACCCTCTTCCAGCGTCAATCAAATGCATCCAAAAAAAGGCAATGGCCTATGTTCAGAAAAAAACAAGCATTTTATTTAACTACAAAAAACCACAATGATCTTAAAGTTAAAAAGCAAAATGTCTCTTCCAGCGAATATAAAAAAAATCTCTCATGTAATGTTAAGTCTTTTGTGCGACTTGGCGCATCTCACATAAATAAATAAATGAATAATCCAAAAAGTCGCTATATTAATACTTAAAAAAAAATAACAAAAGAAAGTAAAATATTCCCTGCAAACCAAAGTTACAAATTCTAAATGCGCAAATCACTCTATGATTACATTGCTCCGCCTATCAAAACGTCACCTGCACAAATATATAGCCTATAGTCAGTTACTGGACTTACGAATGTCGGTTGGAAAAACTTTACATATCCCCGCCCTAGCCCTTAGTTCATATATTGTGAAAGTTCATATGGATTGAAATCAACTCCCCACACCTAACAGCTGCACCTTCTGTAAAATTTTCGTCTGGGCTCTTAGCTTGTAGCTGCTCACTTTTCTATTTAAAAAAAAAAACACAGTAAATTTTACTGAGAGACGTTTAAATAAGGTTTTTAAAGCTGTGGGGTTATTTTTTTAAGTAAGATGAGCTGAGAGGGAGCAGCATGCATGCAGAGCACCGGTGATATGAAAGCTAGGCTAACAATGGCTAGCTAGCAAGTTCATAAACCTGATGCTAAACTGAGAGAAGGCACAAAAACAGTTTGAATAAGAGTAAACATTTACTCACCAATTAATTGTAATACCTAAAAGAATCATAGAAATGTCAACAATAATCTCTTGAGCTGAAGCTTCTCCAGCTGCACCCAAGTTTGCTCAACATATTCTGGAAAAAAACATGCGTGCCATGAACAGCCACTGCACTACCTGCTGTCACTCCTCCATTGGCCACAGCAGCTGCAGCTGCTATTCCAGCTGAGGTGAAACCAACAGCCCCCAGGACAATAGGAGCAGAGATCACTGCTGTACCTGAGACCAGGAAGAAATACTTGGTTACTGATCACCAGGATGCTTCACAATGAATACATGTCTTGATATGTATGACTTTACCTATGAGTTTTAGAGATAAAAATAAATAAATAAGCAAATAGGTTTGTTACCTGCCCGGCTGTGATGGCTAAGGCTGTCACTGAAACACAAGAAAGAAAACAAAAGATCTTACCACAGCTCAGTCTGGAATATTAAGACATTTTCTGTAATGCTAGAATCATGAACTCATATGATGTAGAGATGATTTTTAAAAAGGCAGCTGTACTCACATAGACCCATTGTTCCACTCAGGGTGAGGAACCTAAGATTGGACTGTGTCTTAAACAGAAGTGTGAGCATCAGCTGTTATTTCCTGGATAATGAAACTGAATGGGCGTCACTGGGTCTGTGAAGTAAATAAACTTCCTTTAGTCGTCATAGAACAAGTGATTGTCAGGCTGGATCTCAGGGGGTTTGACATATTTATTTATTTTATGTTTTTTATTATGTATTTCACACACAGGTGTTATTTCAAGGATTTTTCTTTCTATTTTAATCCTTATGTTGTCCTTGCTTAAAATAAACACAAAAAAAGGAGGTTATGATACGGAGCGACACTGAAAATGTGCCTGTATTATGTGTGTCCTTTCTTTGGGGTGTGGTATGTAACAGAAGAAAGACCGCAGGTACCAATTAGTGTAGAATTTCCTCACATACTTGAGTCATACCTTGATTCTGGTTTAATCTTGTTAAGAAAAATAGAAACAGAAATGGAAATAAAATGGGTGAGTATAAAAGGCTTATCACAGCAGACACAAGAGCAGAAGGTGACATAGATAGAGCACTAAAAGTACCTCACTTATGAAAACAACCAACGTTTGAGAAGCCCTGGACAGGAGATCCTATGAAATGGCAGCACTGGAGATCATGACAAGACACAGTTTCAGGAAAGCTTATTATACTGCATTTAATCCCAGTCATTTTCAAAAAGGGATTAAAGGTTGAAGGCTGATTTATAACAAGTCCCCACACAAACATAGATAAAGCACTAAAAGTACCTCACTGATGAGCAATAAGTGCAATAAATAATTGAGAAGTGATACATGCTGTATGGGCATCGCACATATGACGAGTTAGGAGTGAGAACGTGTAGATCTGTAGGGAAGCAGGAGACTTTTGTTATGGAGTGGACTGAGGATTTTTATTCTTTATTTCTATTTTTCAGTTTTATTTTTCAAGACTTTGTGAATTGTCTTTTTTAAATAACTTGGCTTACCCTTTTTGGTTTTGTTAATATTGGCAATAGTGCGAAGTACTATTGTTGGGTTTGAATATATTTACTATATAGGCCATCCAGTTAAGGTAAATGTCATGTTTTGTGTTGGTAGAATCTGATGAGCATTATTTTTATTTTATTTTTTGTTGTCTAGGTTTTCTGTTTTCCACCTGAGAGATTACCATCTTAACGTGGTCAGGCGGTGTGATGGCTGCAGTTACAGCCACACAGTAGTAATATCAGTGTAGAGGCTTACACACAACACTGCATTCACATTTGTCTTTCTTTAAATATAAGGTTTAATTTACAGGATAACAAATAACTGGTTTTGGTCTCAGTTAGGTTTTTGTGTGTTTTACCCCTTTTTGTGGGCTGATCAGCCACTATTTAAGTTTCCCCCTTTGTCTCGTTTAGTGAGGTCAGTTTGTTTGAGGTATCAGTATTGGTTGTTGTTAACTTTGAGTAGAGTTCTGTTATTTTGACCTCTTTTATCGGCCCAAGATTTTGATTCTTTTGTATAATTTAACCAACTATGTTGTTGGGTTAAATAAAAAACAACTTTTTTTGGGACTGTACTGCGGTGGCCCCGAGAGGCCAAACAGACTGCAACTTAAGAAAACACCAGCAATAAGAAAAGCCCTACAAACGCACACAAAACACAATGGAAATAGGAAAAACGACAACAGAAATAGGAAAAAACAGATTTCCAAAGCACAAGGGAAGTGTTTCTGGGGAGACAATAACCCGACGGACCAGTTGCAGAAACCAAAATATGCTAAGAATTGCGCTGGGAGACACTTAAAAGAAGTGGAGGATCTATCGGTTTTGTGAGGAAAGAAAAGACGAGAGGTAAGTGTGTTAGCCTAACTATTAGCCTAAAAATCCGTCATCATATGAATGATGATAAAACACGCCTACCATGTTTTTTTTAAAAAAAATAAACTTTATTTAACAAACAATGAGTATACAACATACGAACGGATGAAGTATACAAAACAACAGAACATGAACACACAAAGCCAGGGGTAAAAGAAAAAAGAAACAATTATAAGAATACACGCAAAAATTCACATACATATATTGTTTTGAGAGCCTTTTTGTTGGTGGAGTCTGATATTGATTGTATGTACAATTCCACATCCTTAAAAAAAAATGACAGAAATATGGTGTTTTGTTAGTAAACTTACATTTATGAATAAAGAATTTAGCTAAAAGTATTAACAAATTTATCATAAAAAAACCCATTTATCATTCTTCTTGGGGAACTTAAAGAAACAGAATAAAACATTTTCCCATCGTAAAGAAAACGATGGGAAAAAAGCAGGGGGTATGGAGCACAAGTTATTTTTATATGCTGATGACATCTTAGCAGTATTAACGGATCCCATGCAGTCTCTACCAGCGCTACTCACATGTGTTGAGTCATTTTCAAGGTTGTCAGGTTATAAGATAAACTGGGACAAATCGGAAGGCATGCCACTATCGGCATCATGTCATTCTAGATGCATTACTCCATTCAATTTTAAGTATTTATCTTCAGGTATGAAGTATTTAGGAATATTATTAAACCCTAAACTGGAGGATATTATGCTTTCAAATATGGAACCTCTTCTCCTAAAGATAAAAACAAATCTGGATAAATGGGGTAAATTGAATCTTACACTATGGGGTAAAATTAATGTGATTAAAATGATGGTGGCCCCACAGTTCAATTATGTTTCCATGATGTTACCTGTAAGAATTTCTTTACACATATTTAGTCAATTTGAGAAGCTAATTAGGGATTTTTTGTGGAATAAGAAGAGGCCAAGAGTGAATATAAAGAAAATGTGGGCCGCTAAAGACATTGGTGGAATGGCCCTCCCAAATGTGAAATTGTATAATTTAGCTTTTGAAATGTCAAGACTGGCCAAGCACTGGACAGGTTCGGACTCTGAGCTGAGCTGGATGAAGATCGAACAGGAACTAGTGAGCCCTTTTACACCCTTGGATGTTCTCTCACAGGGCTCAGCAATTAATGGACAAGACTTTCATAATAACCCAGTGCTCGGGTATTCTAAAGCTGTCTGGGTAGAGGTGCACAAGATGTGTGGAGCCTCTCATTTAAGACAACCTTATACCTCGTTATGGAACAACACTGCTGTACAGATTGGGAGAAAAATGGTGTTCTGGAAGGAATGGCTTGTCAAAGGCATACACAGGATAAGTGATCTTTACTCAGGGGGAGTGTTTATGTCATTCGCTGAAATAACCCAAAAATATGGTTTGATAGGAGAAAATAATTTTTGGAAATATTTACAAATAAGGGATTGTATTACCAAAGGAAAATTTACTCAAAACACAAATATGGTGGTGGAGTTTTTAGAATTGTCCAGTACAGCACATAGAGCAGCTGTTTTCTACAAACTGTTTAACAATCTAAAAAAAGAGATATGTGAAAACTTGAGGATTATATGGCAGAGAGATTTGAGTTGTGCAATTTCTAAAGAAGATTGGTGTAGAATTTTGTCATTCTCTGATAAATATATAAGAGAGGCCAGGGGTAAATTTACTCAGTACAAATTAATACACAGATGGTACTTCACTCCGTCCAAACTTTATAGAATGGGAATCAGTCCCAGTAATATATGCTGGAAATGTAATTCAGATCCAGGGACATTTATACATGCTATTTGGGAATGTGGGAAAGTTTATCCCTTCTGGCAAAAAGTATTGGACAAAATAGGAAGGTGGATTGGTTTAATAATACCCTTGTCACCAAGACTGTGCTTATTAGGGGATCGGTCGGTGTTGCCGGGGGTTTCAAAATATGACTTTGTGGTTATAAAGGTGGGGGTGATTGCAGCGGCCCGAGTTATTCTCAGTGTATGGAAGGAACCATCTCCTCCAGAATTATAATAGGTGGAAAGAAAATATGCTGAAAATGGTGTCGTATGAAAAATTCTTGGCGAGGATTAATGACGATAGGGAGGGTTTTGACAAATCATGGGGACGTGTTTTCGGCTGAGATGGTTGAAATTTATTGGGTCAGGACAATTATCTTTAGTTAAATTTTATGCTTGCTGTGTTTGTATGTTTGTGTAGGCACTCAGTAACGGAATAACTTAAGAATTTGATTGTATTGTCCTTTCTTTGTGTGTGTACTGATAGTTGTGTACTGATAGTTAGTAAGTATTGAAAATGGATCCAAAATGCATAGTTGAATTAATCATGGGATTGGAAGCTGTCTTTTTGTTTTTGTTTTTTGTTTTGGTTTTTTTTGGTTTTTCTTTCTGTTGTTGTGTGGTTTGTTGTTTTGTTTTTGTTTGTATAAAGGTTAAAAACAAATAAAGACTTTAATTACAAAAAAAAAAAAGAAAACTCCCTTAAAATATGGACAATAACAAAACTGCTAAATTCCTTCCAGAATCTCTGTGTAAAAGAACAGTACCAAAAAAGATGTGTCACAGTTTCTGGATGATCCCTACAGAAAGTACAATTAGTATTTATGTCCCTTTTAAATTTTACCATGTAGTGCACGCCTACCATGTTTTGGGTTCCTGCAACTGGTCCGTCAGGTTATTGTCTCCCCAGAAACACGTCCTTCCTATTGTCTTTTTCCTATTTGCGTTGTGTTTTGTGTGCTACGGCTGGTTGCAGTCCGTTTGAACTCTCAGGGCCACTGTACTTTAACCTGTGCCTGACTTTCTTTCAATTCTCGATCCATCGCAGGGGGTTTGCGTGCCTCAGTGACCCTAAAAGCTAGATCAGCGGAAGCTTAGCCTTCAGGTGCGACACCCAAGTTGGTCAGGTCTTAGTGTAGAGGCCTGACAAAGTGCAATCCAATTACATGACAAAAACGGTTATCTGGAGCACCCCACCCAATCCCCATCCCTTAAGTGTTAAGTCACCAGTTTATCATTAGTGCAAAGAGATATTACTGCTCAGTTTTAACAGATATTTTTCAATTTTTCTGATTTTTGCTGCTTTTAGAGCCACGAAGAAACTAGCATTTTCATCTTTTCTTCTTTTTTTCAGTTTTATTGGAGAGAAGGCTGGCATTTCCTTAGCAGATGTCTTAGAATGAAGCCATAACATTATAGGACATAGGAAAGTGAAAACATTTCGTTTTGGTGTGAACTCTTCCTCTAAAATCTGATTCGGATGTCGTATAATCTAATTAATGATATCGTCATTTCTTCTTCCAGAAAACATGCAGGGCTTGTGATCATTAAAATACTGAAACCATCATAACATTTTGACTTTGTAGTAACAAAAACATTTAATAAAGACACCTGCTTATCGGTTCCACTTGCATTTTAGCTACAACCAGCTGATTTCAGGTCATGCACCAGGGGAGGAAAATGGTAGCACAGTATACAGCCTGGATATTGAAATTACTTTTTTTTATTGCACAAAAGGACAAGAGAGATTTCTTACATTAGCAACCAGAGCTTCTTTTTTTTTTAATCATGTAGAGAAAACTGAGACATACTGTTGAAATCGCACTTCTTTTTCCAATATTGAGATAGCTCAGAAGTGAAATGTGCAGTTAAACTACTTTACACAGGAGATTTTTAGTGGTGGCATGTATGTAGCCCTCAATGTAAAAATCAGTTTAACATCTCTGGCTTAAACAGTGTAAAGACAGTGTATGGGATGGAAATCATGAAACATCTGTGTACATCATGTTGGATTCAGATGTGTAAATCCACAAAAAGCAGTAAACCTCAGGTCAAGATCACAGACTGTATACAGGTTTCAGTTCAAGGAGACAGATTATTGTAAGTAGCCTCTTAACAGCTTAGTATTGACATATGTTTCTCTGTTTCTCTAAATTACATTGGAAATACAGTAAAGGCTCACAGTCAGTGTGACAGGAAACAGAGGCACAGAGTTTTAGAAACCCGTGCAATGTGAAAGCCCTTTTTTTCTGACAGTTGGAGCAACTGCAACACCCTCAGATTGGCACCATTAAACAGGATAAATCTCTAAATTAGAAAAGGATGATGATTGAGTGAGTGTACAGTGACAGCAATAACCTAGCACAGCCGTTTTCATAAAGCTAAAAACTAAACTTCTCTTTTTAACAGGAAGTTGTTACTTTGGTGCCATTACATAGTTTTTTAAAAGTATGTCCTCATACGGAGTATAAGTATGGACAAAATAGTTTTATTTTATACTATCAAGCAATAAAGAGGTCATTGTTTAACAAAAACAGTTTTATATCTCCATGTAGAGCGTAGGATCTCAGTACATTAATATTTCTATGACTGAATTATTCATATATACATATGTGTGTTTTAAGGACTTGGATAATCGATAAATGGAAAAAGAATAAACCAGACAATGAAACAATGATCTTTTATGAGTTTTTATTTTTAAACCAGACAAGATGATTAAATTAGAAACTAAATATAACAGCTGCTGGCTATGCTTCTAATTCCTGGTTGATATTGTAGTATTTTTTTTAGGCTGGATGTCCAAATTGGGTGAGACGAGTTTAATTTGAGTACATTTGATTTATATAGCACCATTTCACAATAATAATTGTTAAATATAATAAATAAAAGACCTTAAAAATAACCCTAACAATTAAATAATCCCCTAAGAGCAAGCACTTGGGGATGGTGGGATGGAAAAACCCCCTTTTAAGAAACCTTTGGCAGAACGAGGCTCAAGGAGGAGTAACTGTTTGGGGATGACAGAAAAGACAAAATAAGAAAAACATCAAAAGCATACGAGGACAGGACAAAACACATGATGGGAGGAAGAGGACCAACGTTACTGACACGCAGTAGTGATATATTAACACACTGAGAGTAAAAGACAGAAGTGCTCAGTGCATGATGGGAAGTTAATGAGCAGTTGTGGCCTATAACAGCATAACTAAAGGATGGGACAGGGTCAGCTGATCCAGCTGTAGCTATGAGACTGATGAGTTTAATGTTAAAAGATGAGAGTGTTTTTGGTTAAACAGGACAGGGACAGGAAAGCTGAAGGCTCAGCCTCCCATTAGACTCATTAGACCTCACCAGAGTGAACAACTTTCTCTGCAGCAACACAACTCATAACTTTTATTCACACCCTGTCCTGATACTTCTATTTCATCTGCTATAAACAATAACCATACACTATTATTGCAATCTGGACTACAGCTCAAAAGTTTGTAGAGAATTAGAAATGTCTTATTTTCTGACAACAGTAAAAATCTTTTTGATGTTTTACTAAATTATTCAGAAGCGTAAAGAAATATAAATAATTAATGGTAACATTTATCATAAATCACAAATGAGATTTAGTGGACTATCTACTAAGTGTTGTTGAGACAACGTCGGTCTCTCCGATTCTTTTTGTCTTGGTAGAGATCACGCAGAGATGTTTCCAAATTTCACACAATCCTTTTATTACCCATTTTCCTTACAGATGCATCTGGAGATCAGCACACTGCATCCTGTGCAGTCCTACTCTAAAGGCTGATCTGAAGAGTTTCACACAACAGTTACAGTTATAGTCTCTGGTCTCCAATTTCTACAGTAAACCCCACACAATGGAAAAACACTGGTAAAGTGTCCAGGGGTGCTGACACCCTGACCCCCATCTCCTTTTAAGGTAATGTACATTGGCAATTGTCTGCCCCTCACCCTCAGTAAATCTTGCTACTGTCCTATGTTTGGGGGTTAATTGCCCCACTTCCCTGCACCCCAGTTCTTTGTTCCCATCCCAGGACTATTTTCTATTTTGTAATCTTAAATCCTATCAACAACAAAATCATACTACGACACACACTAATAAACTACATTCACTATGACCTTAATACCTAATACACAGTCCATTATTTCTACAGTGTACTTTATGAAAACAACAGAATGATGATGAGACACTGTGGTAAAGTTTTACAGGATTATTTGCAGATAGTTATGAACACAGGATAAACACTGTGGGCTCCAGGAGACGGGGCAGAGGTAGTGAAGGTTGTCTGGAGGCACACTCAGACACTGTCACAGAAGGATGCAGAGATCCGTAACGCTGAAACGTCTGCACAGAAACAGAGAGTGAGCAAAGGCAAGAACTGATGGAAAATGTGACATGACTGTGGCATGATACGTTACCTTGGTAATGCAATGATCTGGTTGTTTAGAAGCCAGCATGAAGACCTCGTGAGGAACAGGCGAGTAATCAGCTGATTGTTCACAAGTGACTGAGGGACAGGAAGGTGGAGGAGCATCCCCTAAGAAAGACAAGCACACGGACAACAACGCAGGCATACACCGAAAGAGGAGAGAGAGAAAGAAGCAGGCCAGCAAAAGAGGGCAAGGGAACCATGACATCTACAGAGGCCCATTTTCATTTGGTACATCGTGTTACCAGATGTCAGTTTGTGATGTTAGATCCCAACTTGTCAGTCAAGAAACCTTTTTCCAAAGATATCAGCAGAAGCCAAAATCATTGTGCTGAGTAAAAACAGTAAATTGTCAAAGTTTGTGATGGATCATCCCATTTTCTGTTTGTAATCTGATTAAATCAGATGTGTTCGTGGTTTATAACCATGTGATCTGTCAACATAGGAGTGATTGTTACTAAAAATGGGCCCATGTATAACTGTGTAGACGTTTCCTAATGCATCATGGGTGATTTAACATAAATGATTCATTAAACACACATCTGTGAAAACATCTCTGATAACCTTTTTGTTATATTACGTTAAAGTAAATGTAAATTATTAATAAAAGGAGAATGTTTGAATCTGACCACAAACATTTGAGCAGTAGTGTGTGTTGTATGCATGTGTCTGTCTGTATCTGATCAGGAAAATGTCATCAGTGTCAACAAAACGCTCATTTTTTTTTGGTGTGTCTATCATCAAAATTGAGTTGGAGTGTTTTAACTCTGACAGCGAACTCTCCCTAACAAGTCCACTTTATTGCGTGCTCATTGACTTTCTCCTATCAGAGCTGTTTAACAAGTCCACTTTATACATGCTTATTAATCTATCACGCTTATCAGTGGCTCATGGTTGCTTAAAGCCTATGTCTGAACTTGACCACAGAGCCAGAGCATCATTCAATCCTACCTGCTGCCTATCTTGGCAGCAGCTCAAGGATGACAAACTCCACTTTCTCTGCATCAAGACAGCTCATAACTTTTTAACAGTCTCTCCTGATAGTCTCATATCATCTGCTCTAATCAATAACCGTACACTATAATTACAATGTAGACTACAGCTCAAAAGTCTGAGGTGAATTAGAAATGTCTTGTTTTCTGAATAGACTCAAATTTGATTTCATGTTGAATCACAGCAATTAATCAAAAGAGTAATAATCATATAAATGCTTAATATTGACACTGATCACAAATCATGAATGATTTTGAATAGAATATCTACAGAGGTGTTCAGAGACCCATTTTCAGCAATAATCCCTCCTGTGTTCAGTGGTACATTGTCTTATCTAATGCAAGTTTAACACATTAAAAGCCAAACTTATCATTTAAAACAGCTTTTTAAGAGATTTTTAGCACAAACTCAAACTATTGTGGTGATTAAAGAAACAATAAATGTGTCTGGATCATCCCAGGTTTTGTTTTTAACCTCATTAAACCAAGTTTACATTTTCCTCTAAAGGGGCTGCAACACCCAGCTGCACAAAACCTTCACTTTTTTAACAGTTTCACTCTTTGAATATTTTTCATTTCTTACCATCAGAATTCTCCAAAAGATTTTTAGAAGAAATTTATTTCTTTCATGCATCACCAACTGAACCTTTTATGTAAACGTTTCAAGTTCCAACCTAACCTCATTTAATTTTGCTTAGCAAAGTACTTGTAACTCTAATAATTAGTAAGAGTATATTTCTTATCATCTATTGGTCATCTGACCTGATAAACTTCAATGAACATTATAACACAGGAGTGATTGTCTCTAAAAATGGGCTCCTGCACACTTGCAGACATTTTTCCATCACAACTTATGGATGATGAATGATTTGATTAAAGCT
Organism: Pelmatolapia mariae; assembly: GCF_036321145.2. Lineage (NCBI taxonomy): Eukaryota > Metazoa > Chordata > Actinopteri > Cichliformes > Cichlidae > Pelmatolapia > Pelmatolapia mariae. Next base: position 23,845,176 of record NC_086236.1, read on the forward strand.
GTGAAAACATTACTGATAAACTTCATGTGATATTACATTGAAGCCAATTTTCTATTAAAATCAGGGACTTTTGAGCAGTAGTGTGTACTGTATGTTTGTATGTAACTGTGTCTGACCTGGATTTTATCACCAGTTTCAAATAAGAATTTTCTTTAAAGTCTGTCTTTAAATACAAATGAAGTTCAACTTTAGCAAGGCTGATGGTAAACTGGCCCTAACAAGTCCACTTTATTGCGTGCTCATTGACTTTCTCCTATCAGAGCTGTTTAACAAGTCCACTTTATACATGCTTATTAATCTATCACGCTTATCAGTGGCTCATGGTTGCTTAAAGCCTATGTCTGAACTTGACCACAGAGCCAGAGCATCATTCAATCCTACCTGCTGCCTATCTTGGCAGCAGCTCAAGGATGACAAACTCTACTTTCTCTGCATCAAGACAGCTCATAACTTTTTAACAGTCTCTCCTGATAGTCTCATATCATCTGCTCTAATCAATAACCGTACACTATAATTACAATGTAGACTACAGCTCAAAAGTCTGAGGTGAATTAGAAATGTCTTGTTTTCTGAATAGACTCAAATTTGATTTCATGTTGAATCACAGCAATTAATCAAAAGAGTAAATAATCATATAAATGCTTAATATTGACACTGATCACAAATCATGAATGATTTTGAATAGAATATCTACAGAGGTGTTCAGAGACCCATTTTCAGCAATAATCCCTCCTGTGTTCAGTGGTACATTGTCTTATCTAATGCAAGTTTAACACATTAAAAGCCAAACTTATCATTCAAAACAGCTTTTTAAGAGATTTTTAGCACAAACTCAAACTATTGTGGTGATTAAAGAAACAATAAATGTGTCTGGATCATCCCAGGTTTTGTTTTTAACCTCATTACACCAAGTTTACATTTTCCTCTAAAGGGGCTGCAACACCCAGCTGCACAAAACCTTCACTTTTTTAACAGTTTCACTCTTTGAATATTTTTCATTTCTTACCATCAGAATTCTCCAAAAGATTTTTAGAAGAATTTTATTTTCTTTCATGCATCACCAACTGAACCTTTTATGTAAACGTCTCAAGTTCCAACCTAACCTCATTTAATTGTGCTTAGCAAAGTACTTGTAACTCTAATACTTAGTAAGAGTATATTTCTTATCATCTATTGGTCATCTGACCTGATAAACTTCAATTAACATTATAACACAGGAGTGATTGTCTCTAAAAATGGGCTCCTGCACACTTGCAGACATTTTTCCATCACAACTTATGGATGATGAATGATTTGATTAAAGCTGTGAAAACATTACTGATAAACTTCATGTGATATTACATTGAAGCCAATTTTCTATTAAAATCAGGGACTTTTGAGCAGTAGTGTGTACTGTATGTTTGTATGTAACTGTGTCTGACCTGGATTTTATCACCAGTTTCAAATAAGAATTTTCTTTAAAGTCTGTCTTTAAATACAAATGAAGTTCAACTTTAGCAAGGCTGATGGTAAACTGGCCCTAACAAGTCCACTTTATACATGCTTATTAATCTATCACGCTTATCAGTGGCTCATGGTTGCTTAAAGCCTATGTCTGAACTTGACCACAGAGCCAGAGCATCATTCAATCCTACCTGCTGCCTATCTTGGCAGCAGCTCAAGGATGACAAACTCCACTTTCTCTGCATCAAGACAGCTCATAACTTTTTAACAGTCTCTCCTGATAGTCTCATATCATCTGCTCTAATCAATAACCGTACACTATAATTACAATGTAGACTACAGCTCAAAAGTCTGAGGTGAATTAGAAATGTCTTGTTTTCTGAATAGATTCAAATTTGATTTCATGTTGAATCACAGCAATTAATCAAAAGAGTAAATAATCATATAAATGCTTAATATTGACACTGATCACAAATCATGAATGATTTTGAATAGAATATCTACAGAGGTGTTCAGAGACCCATTTTCAGCAATAATCCCTCCTGTGTTCAGTGGTACATTGTCTTATCTAATGCACGTTTAACACATTAAAGCCAAACTTATCATTCAAAACAGCTTTTTAAGTGATTTTAGCACAAACTCAAACTATTGTGGTGATTAAAGAAACAATAAATGTGTCTGGATCATCCCAGGTTTTGTTTTTAACCTCATTACACCAAGTTTACATTTTCCTCTAAAGGGGCTGCAACACCCAGCTGCACAAAACCTTCACTTTTTTAACAGTTTCACTCTTTGAATATTTTTCATTTCTTACCATCAGAATTCTCCAAAAGATTTTTAGAAGAATTTTATTTTCTTTCATGCATCACCAACTGAACCTTTTATGTAAACGTCTCAAGTTCCAACCTAACCTCATTTAATTGTGCTTAGCAAAGTACTTGTAACTCTAATACTTAGTAAGAGTATATTTCTTATCATCTATTGGTCATCTGACCTGATAAACTTCAATTAACATTATAACACAGGAGTGATTGTCTCTAAAAATGGGCTCCTGCACACTTGCAGACATTTTTCCATCACAACTTATGGATGATGAATGATTTGATTAAAGCTGTGAAAACATTACTGATAAACTTCATGTGATATTACATTGAAGCCAATTTTCTATTAAAATCAGGGACTTTTGAGCAGTAGTGTGTACTGTATGTTTGTATGTAACTGTGTCTGACCTGGATTTTATCACCAGTTTCAAATAAGAATTTTCTTTAAAGTCTGTCTTTAAATACAAATGAAGTTCAACTTTAGCAAGGCTGATGGTAAACTGGCCCTAACAAGTCCACTTTATACATGCTTATTAATCTATCACGCTTATCAGTGGCTCATGGTTGCTTAAAGCCTATGTCTGAACTTGACCACAGAGCCAGAGCATCATTCAATCCTACCTGCTGCCTATCTTGGCAGCAGCTCAAGGATGACAAACTCCACTTTCTCTGCATCAAGACAGCTCATAACTTTTTAACAGTCTCTCCTGATAGTCTCATATCATCTGCTCTAATCAATAACCGTACACTATAATTACAATGTAGACTACAGCTCAAAAGTCTGAGGTGAATTAGAAATGTCTTGTTTTCTGAATAGATTCAAATTTGATTTCATGTTGAATCACAGCAATTAATCAAAAGAGTAAATAATCATATAAATGCTTAATATTGACACTGATCACAAATCATGAATGATTTTGAATAGAATATCTACAGAGGTGTTCAGAGACCCATTTTCAGCAATAATCCCTCCTGTGTTCAGTGGTACATTGTCTTATCTAATGCACGTTTAACACATTAAAGCCAAACTTATCATTCAAAACAGCTTTTTAAGTGATTTTAGCACAAACTCAAACTATTGTGGTGATTAAAGAAACAATAAATGTGTCTGGATCATCCCAGGTTTTGTTTTTAACCTCATTAAACCAAGTTTACATTTTCCTCTAAAGGGGCTGCAACACCCAGCTGCACAAAACCTTCACTTTTTTAACAGTTTCACTCTTTGAATATTTTTCATTTCTTACCATCAGAATTCTCCAAAAGATTTTTAGAAGAAAATTATTTTCTTTCATGCATCACCAACTGAACCTTTTATGTAAACGTCTCAAGTTCCAACCTAACCTCATTTAATTTTGCTTAGCAAAGTATTTGTAACTCTAATAATTAGTAAGAGTATATTTCTTATCATCTATTGGTCATCTGACCTGATAAACTTCAATTAACATTATAACACAGGAGTGATTGTCTCTAAAAATGGGCTCCTGCACACTTGCAGACATTTTTCCATCACAACTTATGGACGATGAATGATTTGATTAAAGCTGTGAAAACATTACTGATAAACTTCATGTGATATTACATTGAAGCCAATTTTCTATTAAAATCAGGGACTTTTGAGCAGTAGTGTGTACTGTATGTTTGTATGTAACTGTGTCTGACCTGGATTTTATCACCAGTTTCAAAAAAGAATTTTCTTTAAAGTCTGTCTTTAAATACAAATGAAGTTCAACTTTAGCAAGGCTGATGGTAAACTGGCCCTAACAAGTCCACTTTATTGCGTGCTCATTGACTTTCTCCTATCAGAGCTGTTTAACAAGTCCACTTTATACATGCTTATTAATCTATCACGCTTATCAGTGGCTCATGGTTGCTTAAAGCCTATGTCTGAACTTGACCACAGAGCCAGAGCATCATTCAATCCTACCTGCTGCCTATCTTGGCAGCAGCTCAAGGATGACAAACTCCACTTTCTCTGCATCAAGACAGCTCATAACTTTTTAACAGTCTCTCCTGATAGTCTCATATCATCTGCTCTAATCAATAACCGTACACTATAATTACAATGTAGACTACAGCTCAAAAGTCTGAGGTGAATTAGAAATGTCTTGTTTTCTGAATAGACTCAAATTTGATTTCATGTTGAATCACAGCAATTAATCAAAAGAGTAAATAATCATATAAATGCTTAATATTGACACTGATCACAAATCATGAATGATTTTGAATAGAATATCTACAGAGGTGTTCAGAGACCCATTTTCAGCAATAATCCCTCCTGTGTTCAGTGGTACATTGTCTTATCCAATGCAAGTTTAACACATTAAAAGCCAAACTTATCATTCAAAACAGCTTTTTAAGTGATTTTAGCACAAACTCAAACTATTGTGGTGATTAAAGAAACAATAAATGTGTCTGGATCATCCCAGGTTTTGTTTTTAACCTCATTAAACCAAGTTTACATTTTCCTCTAAAGGGGCTGCAACACCCAGCTGCACAAAACCTTCACTTTTTTAACAGTTTCACTCTTTGAATATTTTTCATTTCTTACCATCAGAATTCTCCAAAAGATTTTTAGAAGAAATTTATTTCTTTCATGCATCACCAACTGAACCTTTTATGTAAACGTTTCAAGTTCCAACCTAACCTCATTTAATTTTGCTTAGCAAAGTACTTGTAACTCTAATAATTAGTAAGAGTATATTTCTTATCATCTATTGGTCATCTGACCTGATAAACTTCAATGAACATTATAACACAGGAGTGATTGTCTCTAAAAATGGGCTCCTGCACACTTGCAGACATTTTTCCATCACAACTTATGGATGATGAATGATTTGATTAAAGCTGTGAAAACATTACTGATAAACTTCATGTGATATTACATTGAAGCCAATTTTCTATTAAAATCAGGGACTTTTGAGCAGTAGTGTGTACTGTATGTTTGTATGTAACTGTGTCTGACCTGGATTTTATCACCAGTTTCAAATAAGAATTTTCTTTAAAGTCTGTCTTTAAATACAAATGAAGTTCAACTTTAGCAAGGCTGATGGTAAACTGGCCCTAACAAGTCCACTTTATACATGCTTATTAATCTATCACGCTTATCAGTGGCTCATGGTTGCTTAAAGCCTATGTCTGAACTTGACCACAGAGCCAGAGCATCATTCAATCCTACCTGCTGCCTATCTTGGCAGCAGCTCAAGGATGACAAACTCCACTTTCTCTGCATCAAGACAGCTCATAACTTTTTAACAGTCTCTCCTGATAGTCTCATATCATCTGCTCTAATCAATAACCGTACACTATAATTACAATGTAGACTACAGCTCAAAAGTCTGAGGTGAATTAGAAATGTCTTGTTTTCTGAATAGATTCAAATTTGATTTCATGTTGAATCACAGCAATTAATCAAAAGAGTAAATAATCATATAAATGCTTAATATTGACACTGATCACAAATCATGAATGATTTTAAATAGAATATCTACAGAGGTGTTCAGAGACCCATTTTCAGCAATAATCCCTCCTGTGTTCAGTGGTACATTGTCTTATCTAATGCACGTTTAACACATTAAAGCCAAACTTATCATTCAAAACAGCTTTTTAAGTGATTTTAGCACAAACTCAAACTATTGTGGTGATTAAAGAAACAATAAATGTGTCTGGATCATCCCAGGTTTTGTTTTTAACCTCATTAAACCAAGTTTACATTTTCCTCTAAAGGGGCTGCAACACCCAGCTGCACAAAACCTTCACTTTTTTAACAGTTTCACTCTTTGAATATTTTTCATTTCTTACCATCAGAATTCTCCAAAAGATTTTTAGAAGAAAATTATTTTCTTTCATGCATCACCAACTGAACCTTTTATGTAAACGTCTCAAGTTCCAACCTAACCTCATTTAATTGTGCTTAGCAAAGTACTTGTAACTCTAATAATTAGTAAGAGTATATTTCTTATCATCTATTGGTCATCTGACCTGATAAACTTCAATGAACATTATAACACAGGAGTGATTGTCTCTAAAAATGGGCTCCTGCACACTTGCAGACATTTTTCCATCACAACTTATGGATGATGAATGATTTGATTAAAGCTGTGAAAACATTACTGATAAACTTCATGTGATATTACATTGAAGCCAATTTTCTATTAAAATCAGGGACTTTTGAGCAGTAGTGTGTACTGTATGTTTGTATGTAACTGTGTCTGACCTGGATTTTATCACCAGTTTCAAATAAGAATTTTCTTTAAAGTCTGTCTTTAAATACAAATGAAGTTCAACTTTAGCAAGGCTGATGGTAAACTGGCCCTAACAAGTCCACTTTATACATGCTTATTAATCTATCACGCTTATCAGTGGCTCATGGTTGCTTAAAGCCTATGTCTGAACTTGACCACAGAGCCAGAGCATCATTCAATCCTACCTGCTGCCTATCTTGGCAGCAGCTCAAGGATGACAAACTCTACTTTCTCTGCATCAAGACAGCTCATAACTTTTTAACAGTCTCTCCTGATAGTCTCATATCATCTGCTCTAATCAATAACCGTACACTATAATTACAATGTAGACTACAGCTCAAAAGTCTGAGGTGAATTAGAAATGTCTTGTTTTCTGAATAGACTCAAATTTGATTTCATGTTGAATCACAGCAATTAATCAAAAGAGTAAATAATCATATAAATGCTTAATATTGACACTGATCACAAATCATGAATGATTTTGAATAGAATATCTACAGAGGTGTTCAGAGACCCATTTTCAGCAATAATCCCTCCTGTGTTCAGTGGTACATTGTCTTATCTAATGCAAGTTTAACACATTAAAGCCAAACTTATCATTCAAAACAGCTTTTTAAGTGATTTTAGCACAAACTCAAACTATTGTGGTGATTAAAGAAACAATAAATGTGTCTGGATCATCCCAGGTTTTGTTTTTAACCTCATTAAACCAAGTTTACATTTTCCTCTAAAGGGGCTGCAACACCCAGCTGCACAAAACCTTCACTTTTTTAACAGTTTCACTCTTTGAATATTTTTCATTTCTTACCATCAGAATTCTCCAAAAGATTTTTAGAAGAAAATTATTTTCTTTCATGCATCACCAACTGAACCTTTTATGTAAACGTCTCAAGTTCCAACCTAACCTCATTTAATTTTGCTTAGCAAAGTATTTGTAACTCTAATAATTAGTAAGAGTATATTTCTTATCATCTATTGGTCATCTGACCTGATAAACTTCAATTAACATTATAACACAGGAGTGATTGTCTCTAAAAATGGGCTCCTGCACACTTGCAGACATTTTTCCATCACAACTTATGGATGATGAATGATTTGATTAAAGCTGTGAAAACATTACTGATAAACTTCATGTGATATTACATTGAAGCCAATTTTCTATTAAAATCAGGGACTTTTGAGCAGTAGTGTGTACTGTATGTTTGTATGTAACTGTGTCTGACCTGGATTTTATCACCAGTTTCAAAAAAGAATTTTCTTTAAAGTCTGTCTTTAAATACAAATGAAGTTCAACTTTAGCAAGGCTGATGGTAAACTGGCCCTAACAAGTCCACTTTATACATGCTTATTAATCTATCATGCTTATCAGTGGCTCATGGTTGCTTAAAGCCTATGTCTGAACTTGACCACAGAGCCAGAGCATCATTCAATCCTACCTGCTGCCTATCTTGGCAGCAGCTCAAGGATGACAAACTCTACTTTCTCTGCATCAAGACAGCTCATAACTTTTTAACAGTCTCTCCTGATAGTCTCATATCATCTGCTCTAATCAATAACCGTACACTATAATTACAATGTAGACTACAGCTCAAAAGTCTGAGGTGAATTAGAAATGTCTTGTTTTCTGAATAGATTCAAATTTGATTTCATGTTGAATCACAGCAATTAATCAAAAGAGTAATAATCATATAAATGCTTAATATTGACACTGATCACAAATCATGAATGATTTTGAATAGAATATCTACAGAGGTGTTCAGAGACCCATTTTCAGCAATAATCCCTCCTGTGTTCAGTGGTACATTGTCTTATCTAATGCAAGTTTAACACATTAAAAGCCAAACTTATCATTCAAAACAGCTTTTTAAGAGATTTTTAGCACAAACTCAAACTATTGTGGTGATTAAAGAAACAATAAATGTGTCTGGATCATCCCAGGTTTTGTTTTTAACCTCATTAAACCAAGTTTACATTTTCCTCTAAAGGGGCTGCAACACCCAGCTACACAAAACCTTCACTTTTTTAACAGTTTCACTCTTTGAATATTTTTCATTTCTTACCATCAGAATTCTCCAAAAGATTTTTAAAAGAAATTTATTTTCTTTCATGCATCACCAACTGAACCTTTTATGTAAACGTCTCAAGTTCCAACCTAACCTCATTTAATTTTGCTTAGCAAAGTATTTGTAACTCTAATAATTAGTAAGAGTATATTTCTTATCATCTATTGGTCATCTGACCTGATAAACTTCAATTAACATTATAACACAGGAGTGATTGTCTCTAAAAATGGGCTCCTGCACACTTGCAGACATTTTTCCATCACAACTTATGGATGATGAATGATTTGATTAAAGCTGTGAAAACATTACTGATAAACTTCATGTGATATTACATTGAAGCCAATTTTCTATTAAAATCAGGGACTTTTGAGCAGTAGTGTGTACTGTATGTTTGTATGTAACTGTGTCTGACCTGGATTTTATCACCAGTTTCAAAAAAGAATTTTCTTTAAAGTCTGTCTTTAAATACAAATGAAGTTCAACTTTAGCAAGGCTGATGGTAAACTGGCCCTAACAAGTCCACTTTATTGCGTGCTCATTGACTTTCTCCTATCAGAGCTGTTTAACAAGTCCACTTTATACATGCTTATTAATCTATCACGCTTATCAGTGGCTCATGGTTGCTTAAAGCCTATGTCTGAACTTGACCACAGAGCCAGAGCATCATTCAATCCTACCTGCTGCCTATCTTGGCAGCAGCTCAAGGATGACAAACTCCACTTTCTCTGCATCAAGACAGCTCATAACTTTTTAACAGTCTCTCCTGATAGTCTCATATCATCTGCTCTAATCAATAACCGTACACTATAATTACAATGTAGACTACAGCTCAAAAGTCTGAGGTGAATTAGAAATGTCTTGTTTTCTGAATAGACTCAAATTTGATTTCATGTTGAATCACAGCAATTAATCAAAAGAGTAAATAATCATATAAATGCTTAATATTGACACTGATCACAAATCATGAATGATTTTGAATAGAATATCTACAGAGGTGTTCAGAGACCCATTTTCAGCAATAATCCCTCCTGTGTTCAGTGGTACATTGTCTTATCCAATGCAAGTTTAACACATTAAAAGCCAAACTTATCATTCAAAACAGCTTTTTAAGTGATTTTAGCACAAACTCAAACTATTGTGGTGATTAAAGAAACAATAAATGTGTCTGGATCATCCCAGGTTTTGTTTTTAACCTCATTAAACCAAGTTTACATTTTCCTCTAAAGGGGCTGCAACACCCAGCTGCACAAAACCTTCACTTTTTTAACAGTTTCACTCTTTGAATATTTTTCATTTCTTACCATCAGAATTCTCCAAAAGATTTTTAGAAGAAAATTATTTTCTTTCATGCATCACCAACTGAACCTTTTATGTAAACGTCTCAAGTTCCAACCTAACCTCATTTAATTTTGCTTAGCAAAGTATTTGTAACTCTAATAATTAGTAAGAGTATATTTCTTATCATCTATTGGTCATCTGACCTGATAAACTTCAATTAACATTATAACACAGGAGTGATTGTCTCTAAAAATGGGCTCCTGCACACTTGCAGACATTTTTCCATCACAACTTATGGATGATGAATGATTTGATTAAAGCTGTGAAAACATTACTGATAAACTTCATGTGATGTTACATTAAAGAATGTCTCTCTGTCCTCATACTTCTATACATTCTTCTGTAATAGATCATTATACGCTATCATTGTAATCAATCTACACTACAGCTCAAAAGTTTGAAGTCAATTTTCATCTGGTTTATAATCATGTGATCGTTCCACACATCAGTGTCTAAGAAACGCTCATTTTTTTAGGTTGTCTATCATCAAAAATTGAGTTGATGGCAAACTCTCCCTAAAAAGTTCACTTTATTGCGTGCTCATCAATCTCCTCTACAGCTCAAAAGTTTGAAGTCAGTAAGAAACGTCTTTTTTTCTTAAAAAAACAAGATTCTTTTTTATATTTTGTAAATTAGTTGTGAATGCAAATAAATATTATTGCTTAAAACTTGCATTGATCACCAATTATGATTGATGTTTTATCAAATATTAACTTTGTGTATGGATTTCAACAATAATAGCGAGTGTGCAGATTATATTACCTATCCTCAGTTTATCACATTAAATCTCAGCTTACTAGTGACCCAGCAGTTTTTCCAAATACAGCCGCACTAACCAACATCATTTTTTCAAGTAATATAAAAATCATTTTTATATATTACCTTTTTAAACATCTGATTTTTCTTTCTAATGTCATTAAAACAAGTTTGCACATTTGTATAACAACAGTTGGACGTCCAGGTCTTTTAAGCTTTCAGTTTTTTTCTCAGTGTCACACATAGATTAGTTTTCGTCTCTTTCAATAAGAAAGTCGAATCTTCAAACCCTAAAGCAATCTTTGTTTCTTTCAATCATTCCCATATTTTTCATCTCCTGTAATATAATTGCAGTTAACCAGGGCTTAGCTACTCTGATCTACAGTGATTTTGGGGGTGTGGATACCTATTTTTTTCACAGGTGCAGAGCCTTTTTCTACAAAATTACAAATAAACTGCATTTTTTTAAAAGTACCATTAACATTAATGTAGACTGACAAGTAACTCAACATGTAACACAGTGATCAGTAGAGAAGAAAGAAAATAACCCATTTCAACATTTCTAGTTCAGATCAAAATTATTGTTCTGATTAAGGAAACAGTAAATTTGGCCACATTATTGTCCTGATCCTCCAATTTTCCCTTCCCAATGTGACTAAATAAAATTCAACTTTTTTTAAAAAATAAAAGCAGATGCAGACCCAGATATTTCTGGCAGTAAGAATCCTCCAACAACCTTTCAAAAGAAACATTTTTTGTCTTTCCTCAATTTTGAGACCAACTGAACCCACAAACCTGAAGCTCCAGACCCCAAACTAACCCAATTTAATGTTTCCTTAATCAGCACAGTAATTTGTAACTCTTTGTGTGTTATGTTTACTCACAGTTTTGATGCTTGCTTCTTTGACTTGATCCACGATTAGCTCTGCACCATCGCTCTGCTGTTTTCTCCTCATGCTTCTCCTTCGTGCGTCCTGTCCTCAGATATAATCCAACCTGCCTCCTTGTTTCCTCCTTGACTTGTATTAGCAAAATTTCCAGTTAAATTAAGAGAAGTCCAGAAAAGTTTTCCTGCTTCAAAAGCTCTTCCAGTTGGCTGTCTTCTTGTCCTCCTTCAAATGTGCATTTTTCTACATTTGTATTTATTTGACTTCATATTGCCATGACAACACAACACAGAGCATCATGGTAGATTAAGGCAGGTGGTTCTCTCCTGTGCAGAAATGCTGGTGTTCCATAGTGATGTAAAAGTATGTTAATAATCTTTAAACAGACACTCACTGATCCTGTAAGAGCAGGAATTTAACTACAAACCCTCACAGTCCCCATCAGTATCATTCATTCTGCTCTGCCGCAATGGTCACAGTGGCTGGTTTAAGTACGTTTGCCCCATAGAAATCCACTGATGTTCAGTGAGTCCCTTTGATACATATTTAGACCTTCATAATTTTCAGGGTGCATGAGTATTATATCTCCATGTCATCCTAAACATTTTACCAACATGTAAAAGGGATGCGTCCATAAGATTTTGATTTGTTTAATTTTAATTGAAACTTGTTTTATTCTGAATAAATGTGTGAGATGGCCCTCAGGCCTCTAAATCCACGTCCAGGTTTGGGTGAGTACTTGGATTAGGGGAGTATTATTTAGAGCAATGTTTGTCACTTTGGTTAATTGCTCAACTCGGGCCGTTGTTGTTCAGTCTTTTTCTAACTGAACTTTCACATTTAACATGCTAACTGAAGCCTGTAGAGTCTGAGATGTAGCTCTTTTATTTTCTGTATTGTACAGTCGGACTTAGGGGTGAATTTGCTGGGATTGGTGACTGTGTTGCATGTTTTGAATAATCTTCTTCAGAGTAGACTTTACGTGTAAGCTGATAGTGAATGAAAAAAAGTATAAAAAGCTGCTGTGGTTTTAATGTTCCAAGAGAGGTAATGCACATAATGCAGAGACGAGCGCACGGAGGATATCCAAATTGTTTATTTATTTGTTTGTTTGTTTGTTTGTCTAATGCTCTTGTTGCACTGCTAAATAGGCTGTAGCCAACATGATTTATAAAGGGATTATAAAATCTAAGAAATTACTGCATTATTTTACCTACTCTTATTAAACTCACTTTCCTAAAAACTGATTGCAGCTTCTACTTTGTGATGTCAATGTTATGTCTCTAAATGATTTCATATCATTCATGGGAGTTATGCATGACAAATGATAAGTTAACAAGTCACTGCTACCAGCTTAATCAATTCATTGGGGCGACCTGCGTGTTGTGTTGCATTGTCTGATTTGGTCATAGTGTGTAAACACCTCTAGAGGCCACTGTTGTATAGCTGCTGCAAACTGTACCAGAGGTTATACTTAAAATGGCAGCTGCCAGGAAGTCTCTCTGGAAATTTGTGTTCGCCCTTTATGAAATAGATATGTTTTATTACAAGGTACTAATGCACCCTTGCATTGGTAAAATAAATTCTACTAGAATAGCTGATACTCCCTTACAGAAGATTTATTTTGACCTTTCTAAAGCCTTCTTTAAAATTTAGAAAATAAAATGAAAACAGGCATATCTAAACAAGCCTACTAGAAATACTACTCTGCATTACATCCTAACACTTGGCTAAATCCTAATATGTAATTCTGCTTTAATAGTTTATTACACTAAATGTGATTATGCACTGAAAAAAAAAACATGCTGAGTTTACTTAGTTCAATAGTGGACATTGGTTGCACACAGATGTTTTGCTTTGGCACGAGCTTAAACAATTGAGTTGAATTAACACAAGTTATTCATATTCAATAAACCTGTGCAATTTGTGTTGATAAAATATGAATGAAACATGTTTTGGTGAAGTAATTTGAGCTCTTGGAATATTTTAATCCTTCACAATTTTCACACTTTATTCCAACACTATTCAGTGACAAACAAACAAAACACTACATTTTCTGAAATATTTGTGGGGGTTTTCTTGTTTGTGTTTATACTACTTGAACTCTGAAGTGACCCTTCAATGTGATGACAGTGCCAGCAGTGGCCCACTGCTCATTTAACGCTTTCTCCCAACTTGCTCATAACAGTCTCTCATATGTATGAACTATGTAGGCTATCTCTATTTTAAAATAATGAGTGGGCAATGAGAGCATCTCCTCACTGTGTACTTTACTGACAACAGGACAACAGGGAATACAGAGAACTGACTGAGGACTTTTTCCAACTGGTGCCAGCAGAACCACTTCCAGATCAACACTCGGAAAACCAAGGAGCAGGTAGTGGACTCCACCTACACCAGTGAACATCCAGAGAATGGGCATTAAGATAGCTGACTCATATAAGTGATCTGACCAATAAACTGGTCTGGAGTAACAACAGAGAGTCCATCTACACAAAAGGATAGAGACGGTTGTATTTGCAGCAGAGAAGTCTTTTGGAAGGGATTTGGAAGGAAGCAGGGAGAGCTCCTGAAGACCTTCTAGGACTCTTTGGTGGTATTGTCCATGTTTTATGGTGTGCTCTGCTGGGGACAGGAAGAAACTGAACAGGTTGATCAAGAAAACTAGCTCTGTTCTGGGATGCCCTCTTGACCCAGTGGAGGTGGTTATCTCTGTCAGATAACAGCTCCCACCCCATACAGGTCACTCTGACAACACTAAGCAGTCCCTTCAGTGACAGGCTGCTGCACCCACAGTGTGCAAAGGGGACATTTTGGAGGCCTTTCCCTCCAGCTGCTGTCAGACTGTACACTGCACAACAGCAGTGAATGTACACCACATATGCACACACTGGGGTCTTTACATATATCAGTGTGCAATACTAAATACCTGCTACTATTAACACCCAAACACTGCACTATGAAATCTTTCATTCTTCTTCTAATAGTAATCTGTATTATTGCATCATATATATGTATATGTATGTATACAGATATATAGAGATAGATGGATATAGATATAGATATATAGACTTACATATATAAGTACATATCTATTTCTTAGTCTATATTTCTTCTATTTTTGCATTATTGCTGTTAGATATGCTGCATGTGTTCATTTGTTCCTGCCTTGTGTACTCTGCTGCAGTAACAATTTGAATTTCCCAACTCTGGGACTAACAAAGGTTATCTTATCTGAAATGTATCTAAACCCAGCTGATATCTGGCTACATTTTCTGGTGAGCATCCAAATCACACTGGACTGAAGTTTACACACTGTATAATGCCTGATTTCTTGTAAATATTTAACGATGGCCTTATGAAATATATATTGATAAAATGTTTACCAATCCATAGTGAACAATGAAAAATAAACAAATAATTAAAAACACTGGAAAACACTCACAAATATTTTTTTTTTTTTTAGAGTTGACGCATTTGTCTTAACCTGGTTATGCTGTACCATCCAGATGAAGACGTGAGCCAAAGAGCCTTTAAGTTTCATTTAATGAACTTACCTTTTCCTACATATGAGAAATGATCTGGTGTGAAGTAAATCAGGTTTTGTATATCTGTAGCCTCAGATGAGCATGAAATTTCAGTTTTGACCTGCTTAACAGCAGTCTCAAATATTAAAGTCTTGGTGTTACAAAATCAATTAACGAATGCAGCAACTGAAATATGACGCCAAAGGCCACTCTTAATACAGACAGATGAGGATGTGCCTGAAATGTTTGTTAAAACAAATAACTGGACCTTACTTGTTAAGCTCAATGTTCTCACTGTCACATGGAGAAATAAATGTTTTTTCCCTAATAAATATACATTCATTTTAGGACTAAAGTGTCTAAAATCTGCACTTTTGGAACTTTCCAAAAGGGATAACAAAATTAAAAAACAAACAAACAAAAACACTCCAAAAAACAAGTGATGTGATTGATTCATAAGACTTTATTTGATATTCACATACTGTAAGCAGAAAACAGCTTTAACAAATCAAACTTTGTGGAAAGGACACCAAGCTTATCCATCTTTTCCTGTAAAGAAAAACTAAAAAATCAAACCAAAGTAATAAATTACAGATCTATTCAGCTGGATATAAAAGTTAATGTTAACAGTACCAAATTCATGGAACACACGTCATGTGGAATAAAAACTGTCTCTGGCCTGAAATGGATAAAACAATAAGGTTGTAAACCTTTATTGTTTTGATGGATAGAAGTGTGTGTTATACGAAACCATTTTAATGAAAACAAAATCAATTCTGAATCAGTTCTATACACCATAACACTGTTGTTCTGCATTCACAGACAATAGAATAATAACATAAAAAAGCAAGCATAAACATTGGGTGTACAAGAGTTGCACATAAGCAAAACACTTGTTCAGCACAGTAGAAACTTTTCACTTCTGAGTTATCAAATATTCCTTTTTTTCATTCCAGTGAACAAAGTCATTAAGGAATCATCTCAGCCTTCATTTAACAAGCAGTTCCCATTAGTAAGTCAAAGGTATGTGTAGCCCAGATGAAAAAAACAACAAGACATTTACACCAATGATAAAGAAGAGTGAGTATTTATTCTCTTTATTTTAACTGTTCACATCAACAAAGTGTCATATTTCCTATGACCATTGAATGCACCTCTCAGTTCACCCCACCTGAGGGTACCTAGCTCAGCGACCAATCAGAGCCTACGCAGGCCGCATTGACCCTGTCAAGCAGGAAGTGAGGTGAAGGCACATGGTTCTCCCGGGTTTTCTCATCTCAGCAACAGGAGTGGAGGCATCTGCTACTCAAACCGAGAAACACAGGGACGAAAGAGAGGAAAAACTCAGAATTGAGAGGAAAGAAAGCCAGCACACTTACCTGCTGGAAGTCCGTAGTCCACCCGACGTTGCTTCTCTCCTTCATCCAGCGAGTGGCTGGATGAAGGAGAGAAGCAACGTCGGCTAACCACTCACCGTTCATCCGGAGAGCTGCTGCAATTCCGACACCAGTGCGTGATCGGCTTTGTGAAACAGAGCAACGGTCAGGTTTTTGGAGAGGACAGGAAAAGTCCAAGGACCAGGACGAGATTACAGTCGTGATAGATGGCGAGCCAACTACGTTGAGGACAATTCATCCCGAAGAAGAGACACACCCACACACTCATACATACGTTCCACTTACACTCACAAGGACCTTTGCAGTTGGCTGTTGTCAACATAACTTGAATTCTTAAAGGGCCCCAACGAGTACTTTTATTTTGTTTAAGTGTGCACACTATTTATTTTATTTTATACTTTTTATCCTGTACAAATTGGACACAAATTTTTTACACTTTGTAACAATACAAGAGTGGCTACTCAAAAGTTTACACTGTCTCCGAGTCATTATTGCTGCTCAATACTTTGGCTCCTCACCAATTTGGTGTCTTCTGATTCTGGCCAGGGTCTTATTACGAGCCCAAGTAGTTATTGTGCTGTAATTCAACTTTACGTCTCTAAAGTTGGTTACAGAAGTGGCGAGCCAGCCAGGAGCCATTTGATTTGAGCATCAATATTGAGGCAATGACCAGTATGGATTTCATACAAAAGTCTGGTGTCAAAATTCCTAATGCAGTTGTTGTCGCTGGGATAACACAGGTATCTGAAAAAGATGAACAGGTCATTGACTTTCTGAAACGGTATGGTAAAATTGGAAGAGTCCTTTTTGTTGATGATTCACTGTCCGACTTCTACCAAAACCTGATCGTTAAATATTCTAGCAGTTCAGCCTTAGAAGGTTTAGAACCTCGCTTACCATACACGTACACAGCACAAGCTGACCCCAGAATTGTCTATGAAATTAAAACACTCAGTAGCATGTACACTACCAAGGTTGGGCGTAATGTTACAAAGACCTACTTAGCTGAGCTCAAGGAGCTAGCTAAGCTGAGTGGCAAAGACTATGGTGAGGTGTTGAAGGAGATGATGTGTCAGATTGGGGAGGATGTTGAAGCCATGCGACCTACCACTGAAGAACCTTCCCCCACGTATGTCGAGACCACTGTCGTATCTCCGCCCGCTCCTAAAGAGCAACAGTGTCACACCTCACATTCAGATGTTACACCAAGTGATACTGGTGCCACTGATCATGTTCCCCTCACCAATGGGAGGAGAGCAGCGTCCCTTTCAGTAAGTGACTTGAACCCACCTGACATTCAGAAGGTCGTAGTAGAGCATATCGTACGAAGGCAAGATGTCAAACACATCCAGTCCCAGGTTAGACTCTGTTCCTTCTCCGATATGGTTCCCAGACCTAACAACGAAACTGATTATGACACGTGGCGCTGTTACGTCCCTCTGCAGCCTCTAATCTGCTCAGTGTGTTCAGCTGGTGCTAATTGGCCACACCTAGTGAGGTGTGGATAAAAGCATACCTGAGGCAAGCTTACCAGGGAGCTCACTTGTCTTTGCCTTGTTGGCACCAGCCATTTTGGCCAACCTGGTATTGCTTTTTAAGATAAAACCTCTTCTCACCTACACTCTGGTATTCATCTCCTTTTTTATGTTGCGGCTTTTGAGCCGGGTCGTAACATAAGTGGGGGCTCCTCCGGGATTATTTGGACATTTTAGTGGAGTCTGAATATCTGTTGGACTTTTAAGTGGGTGAGCAAAGGTGTTCACTGTGATTGAGTAACATCCCTTTAGTAAGTGTGTTTCAGCTGGGTGGCTGTGCTGCCCTTCCATCGAAGCACTTGTTTGTTGTTTTGCTTTGTTGTTTTAGTTTTTTGTGTTTGGTGGTTATCCTGGGTGGGGGTACGCTTCAGGGTTTGGTGGGAGACTGTACCCCTGGTCTGCTGCCTACCCTTGAGTTTGCATTTAAAGGTGCCTCGAGCCCGGTACACCACTGAAGACTAGACAGGTAAAGTTTTATTGGGGTTGTTTTTTTTTTTTTTTTTTTTTTTTTTTTAGCATTTTAGGATGGGAGTTGCTTAAAGTGAACCAGTGGCACTAAACTTGGCAGGAGGTTTGAGACCAGTCATTAATTATGATCTGTAGCTGAGGCAGGTAGGCTGTTTTTAAGTTGGCATAATGTGTACTGTGTGTGCATATGTCAGTGTTGATGGATGCTAATGAGATCCTCATGAGGTGAGTGTTTTGTGCTGTGACCTTTAGTGTTGTGGGGAATATGGCTATTTTGTTGGATCACTTGTGAGTGTTGTTGGCCAGGTGATGGCAATAACACTGAGGGGTGCTGAGCCACCCTTGATGTGATCATTGTGTGGCCATAGCTCTCCATTTTGTGGTTGGTCACTAGTGTGCTTGCTTTACTGAACTTTTTGGATTAAAGTAACTTGTTGTGGTATAGAGCCACTTGTATGTGACTGTTTGTGTGGTGGAGACAACAGATCACTTAGTTGTGATTATTTGTTGCTACTTTTGGTTTTGTGTTGTAGCAGATCAGGTAATCATTTTGGGTTTGTGACTGTGCTCCTTTGTGTTGGTCACATGTTACTTTTTGTGTGTGTTCAGTGTGGCAACTTAAAATCCTCATGCCCATCCATGCTTACAGATGCCAACTATAATGTGAACACTGTGCTTCTGTTAGCTCTCCTTTCTTATGTTACGACCCGGCTCAAAAGCCGCAACATAAAAAAGGAGATGAATACCAGAGTGTAGGTGAGAAGAGGTTTTATCTTAAAAAGGAATACCAGGTTGGCCAAAATGGCTGGTGCCAACAAGGCAAAGACAAGTGAGCTCCCTGGTAAGCTTGCCTCAGGTATGCTTTTATCCACACCTCACTAGGTGTGGCCAATTAGCACCAGCTGAACACACTGAGCAGATTAGAGGCTGCAGAGGGACGTAACAGGCGCACACAAATTGAACCGCTCCAAAATGACCCCAGCATGTCCCTCCTGCAAATATCCAGAAAGATCCATGAGAGCCTGCTCCCACCAGCAGCTGATATACTTAAGATTTTACGGCCTGAGTCACCACTTGCGACTTATTTGCAGCTTCTAGATTCAGCCTTTGGCACTGTAGAAGATGGGGAGAAGCTTTTTGCTCAATTCCTGAACACCCTTCAAGACCCAGGTGAGAAATCATCCACTTACCTTCAACAGCTACAGCGAGCATTAAACAGAGCCAGGAAGAGGGGGGGAGTCGCATGTGTAGAAGTGGACAAACATCTCCTTAAACAGTTCTGCAGGGGATGTTGGGACAACGCCCTACTCAGCGCCCTGAAACTTGAACAAAAGAAGAGCAGCCCACCCCAATTCTCAGACCTCTTGTTAATGATTCGCTCTGAGGAAGATCGACAGCAAGCAAAAACTAGTCGTATGAGAAAACACATTGGCACCACAAAGCAGAGAACTAAGTTACAGTTCCCACATGTTTTTGAACCAGAGGAGAAACATGAGAGTAGCATCGCTGCTATTGAGGATCTGAGAAAGCAGGTGGCAAGTCTGCAAAGTCAACTAACTACATTCATGTCACAGAAAAAAAACAAAGTTTGCTAACAGCAAGGGATCTGCAGGGAAGCCGCACAGTAAGATGTCAAAGCCACATGATGTAGGAAGACGGCCTCCAGCGGCAGCCCCACAAGTTGCCAGTTGTTATAAGCAACGAGTCTGACCACGACATTCACATCCCTGCCAAGTGTACTATTGCAGAGGTTAGTGCTTTAAGGCGCACCAATAAAAAATGGTGACACCATATTAACGGTTTCAGATAGTTCATCAGCCATATTGATCAGTCTAAGGCAGGTGGTTTTGTATGCTGGTCAAAACTCCTGTCGACAAACGCCAAATATTACGTACGGCTCAAAATGACAAGAACGTAGTAAGCTCTAATACTGACCAGTAAGAAACCTCCACACTCACATTGCAATGGGGTACACAAGATTTAGTTTTCTTCCTCCAAGTCAGACTACTGGCTGGGGACACAAGTCTGGCCTGGAATCCAAGGCCCAAAGCCACCAGGGTCAGGATTGTCAGCCTGGTTACAGACAGGGAAAGGTGGTCACTCAGAAGAACAAGTAGCCAAAAACATATCAATCCTACATCTTCCTGAGAAAGGCTTTCCATCCACTTTATCAGGCCTGGCGTTTCTTAGAGGATGGGTCTCTACACCAGATTCTGGGGCTTCCACTCTCAAATTCAAACTTCTCCAAATCTTGACCAATTTCCTTTCCTTGGGCACAGAGGGTCTCTAATCCAGTCTTTTTGTCCCAGCAGATCCACATGAATCCTAATTAAAACGAGTCCTCCCTCCAGCATCATTAGATTATTTCAAAAGCAAAACCAGGTTTAAAAAAAGTCATTTAAAATGTGCACTTTTCATCCTGGAGTCTCCAAGGTCAGCTGGCTTCCCTGCTGCAACAGTGTCCCACAAACAAAACAAAACAACAACCACCCCCTCCTGCCAGTTTCCTCTGCTCCCTGTACTCAACTCCAAATAGCTGGCAGCTGGACTAGAGTAGAACCTCCACTCCCACATAGATGTGGCAGACATCTCACAAAGACAAAAACACCAAAGCAACCCAAATGTTTAGTGGAGAATTATCTCAGTTCTTTTCCACCATGCCACACTCTGCAACATATAGAAGAGTTATCACACCAGACAGAAGAGCAGAAGACAACATTAAATGGCAGTATTGGTAACTCATTGCTCACTGAATACAAGGAAAATTCAGTTATTTTCATTAAGGTCTTATAGGCAGAGAGAGATTTAAGGTTGAAAAGTGATTTATAACAAGTCCCCACACAAGTACAGATAAAGCGTTAAAAGCACCTTACCAACAAACAGGAAGTGCAATAAATTAGTGAGATAAGATACATACTGTATGAGTGCAGAGGGCAGATAAGAAAAATTGTTAACAATTTACTTTTAAAATATGCAAAAGCATATCTTTATTGAGTTGTGCGAATCTTAAAATCAGAATCAGAATCGTGTTTATTGGCCAAGTATATGTGCAGACGCATACAAGGAAGATGGTGGCTCTTAAGCACAGCAATGTAAATCACACACACACACACACACACACACACACACACACACACACACACACACACACACACGTGTCTATATATACATTACACATGCATACACATACATACACAAAGCTGTGTAAACCAACTATAAATAACTAATCTAAACTTATATACATAAAATACAGAAATGAAATGAGGTGGAATGAATACTACAGAATGTACATAAGGTGCAGTTGCAGTCTGGCAGTGGGAGCAGTGTGACAGGTCAACTGTTTAGAAGGGAGATGGCGAGGGGAAAGAAACTGTTCCTATGTCGGGTGATCCTGGACTGCAGGCTTCTGTACCGTCTGCCAGAGGGCAGCAGATCAAAAAGTCTGTGTCCAGGGTGTGAGGGGTCTGTGATGATTTTCCCTGCCCGTTTCCTGGTTCTTGAGAGGTACAGATCCTGGATGGAGGGCAGGGGGGCGCCGATGATCGTTTCTGCTGCCCGTACAGTCCGCTGCAGTCTGCTCCTGTCCTGTTTAGTGGCTGCTCCATACCAGACTGTGATGGAGGAGCACAGGACAGACTCAATGACTGCAGTGTAGAACTGGATCAGCAGCTCCTGTGGAAGACTGTACTTCCCCAGTTGTCTCAGGAAGTACATCCTCTGCTGGGTCTTTTTGAGGATGGAGTTGATGTTGGTCTCCCACTTCAGGTCCTGGGAGATGGTGGTACCCAGGAACTTGAAGATCTTCACAGTCGACACAGGGCTGTCTGATATGGTAAGGGGGGGCAGAGTTGAGGGATGTCTCCTGAAGTCCACTGTCATCTCTACAGTTTTAAGAGTGGTCAGCTCCAGATTGTGCTGACTGCACCAGAGTACTAGCCAGGGGCGGATCTAGAAGGGTGGCATGGGGTGGCAAGTGCCACCCTAAAATGATCCCTTGCCACCCCAGTTTTGCATATGACAGTGTTGTTTATTAAAATAAGATAGCATTAATAGTTTGAGCGTATTTACAGTCAACAGTGAATATAAATGCTAAAACTGAATATATTGGATAGTCCCCCCCCCCTCTCCACCATTAACAAATGGTTCAGCCCATAGCAGGACCGGCTTTTTTTTCTTGTTTTCAGTAGCAAGCGATGCTTGTGATTGTGCCAGAGCACATTTTGAACAACACCATGGGAATTTCGCTTTTTACACAGGTGGTTGGATGTTAAACTCTGGAAATGGAAGGAATGTGAGTGTTATTAACCCTCTGTGGTCCACGGACACGCTGCACCTCCAAATCACATGACTATTTTAAGCTGACATAGCAACAAGCTGCGGCCACATTGAAAGTGGGCTAGAAGTTTTTAAATTTTAATTACAGGCCAGTAAATCCAGAGTTATGATAATATATATAAGCCATGCTTTTTTCTAAATACTGTCGTCACGTTTTTTTGTGTGTGTGTTTTAAGCGTTTTCTAAGGAAAGCGGGAAAACAGTAAAGAAAGGGGAAAAAGTCACCTCTTTCCTGTCGGTGGAAAAATGTACCATGTCGACCAATTAAAAAAAAGTCAACTTGTGGGATTTGGTTGTTTAGGAAGAGGGGAGAGTTTTGGGAGTGACGGTAAGGGCAGCGAGACAGAGCGAGCGAGTGAGAGAGAGAGAGAGTTTAGATGTGGCCGATTTGTGACGTTTAGTGTGGAGTGTATACTTAGTGTTGTCTTGTGTAGCTGTTCTGTTGTGTAGTCGTTTTGTTTTGTGTGTCAGTGAGGGCACTAATGAATGTCACAAAGGCACATTTGCATTTGATTTTGCCACCCCATTTGATTTCTTTGCCACCCTAAGAAAATTTCTCTAAATCCGCCCCTGGTACTAGCCGCTCAACTTCCTGCCGGTATGCAGACTCATCACCATCCTGAATGAGGCCAATGACGGTGGTGTCATCTGCAAACTTTAGGAGTTTAACAGCCGGGTTCTTGGAGGTGCAGTCATTAGTGTAGAGGGAGAACAGTAGTGGTGAGAGGACACATCCTTGAGGGGCACCGATACTGAGGGACCGAGTTTCAGAGGTGATCTCCCCCAGCCTCACTTGTTGCTTTCTGTCTGTCAGGAAGCTGGTGATCCACTGACAGGTAGCTGTAGACACGCTGAGCTGGGAGAGTTTGGAAGAGAGAAGTTCAGGCACGATGGTGTTAAAAGCCGAACTAAAGTCCACAAACAGGACCCTGGCATAAGTTCCTGGGTGGTCGAGGTGTTGCAGGACGTAGTGCAGTCCCATATTCACTGCATCATGATAAGAACATTTTTTTTTCTCCTTCAGTCTGAACTAGAGATCCCCGTCACCATTACCATGTCTTCATGACCATCCAAGTTGATACCATGGGTGTATCTGCTTGGATGATGAGGGGTAGCAGTAGCAGCCACCAATAGTTTTTTTTTTTTCATTATCTTGGTCTCCCAGGAATCATGTGATATGATGATGATGATGATCTGTGGGGTGACATTAAAATAGCCAGTCTTCCTTTTAACTGTAAACCAAAAGAGAGAAAAACTAAAGAGATGCCAGTTGTGTTGAGTTCTGACTGCACCCTTAAACCTGACTATCAGTCGTCCATCTTTAAAAACTTGTACACAAACTCGTGTCTTGTCCTTGTAACCGTGTATTGAACACTGTTAGCTGTACTAATGACACACATGAGGTTTAAAGCTTTGCACTGTCATGATTTGGCTGTGTGCGGGCCCCTCTGACCCTCCAGCGGAGACGAGGAAGCGCTGGCCGGGCTCTCCAGAACCCCCAGTGGATACGAGGAAGTGCTGGCCGGGCTCTCCAGAACCCCCAGCAGAGACAGGCACAAAACCAGCAGGCATATGGTTCTGTGGCAGACATGAAGGTAGCTGGAGCTGCGCAGGGTACTGGCTCTGCCCAGGCATTGATAACACGGTGCAGTCCTCTTTCTTAGCCTCCAGTGATCCAGAATCAGCTATGGGCTGAAACCCAGCCTCTGGGGAGGCCTTGGAGCGAGTTACTGTCTCTAAGGTAGCCAGTTCATGAGAAACACCTAGGGTTAGGGTGAGGCTTTCTCCCTACAAGGAATGGATGGGTGAGAATGATTTGGAGACACAGGAGACTGAGCTGAGGGCGACACTGGGCTACAGGCCGGGCAGCTAACTGGGCTACAGGCTGAACTAACAGGGAAGCTACTGATTGAGCCAACCAAGCTGCGAGGGTTTTTAGAAGGGTGGTTGAGTCCTCCTTGTCTGGTCCACCCATGCCAAACAATTCAAAACAGAGGCTTGTTCTCAAATCCATGATAATTTGTTTTAACCCTTTAATGTCCAAGAAATTGACTGGACACGTAGTGGACAACAGGAAGTGATCAACAAACACTACCACCAGTTGCCTCTTGTAGGGATGCGCAACGTGGATTATCCTCCAGTAATAATCCCCTACCTGCTCTAACCATTCTTCCTCCGGGGCAAAACGTACGTCTGCTGAGTCCATTTTGTGGTCGCGTCGTTTTGTCATGATTTGGCTGTGTGCGGGCAGGAGTTGGACCCAAAATGCAGACTCTCAGACACGAGGGATAAACTCAAAACCACAGCTTTATTCACTGGCAAGGGGGAAAAGGCATGCAACACAAAACTAAACTAAACTGGAAAAGAATAACCTAAACTCACGGGGAAACACAGGGAGAATCACACAGCAATGAGGGATGAAGCGACACTGACACAGAGAAACACAGGGCTTAAATACACTGGGGAATAACGAGGGGAATGAGACACAGAAGGGGATCCATCAACGGCAGATACTGGTCTCCATGGCACACAGATACTGGAGTGGTCTGACCTGACCACACTCGCACTGCTTACCCACTAAGTGGCCAGTGAGACAGAAAAAAGCCAGAAAACAAACAAAAAACACAAAGTTAAAGAATGTCATCTGCACACTAGCATGGACAATAAACGTAGACACAGTGCACCCAGTAATTTTTGAACTTATAACCAAGTTTCAAGAGCAGTACTGGTATTGTACCGGCACTGGCTGCTGTCTCATTGTTCAGAGAGCCTATCATTATGCAGAGAAAGGAATCTGTGTCTCTGGACCAAAATGACTGTATGTGTAGTGCTGCAGAAACAATACTGCCCAAAAACCCTGATGTTTCTATACGAGGAGACCTTCAAGTACGCATATCATCCTGTAAGGGTAAAGTTATTGGACATTTGCACTTTTAGCATGTAAGCCTGTCGGTCATAACTGGAAGTTGCACTTGAGCTGTCTTGGCATCTTTCCCTTGTTTGACTCACCAGTTTTGCCCTGAGCTGAACCGCTGCCTCCTTCTCTGTTGTGGTACTCAGCGGTGACCAAGATGCTGTAACGTGTATCTGGCTGCAATGACTCCAGCATCACCTGCTTCTTCCCACCAGGGACCAGCACCTGCAGACAACACACCACACTATCATCCCAACACAGTCAGAACTCATTTAAAGTTTTGGGACTTATGGAATTTCTGGAATTCTCACACATGACAGCCGGCTTTACAAATGGTAAATGGCCTGCATTTGTATAGTGCTTTACTTAGTCCCTAAGGACCCCAAAGTGCTTTACACTACATTCAGTCATTCACATTCATACACTGGTGATGGCAAGCTACATTGTAGCCACAGCTGCCCTGGGGCGCACTGACAGAGGCTCTGCCACCTGAGCTACAGCCACTCCAAGGTGAAGGTGCTGCCCAGCCATGATACCAGCAAGGTGCGTGCAAGTGGATCCGGCCTTAACACCACTGAAATGCCCACCTCTCTGCCAGTGAAGGTCACGGGGCGATCGTGGCTCAAGAGTTGGCAGTTCGTCTTGTAATCGGAAGGTTGCTGGTTCGAGCCCGGCTCGGACTGTCTCGGTCGTTGTGTACTTGGGCGAGACACTTCACCCGTTGCCTACTGGTGGTGGTTAGAGGCGGTGGCGCCAGCGTCCGGCAGCCTCGCCTCTGTCAGTGCGCCCCAGGGAAGCTGTGGCTACAATGTAGCTTGCCATCACCAGTGTGTGACTGGGTGGATGACTGAATGTAGTGTAAAGCTTTGGGGTCCTTAGGGACTAAGTAAAGCGCTATACAAATACAGGCCATTTACCAAAGATGCAGGTGAGGGGCTACTGGCAGTGCAGATCACTGTGAGTGCATGTGAGTGCGATATGACCAAAATCTCATATCCTGATATAAGACATCTATAAACATCTCCGATAACGATATAAATCACAAAATTTAACATTTTCTGTAAATTCTGTGAATCTCGGGCAGCTCGATTTGCGTGAAGTGTTTCCAGCTGGGCGTCGTGTACTTGGAGTCCAGTGTTTTAACTGATGCATGAAACTATACATTTTCAGACATAAGTTGTAACGGCCGCTGTTTTCTTTGTGAGTATTTATTACACGGCGTGCAGCGGGGAAAAGCCTGTTCGAACGTTTGAGTCTAAGGTTTATTTTTTAGCACCTGGCGGCTTTTTTGCTTCTCATCCATAAACAATCTGCATACTCTTTCACGTAATTCAGTTTATTTTGAAAAGTCTCAACAGGATCTTGGGCTTCATTGTGAAAGGCTTATGTGGAAAATAAACAAGCGGACACGGGATGGTTTTACCGTCCTTGTTGCTAACGACAACATAAAAACAGTCGCCTATCCAGCCATAGTGTGGTTATATTAAATATAAGAGAAAGAGAGAACTTTAAGAAATTAATATAGCCACTACAGTGACCATCAAAACGATGAAAAAATATTGCCGTCAACAGTTTATTTTGCAACACCACGAAACAAACGATAGTGTAAAATGAAACGACAGATGTTTTTATATTGTCATCCGATATATATCGTTATATCGAACAGCCCTAATATGAACTTATTTAGAATGTGTTGCGAAATCAGTTTTGCCCCGGTTCTTTTATTCGTCGAGGGATCCAGAGATGGCACCGGACCCAGTAGTCATTTTTACAAAAACTTCTAGAAGGGAAGACGAGGCCGGTGTCCCTCTACAAAGATCTTCACCCCTTTGTTAGTCCCAGCCAGCTTTATAGAGGGACCCTATCATAAATCCCCCACAGTGTGCTGCAAACTCTGTGTCTGTGTCTATGTGCACGAGCACGTGAGTGCCTGTGTGCGCGCGTACCCACGTGTCTATGTGAGTGCTCGTGAGTGACTGTGTGCGCATACCTGTGTGTATGTGTGTGCACGTGAGTGAGTGTGCATGTAGATGTGTGAGTGTAACAGTTTAAGCACTGTGTGTGTGTGTGTGTGTGTGTCTCTGTGTACTAACCCGGTCATAAAAGTCCATCTCCCTTCCAGACCACAGTTATCAAGTTACAAACTTTGAGACCCCCACACAGGTATGCCCTGAGGAATTTCCACTTAACATTAACTCCTTTCTGTCTTAGCTTCACAGTTCAAACTGGGGGAGGGTCTCCTAAGTTCATGACACAGTCAGGCCTTTATTTATATCCAGGGCAGTGTCAGTGTCTCTACAATAATTCTACATTCTATCTTAACACATTTCTAAACTCTAAAACAAACTAAACATTCCTACATGTCTAAACTCTAAAATAAGCTAAACATTTCTACACATGTTTAATGTTTTGTATTTTCTTCTATTTAATCTCAAAAAGCTCCTAAAACAGTCAGTGATCACTGTTGACCTCCCTCGGCTTTTATTACCGCTAATCATTTATTTAAGCTCAGTTTTTAAAACCTTAGGATGTAACTACAGCCCAGCACATGCAGCAGTATATTAATGACTAACCTCGTATTGTGGATGGATTATCTCACTTGTTCTCCTGGCTGAAGTTTAGTCCTTACAGCATCCTGCCATGCGATTACATTTGTTCCTGACCACCGAGAACACTCACGTTAACTTTTATCGAGTGGAAAAAAAGTTAGCTTGTTTATATTATGCTAACATAGCTGTGTCGCTAGCGGTCACGTAGCACATCATTATATACCAGCTAGCCAAACTTCAGTAACCCTACAAACGTCACTGCTGTTTAGTTTTCTGTCTTCATTTATGTTGGAAGTGATAGCAGAGCTGTACGTTTGAATTTGTTTCCAAAACCCCGCAGTCAGGACATGCTATATTGTATTTAGATAGAAGCTAGCGAGCTAACTTCCTGCTGACTTCTAACGCCGTTAAATGTCATAAATGCCATTTTCATGGATGCCTCAACTCAATTGTTACACCTGGTAGAGCAGAACACTGATCATTTTATTAAAGACTTTAGACAGTTTTTCAACTCTCAGTAATGCCACAGTGATCGTTTGCTATATAGACCTGCAGCGGAGTTTAGGCCCAGACACGGCCAGTGACGTCAGACTGAACAACCGGATAGGGCTTTGGAGTTGACGTCACGCCGCAGTGCATTGTGGGATCGCGGCGCCATGTCAGTAGGCTAGAAAGCAAAACAAGCACACAATGTTGGAGTGTTGGAATCGGGACTGCCAGAACCATGCTCAAAATCAGCGCAAAAGACAAAGGGCTGTATCGCGACCGATTGCGCCCAGACGCCAAGTGACGGTACTTTGAAAAAATTGCGTGCATCGGTAATGTGGACCCGTATGAAATAAGGAAGTGGAGTGGAAACCTACCGCCTTTGTCCTGCGATCTTCGCATACCTTGTCTGTGGAATCAGCTCATACACAGCAAACCAGTTTAAGAATTATAAATCCCTGGAGGCCCACATCCAATTCACGAACGGCTGGGTGCAAGATTTGTCCATCTTTAAGCCTCCACGCTGCGAGTACGTTGTCGTTAAGACAAAGGTAAGTCGGTTTGAACTTGATAACTTTCTAAACAACTTCCTTGTTACAGTTTTTGATTTGCACGCACAGCCAACCCATCTATATTAGCCTTGGTTCATTACAGACCTTTTAATAAAAGTGGTTTTTGTGTGTTTCAGGTACTGCACTCACAACGACTGAATGAAACTGCATTACAGCCATGGGTCATTGTGAGCACCAATGGGAGGGTTGAGGCTGCTCACTGCACATGCATGGCTGGAGTTGCAGAGACCTGCACCCATGTCGCTGCTCTTTTGTTTAAAGTCGAGGCTACAGTGCGTATCAGAGTCACCAGAACTGTAACAGACGAGCCAGCATATTGGGTATTGCCCGGAAATATGACCAAGATACAGCCCGAGGTTGCACATAACATTGACTTCTCCTCAGCAGCTGCCCAAAAACATGGTCTTGATGAAAACATAAACACACCCTCCTTTTGCCTTTGAGAGGCAAAAGGAGGCGATCGCAAAAACGGCAGATTCCTGCAACGCTGGAGGATTTGTCACCATTACTGGATACACTACTGTCAGGTACAAATACAAATCTTTGTTACCAGCGCCAACCACTGTGACCTCGTTGTGTGGACACAGAGAGACCTTGCTGTGATACGCATCTTCCCTGAAGTGGATTTCTGGGAACCGCGCTTAAAGCAAGCACAAGACTTCTTTCTTAAAATGTGCCTTCCTGAACTTGTTGGGAAATACTTCTCCAAACAATGTGCTGCTCTAAATAGCCTGTAATGTTTCATTTTGTGGTTCAAGATTGATGCCAGCTGTGTGTTGCCATGTAAATAGTTTGCATTTCATTTTTATGTACTTGCTAAGTACATGTGAACAGATCAAGAATAAAAAACAAACAAACAAATATACTATTCTTTTCTGTTTTATTGAAACTACTTCACACAAAGTACAATTATTTACAATGAACTACACATGCAACACAACAGCTTTATGAATGCTCAACTAGAGCAAGTTTCATTTGGCGCTGGTTTGACAACCACACTGGGGCACATATTCACCAAAACACAGCAAACCTTAATCTTATCAAGCAGTGTTGTGTTTATTTCTGCCCACATTTGCAACTGGTACCTCAACCTCGACTTGTCCAACACAACTGCTGTCCACTGCCTCCATGACATTGTGATTTTGTTGTTCGTCTTCTGTCAGATCTTCATCGATCACTTCTGCACGCAGCACACCTTCAGACTCTGCAGCTGCATAACAAAAGCCTGTAAGATAAAATTAGTGCATACACATAAGGTAAATGTACACCAATATTCCAATGACAGGTGTGTGATTCATCTGGAAGTTATGTGCAGATTAGTGTACAATGATAGCAATTTAGTATGTTTTTAGAGGCCCATGTGCAGTGTTGGTGCCCAGTCTGGATTTGTTACATTCATTTCATATGCTGGTTTGCCTGCAATAATGCTAAATCATAAGCTACTCAGTCGACATGACGTGGTTCTGCAGCATCACACATTAGCATGTTTTATCTCATTATCTATGACCTCAGCGCATTGAAAATAACACTAAAAGCCTTTTAAGAGTGATATGTATTAATTTAGAACTCACCGGAAAGAAAATGCGGAGAGCAAACCAACAAAAAGCTGGGGATTGCAGAGCACTCGATATCCGCTCGTCTCACCGCTGCAATGCAAGCCTGACGTCTTTGTTTAGTAATATCGGATAAATGGGATCCCTCACGTTGCCTCCAGGATGGAAAATGATGAAAAGAGAGCCC
Source organism: Pelmatolapia mariae (assembly GCF_036321145.2). Classification (NCBI taxonomy): domain Eukaryota; kingdom Metazoa; phylum Chordata; class Actinopteri; order Cichliformes; family Cichlidae; genus Pelmatolapia; species Pelmatolapia mariae. The sequence goes on from NC_086236.1 coordinate 23,876,248, forward strand.
ATTATCCAGCTTCTTGCCTTCACGATCGTGTGATCTAACGTTGTAACTGACAACACAACACATACGAAGCATAGCTGAAGCTGTATCCTGTGTCTGGCCTACTGTCATGGCGAAAGGGGGCGTGGCCCACCTCCCGTGACATCACGCTCCAAAGCCCTATAGCTGACGCTTCCGTGTGCTTTCCTTGGCCTACTGTCATGGCGGGAGGGGGCGTGACCCCGCTCCCGTGACATCACGCTCCAAAGCCCTATAGACAATAACACCAAATAAAAAAAAAAACGAAAAAAAAGAATGTTACTGTTACGTTATGTTATGACATCATCATGTTGATCAAAGGCATTTCATATGCCTTTGATCTGTGAATCCTTAAATAGGGGTAAGAATCCCATACTTTCACGCACTACTTGAAACACTCAAGATTGCAGCATTCAAAGGTACGCCTGAGAAACATTTTAAAACAGTTGAAACTTTAACACAGTCACTTCAGCAACACTCCAACATGTCGCAGAGTAAACACGCTGGCTTTACTACAATGGACCACCAAAATCCAGAGCCAAATTCGGAAGAAACTCATTTCCAGCTTCCACTCAAGAGGAAGCCAGGCCCGGATTATGTTGCACAGAATTGCAGAAGTGCCGACAGCTGCTTTCCACCAAGGAAAAACAGACGAATCTGTGAAGAAAAAACTGTGTTGAAAAGACAATACAGTCAGACTTCAAAAGGCAGCAAAAACAAGTCTGAGAGCTACTCTTCAGAGAGAAAGAGAAAGAGGATGAGAAGTGACACTGAGAAAAAAGAAACAGCAGTGACTCCGAGCATCCAAAAAAGTTGTTCGCCAAGTACTATCCATCTCCCAGGTCAGGAAACAAACGATACGGCCTTGAGTGGTACCAGAACCTCTGAGAACACACCGAAAAAGAAAGAAAAAAAAGTGAAAAAGAAAAGAAAAAACGTGTGGCTCATTGGGTCCATCGACATCAGACGAGCCGAGGGTGAAGCAAAAAAGATTTTCGGAAAAAATTTTGGACTTAATGCCAAAGTCCAGTGGTTTGGCGAAGGAGGAATGCGCTGGTCGGGAGTCCTTCCTCGTTTTTATAAGGAGCTATCCACACAGAGCCCACCTGACATACTGGTAATCCATGCTGGGGGCAATGATTTGGGACTCTTTTCTGCTGATGAACTTTCTTCTGTCATTGAGAAGGAATTGAATCAACTGCACACAGAGTTCCCCTCAATGACAATTGCATATTCATGCATCAACGAGCGTCAAGTGTGGAAACATGGAAATCCAGGCGAAATCAATGAGGACAGGAAAATTGTGAATGCCAGCATTAGAAAGGCTGTCGACCGCTTTGATGGAGTGGTTATTGAGAATCCGCCCTTCAAGCTTTTCAACAACTCCAACTCCTTCGGAGTTCATTTTTACACGAAAGCAAATGAAGTGTTTCTGACAAGCATCCACAAGGCCATCAAGAAAAGTCTTAAGTTACGTCACTGAAAACTGACTTGAGACATTTCTTTCACAGTCCAGAAAACCATACGTTGTTCATTTTAGGCAATGTGAACAACATACAGCTAAGATGTGCTCTCATTTTTCTTTTCCTCTGCCTCTCACCCCCCAACCAGTCATGACAGATGGCTGCCCCTTTCTCAGCCTGGTTCTGTCAAAGGTTTCTCCCTTTTTATAAGGGAGTTTTTCCTTTCCACCGTCGCCCAGTGCTTGCTATTAAAGGGGATCATTTGAATGTTGGGGTTGATAGTTTAGAATCTAAACTAAACTAATAAACATCAAACTTCAGGTGAGGGGGTTCACATAGTAGGGAGCACTACAAGAATTACAAATAAAAACATGTAATTGGCAGCTAATCAAAATAAAGAAAACAATAAAAAAAAAAACATCTCTTACTGCTCTGTTTATTTCTTTAAATGAACACTTGTACTTTTTGTCATAGAAGAATAAGAATATTAATATGAATATGAACACCAAGGCGTTTCCAGGCCAGCCAAGAGATATAATCTCTCCAGCCTGACTTGGGTCTGCCCCGGGCCAAATGCCTGGTGGCACCCTTGCCTCCATGGGCACCTTAACTCATCACTTTTGGCGCAGAGAATGTATTTTATGAACTAATATTAGTAGGCTGAAGCCTTTTACTTCTACTTACTTCCACTTTTACTATATATTAATATGCTTTTTTTTTAAGGATCAAGACGTGGGTTTGTTTTTCCAGCTCCATTAACAGTTGTTTTTTCAGAGATCAGATGTCCTCACATCTTCAGCAGTAACGTTAATCCATATTGCACAGATAGAGAAAATCAGCAAAATTATTAGTTTTACTTTTGATATTTTGCCAGTAAAACAGTTTTATGTCTCCTGAGGTCTTTTCATTGTTTTATTGCTTTGCTGAAGTAAAAGAAAAAAAATCCCTGCCATCCTCATTGTTAGCTAATCATAAATCCATCACTGGATCACACCCAATTGCTATCACAATAATCATGTTTAAGGTTGTGAGCTGGTGTCTGATTTGTGTTTTCGTTAAATAAAAGACATCATCTGCATAAATGAATGCAGAAAATCTTCATCAGAAAACAGAAAATTAAGTGTCCGATGCTAAAATACCACATATGTTCAAAAATTAAAAACTGAGGATTATTTACGGTATCATATTTTTTATCAGATATGTTCTTATTAGTTTGCGTAAGAATAATTAAACTGCATAGTGACAACCAAAAAAACTGGTTCACTCACACCTTAGATCGATGTTGGACAACATGCCTTCCTCTAATTTTAAGCCAGTCTTTGCATTTTTTCCAGGTAACTCCCACAGGCATGACATGATGATTAAATCTAGGGTGTGTAATCTAAATAAACATTTAATTAGTAGCTTTAAATAGCAGTCATCATACCCTGCAGAATTAGAGACAGAGCAGCCGGGCTATGTAAAAAGTGTGAGGGGGCGTGTTCACGGTCACGTCCAGTGGGTGTGTGGGCAGAGACGCTCCGCCACGAGTTACTACTGAGCAGACTCTGGCTCCAAAAGTGGAACATGGCAGCTCCCACAAGCGGGATATTTTGGCTTCATTTTTGCACAATGGGAGGAAGTGCTGTCACGTCGTTCATCATTTATACAGTAATTGGTTAGGACCGATCAGCCAAACAGCAATCTTCTCCTTAAGAAATGTCAAAAAATATACAAAACAATATATATAACTTCATAAGTCAACAAAAATTAAATCCAGAAATGTCGCTTTTTAGATTCATGATTCTTTTGGTTGCATCATAAAGATGTTTCAAGTTCAAGTTTATACACTTAACCTTAAGTTGGTGTCTTTCATGTCTGTTTAACAAAATACCCCATTCAGAAATCTCTCTTCTATATGATGCTTCACAAGTTCAGATTTGCCATTTTTTTACAGTGTCTGTCTATGTATATGTGTGTGTATATATGTGTGTGTAAATGTTTATGCGTGTGTGTGTGTGTGTGTGGGGGGGGGGGGGGGGTTAGGGTTTGATATACATTCTACTGTAAGGTTGTAAATGTATTTTCTTCACCCTAAAATATCTTTTGAAATGTATTTTGGTCTGAAACTAATAAAGATCACACTAAAGTGATGGTTCATCATAGAAAGGAAGGCCTTCTCTGAATGAGACAAACTCAGAATCTGTGTCTTTCTTTTCTTGTTTAGAGACTTCAGGAACTTAATTTTTTCCATATATGATGATGATGATGAATGAATTATGATCACATGCAAAAGATACCGTTTGTATGTTTAATAACATGAAATATTATTTCACATAACTTCTTACTTGTATAAGTGTTTAAAGTCAGTGACAGGTACTCAGAGATAAGGGTGCTCTCTGCTGCCCTCTAGACCCAACAGACTGTCAAAACACTTTATTTGTATCTAATTAGGGTTCAAGGTTCAAGGTTCTTTATTTGTCACATGCATAGTTATACAAGTATAACACACAGTGAAATGTATCCTGACACGCTCCTCAACATGTGCAAAAAAAGGGGGGGGGGGGGGGGGTAGAGGAATAACATTATAAATATATATATATATAGTATATACATTGGGTGAATGTGCAGTAGTAGCAGCAAGCAGGTGAATTCTGTACATTAATATGAATAGACATCTGACTATTTTACAGAATGGACAATATAAACATATTTAAAGTTAAAGGAATTGAGTGTCTGGAGGAGAGTCTCAGTCAATTATAGATGATGTGAGAGGGCGGGTGTGTGTGTGTGTGTGTGTGGGGGGGGGGGGGGGGGGGGGGGGTTGGTTTAGGGCCCGGATGGCTTGAGGATAGAAGCTCCTCTTGAGTCTCTCTGTCCTTGCCCGGATGATGCGGAACCTTCTACCAGATTGAGTAGTTGGAACAGTTTGTTGCCAGGATGGGACGGGTCCTTCAGTATCTGCGTTGCTCTAGTCCGGCATCTCCTGGTGTAGGTGTCCTGAAGCGGGGGGAGAGCAATCCTGCAGCAGCGTTCACTCTCTGGAGAGCTTTTTGGTCCTTCACACAACTGTTTCCAAACCACGATGTTATGTTCTGTGTGAGGATGCTCTCCACAGCGCCTGTATAGAAGATCCTGAGGATCTTTGGAGGGACCCTGAACTTCCTCAGTTGTCGTAGGTGATACAGGCGCTGCCTAGCCTTTTTGGTCTGGACCTGAATGTGGGCAGCCCATGTCAGGTCTGAGGAGATGTGGACGCCAAGATACTTAAAGGACTGCACCCTCTCTACTGGAGCTCCATTAATGATAATGGGCTTGTAGTCTCTGTGCTGACTCCTTCTGAAGTCCACCACCAGCTCCTTGGTCTTGCCGACGTTCAGCTGGAGGTGGTTGTCCTGGCACCATGATGCCAGATTCTTCACTTCGTCTATGTAGGCTGCCTCATCGCTGTTGAAGATGGCACCCAACACCACTGTGTCGTCAGCAAACTTCACAATGGTGTTGGAGCCGTGGGTGGCCATTATCATGCAGTTATAAGCATGGTAATTGTATAAATTGTGTGTAAAAGTATAACTCTTTAAATACACTTACAAGGGAAATTGCAATGTTTTCTGTTACTGTCTGATATGAATTGAATCTATGTACTATGTAGAGTACAGATCAGAGTAACATGCAGTACTGTAAGTGAAAGGCACTCTTGAGTTAAGAACACAGTATGGTATTTATTCCTCCCTCAGCTCCTTCCTCTCAGCTTGGCACCTATTCAGACACTCTTTGCACAGGAAGCTTTCTTTGACTAGGTAAAAGCTCTCTGAAATACTGACTGGTTTCTCAGTGGGTATCTTCTCAGCAATAATTGGATTCCTGTCCATCTTGATACTCTCCAGCTTTTTCAGCTTCAAGAGGCAGCCGGGGAGGCGGGTGAATCTGTTATCAGAAAGGCCAATGTGGCGGAGCTCCTCCAGTGCACCAATGGAGGCAGGAAGAGCTTCCAGCTGCTTGAGACCCAGGTTCAGTGTTTGGAGTTTATTCAGGAGGCCGAGCTCGCTTGGGAGGCTTGTGAGACGGTTGTTGCACAGGTTTAAAACCTTAAGGTTCTGCAGGTAGCCGATAGCCACGGGGAGCTCCTCCAGCTAGAAACAATAACACATTTTTTAACAGATGGTGATTTTGGTGCATTAAACATGGACATAGTTACGAACCATGGTACAATTTTGAAATGGGCAAACTACAGCTGCCAAAAGGCTAGTGACAGTTAGCGGGTCTCTAAGGTGTCCCCGTATGTTTGTGATTATTTAATGATTGGCTTTTGATGATTAGTACTTTAATCTAGAGATCTTATTTTTTAATTAATTTTACATTTTAACACTATTTTAAATAATTATTTAAAATAAGTAAACACCAAATAAATAAACCATTTATTTACCTACTTTTAAAGAGTAGTTGTAAACATCATTCATTATCTGTCATACTCACATAATTGCTGTGCAAATCCAAAACAGTCATTTTGATGAACTGAGCAATAAAATCTGGAATTTTTCTAATCATATTTCTGCTCAGGTCCACTTCATCCATGTGAAAGAGCTTCTGGACGCACTTTGGAACAGCTGTAACCCCCTTGAAACTGAGATCCAGTCGGCGTTTCCCATCCAATGTCAGCTCCACGCAGTTCTGGGCCATTTTCAAGGTGATCTTCTTACTTTTAGTCTCTCTTTTGGCTTTCGTTCTCTTGGCCATGCTGCTGCCGGGACACACAGTGATGGAGTCTGTAGTTAACCTTTTCCACTAATGCGCTGTGGCGACAGAGTTGACCGTGGAGCCAGCCTGTGAGATCACGTTACCCAGGCAGCGGTAACTGTAAAGTCAAGCTTTACCTTTCCTGTTAGATAAAATGTGAGTAACAGTATCATTTGCTTTGTTCCACGACAACACTGCTAACATGACAACAGAAATCAGAATAAGACTTGCAGTGAGTTTAAACTTATGAACCAGCATTAATGCCTCCTCACACCCAGTTCAAAACAGCAGGGAAGAGAAAGACAGAAGATACTTGACTATCTCTTTCCTCAGCCTAAGAACATTGCCACACGTCCAAATGTCACTGCAAAGAGCTGTAAACAGATAAGCGGTCAGACTGCTGCTGTTTGACAGGTAAAAGATCACCATGCTGCATCATGGCTGTCTGTCAGCTGGGACTCACTTGGGTGTGGCATTTGTGACAAATGTGGCATTTGTTGTAATTTGTTCCCAGGCGACTCCTGTTTGGTCTGGTAGCTTTGGTTATAGCTATAGCTTTATAGCTATGAGCAGCCACCAGTCACAGCAGGGCAGTTTGTTCTTTTAAAAATCTGTGTGAAGACATTTTAAAACAACAGCTTCAGTTTCCAGGAACTATCCTCTTTCAAATGAAGCTATGGAGGATTTCAAATCCAAATTACTGATAAGAATGAGCTGTTGATGCCTGTGTGACACCTACAAGTGTATGGTCAATTGTATTTTTTTTGTAAAACATTTATTAACCCTCTGATGCATAGTGGTCACTGGAGTGGACAGCTACTAAAACGTACATATCTCTTTAATGCATTGGTTTCTACAGTGGAACTGCATATTAGCCTTTAGAGTGCTCTCTGCTGCCATACTCCGTTGAGGTCAATTCAGTGTTCAGTTAGTGCAACTGCAAGTAAATTTCCTCTGAATCAAAGATGGCAGACAAACTGTCACCCCTGCCGACCTGTCAATCCTTCAATGCTAAAAGAGCCCAACAGGTAAAAAAAATATGATGATATGCAGTAACATCTAGGGAAGGATATTATCTGTTTGGAACAAGAAATTGTTATGTCTAATATGTAGAAAACTACGATTAACCATGTGTCCACTGAAGTGGACATCATGCATTACCCACTATATTTTTTTAACATAAGTCATAAATTGTTTCACTGTTTCTTGGGACTGTTTTGGTTATAAGTAAGCGTATAATTGTTAAATTTATAAGCTACTCATTTAAAATATATATTTTTGTGCAGATCAGCTGTAGTTTGAGTTACTATAATAATTATTTTATCATATTTTGTAGACTTCAAATGCAGCAAAGAATAAGGCAGCGTACAGAATAGTCCAGGAAATTCCATCCAGCTCAAGTGATGATGATTTCATTGATGAGTGCAGTGATAGTGAGTTCAGTGATAAGTCCAGTGATAAGTCCAGGGAGTGAAGGTATGGGTGAGAGCAGGAACCTCAGGCTATATGACAGGCTATAGCCTGTCAAATAGCCTGAGGTTCCTGGTTCGACAGTTCTGTCATCCACATGGTCTCGTCCTGTGCTGGCCAATCCCCTGAAGATGTTACCAACAGATGGGTCAAGAAGGAAAAAAAGATGATGATGGTCCAAAAGCCCTTCTTTGTGGCCCTTTACAATCAACACATGGGTGGGGTTGATCTTGTTGACCAATGTCTGGCAATGTACCCCCACAGACGTCGAAACAAGAGGTGGTACATCCCAGTGTTTTTTCATTTTTTGGATGTGGATGTAATACTGTCCTGCATCGTTATAGAACTGTGTAGACTCAAAAATGTTTCTCTTGTTGGAGATAGTTTGCCATATTCAGGTGTAGGATTCACAGCTAGGACTGTTGACTGGTTTTGTTATTTACGCCCAAACATTTGGGCTATATGAGTTGAAAGTTCCAAAAAATTGCTGAGATGTTTTTCAAAGGATACAAGCAAACAAGTGTTTGTATATTTACAATAGAACACAAGGTAATTCATTTTTACAGTAAATTCACAGTATTTCATGCTAAGTGCTCGGGCGCATGTAGTCCACTGGAGTGGACAAATTTATAACTTTATAAAAAAACATATTTTTGGGGAAAAAAAAGAGTTGAACCTTTTTTTTCATGTCCTGAGAAGAATAAAAGCACTTAAGAAAAAAATCTTGACCAAGGCTTTCATAATTCATGCATCAGAGGGTTAATGTAAAAAGCATTTTTTCATGGTGGTATTGCACTTTTCAAAGTTATGACGACGTAATTGCGTGGCAACACCACAAGGTGGAAGTAGTTGTGAGTGCGATAGGCCGTTGCAACGCTTCTGTACCTCAGACGAGGAAGAGCCTGCAGACCAAACGCAACTCATGTCTCCTGTCTCTACTTTTCTGTATAAAAACAGACCCCATGGAAGGCCTGTAACACCTGTAGCTGATTTGTCCATATTCTTGTTATTTATCTCACTGAAATGCAGCTCTGCCCAGTACTTTGTATTTGCCACTTTGTTTGAAATGAAGAACAAGTACTGCTGCCTACATAACAGCGAATGTATACATTTATACATGAATGTGAGTCCCACAGCCTAAGTAAACCATCTATACACATACTGCTTACATAGCAAATGCTGGCAGCTAATGAGGCCATTCTTGCTTTATATCTGAAAATACACCAAAACTAGATCTTTTTTCCTCCCACTGCTCCACCAGACCTCAAAAGTCTCTCAGTCTCGTGCTCAATCTTTTCGTCATTTTTAATGTTTACATTATTAAAAAAGCTTCACTAATGATGGGAAACAAAATATCCCAAACTTTGCTCTGAAAGACAATGAAATGGATGTTGAAAAAGATAAATAAATAGTGCACAAGTCAAGAAATGTGATTCCATGCACTAGTGACGTGGAATAAAAATTTGACCTTTGACCTTTAACTCAGACTCTAATCATTTCCAGTCTTTCACAAGCTTTGATGTGATTCTGCAGCCACACACTGATCTAGTTTCCACAAACACAGAGACTTCTGTCAACAATGAGTTTAAAGTGTCACATATTGCAGTTACTCTGCATCATGCATTGCTGATGTGTCATGATCCTGGCTCATGTTGACCCAGCATTCTTAGTTTTCGTGTATTTTTGTATTTTGTTCTTTATGTAGGCCATGGTTCCTGGGTCGTTCTGTTAAAATGTTCCGTATTTGATTTCCCCTTGTGACTTTACCCCCTGTGTATCTGTGAGCCCTCGTTTCCCCTCGTGTTTTATTCCATGTTTTCCCCAGCCCGTTATGTCTGTGCTCTACCCGTGCTCTCTCTCGCCTCCTGTCTGCGCCTCTGTGTACTTCCTGTTTTACTTTGACAGTCTCCCGTCCGTATGCGTCATGTTGTGTTTGCTCCTGCCCTGTCTCTTTACGATTATCGTCAGCTGTGTTCCCCGTGTGCTCCCACTTCCCTCGTTAACCCTCTGTGTATTTATGTCCGCGTCTCCCTCAGTTCTGTGTCTCGTTCTCCTTCATGCTGTGTGTGAATCTCCCCGTGTCTCCTGGTGTACATTATAATTAGTTTTTCCCAGTTTAGTTTTGTATTGTTTGTGATCTGTTTTCCAGCAATAAAGCTGTGCTTTTGAGTTCTAGTTCTGTCCCTGTGAGTTTGCGTTTGGGTCCAATTCCTGCCTGCAACACAGCCGAAACATGACATGACGTACTTTTTCGATATGAATACCACACAATCTTACCAGCAGGTGGGGCTGTCTTCATACATATAAGTTGAAGATTACTTTGTTACTTTTACATTTAAAACAGTGGGTCAACTTAATTATTTGTCCCATATTGTTCCATATTGATTTTGACCTGCTGGAAGCAGCCATCAGAAGATGGTTAACCTGTGTTCATGAAGGACTGGACATGTTCAGCAACAATAGGAGGGCTGTAAGATTTAAACAAGAATCAGATGTGCCAAGAAGACAGGATGGATCCATGCTTTCATGTTTTTTATGTCAAATTCTGACCCCATCGATCTAATATCAGAGCTAAAATTGAGACTAATCAGACTAGATGACGGTTTTTCAGTCTTCTGTTATCTAATATTGGTAAACCTGCAGAATCTTCCTCTTCTTTGGTGACAGAAGTGGCGTCCAGTGTGGTCTTCTGCAGCTGTAGCCGATCTGCTTCAAAGCTTGACATGTTATGCATTCAGAAACCTAAAGTATGTATCAGCAGCAGAATGGACCTGTTGCATCTTCACAAAAAATAAAAATAAAATAACTGAGCCTTACGCCGGAGTATCGTTGCAACTGGTTTACTGAACCTTCTTTCAGTGCACGTACAGAACATTGGTATCCATTTGTTACTGCCTCCTACAGGACACACACTTCTTCCTCCTTCTTACAACATTCATGCAACACAGAACCTATACTGCCTCCCCTGGCATTACCATTGTAACAACACACTCATTCTGTTTCTTTCAGAAGAATAACAGGAACTTAGGATCTATGTATCTATGAATAATAACTATTATGCATACTCATACATTTATATAACCAACTAATTTCTTGCGATACCACATCTCCTCCCCCCTTAAGTCAACAACTCCCTGGACTTACAAAATAACTGCTTATGTACAGAACGCTTAACAAGCATTCAACATGTAATTAAGGTAACCATACAACCATACAACTGTACATATGTTTCCTTTGTTTTTCTTTTCTTTTTTTTTTTTTTTTTACAATCTTTTTTTTCTTTTTTTTTTTTACTAACTAGGAAGGTACGTCCTTCCTGTGAGATCAGAGCGCATTGTTGCTCTATTCCTGGAAGATCTCACTCTATCTAACAAAGTCCTTTAAAGTCTCTGGTAGACGTCTCTCTCTCTGAGAACGTCGCAACACTGGTGTCAATGAGGGGTCTCCGGGAGCCGGAGTCTCCGGAGCATAAGGCAACTCCGATGCCGGAGGTTGTGGTGATGTGTCCAACTCTGATGGCAAGCAGCACTCAGGCACTGCTTCTTGGTCCTGCAATGGCTCCACCTCCCTGTCAGCTGTACTGGGAACAGTGTCAGCCACTCTTACTCTCACCTGATCCACGTGCCGCTTCATAGTTTGACCTGATCCAATGGTAACAATGTAAGACACTGGACCCGATGCTCTCACAATGACTGCAGGAATCCACTTCGGGCCATAGGAGTAGTTTCTGATGAAGACCTTGTCTCCTGGTGTGAAACTTCTCAGTCTTTTCTTGGTGTCATGATTTTCTTTCTGTTTCAATTGTTTGTGCTGCACTTTTGTTTTCACATCAGGCATGAGCAAGTCCAAAACTGATCTAAGTCTCCGTGACATCATCAACTCTGCTGGTGATAAACCAGTAGTGGCATGCGGTGTGATACGATAACTGAATAGAAATCGGGACAGTCTGGTTTGCAAGGTATCACCTTTGACTTTCTTCATCCCCTCCTTAAAGGTCTGGACCGCCCTCTCAGCCAGCCCATTTGAAGAAGGGTGGAAAGGTGCTGATCTCACATGGTCAATTCCATTCTGTTTCATGAATGACTCAAATTCAGCACTTGTGAAACATGTTCCGTTGTCTGAAACTAACATTTTAGGTAGTCCAAACACACTGAAACTCTGGCGCAGTTTCTCTATAGTTACCTGTGATGTAGAGGATTTCACAGGGTAAATGTCCATCCACTTGGAATGAGCATCCACAATGATCAGAAACATTTCCCCGAGGAAAGGCCCTGCATAGTCCACATGGATTCTGGACCATGGTGACTCCGGCCACTCCCACGGGTGTAATGGTGCAGTAGGTGGTGACTTATGGTGTTTCTGACACTCCTCACATGCCTGCACTTCTCTTTCAATGTTCTCATCCATCCCTGGCCACCATACATAAGACCTAGCCAAGCCTTTCATCTTCGACATGCCTGTATGAGTCTGGTGCAGGAGTTTCAATATTTTGTCTCTGCCTTTGGTGGGAATAATGACTCGGGCTCCCCAGAGCACGCAACCATCCCTCACACTCAGTTCCAGCTTTCTCTGTCGATATGGCTTTAAACAGGCATCAGTCTGAGCTGGCCAACCTTTTAAGGTGTACTCGTGGACTTGCGACAACATTACATCCTTAGCTGTCCAACGTTTGATCTGTGCAGTGTCAACTAATGTGTCATCCAGTACATCCATCATTAAAACCTGCTCAGTCATCTCTTGCTCAGGTGCTGAGTCTGGTACCGGCAACCGGCTGAGCGCATCCGCGTTTTCATGGTGTTTTCCTGGCTTGTACCTGATGTTGTACTCGTAAGCACTCAATGTCACGGCCCATCTTTGTACTCTCGGTGAGCCCATCTGAGGTATAGGCTTCTTTTCATTGAACAGTGAGATCAGGGGTTTATGATCTGTGTAGATCGTGAAAACTCGGCCATACAAGTATTTATGAAATTTCTTGATGCCAAATATCACAGCTAAACCTTCTTTGTCAAGCTGAGAATACTTTTTCTCAGCAGGAGAGAGTGTGCGTGACATGAACCCCAAAGGTCTCTCGCTTCCATCCTCCATCTTATGTGACAATACGGCGCCTACGCCGTATGGGGATGCATCACATGAGAGAACCAACTCACGGTCAGCAGAATAATGAACTAACACCTCTGCTGAGTTCAACAGGTTCTTGGATTTCTGGAATGCTTCCTCTTGTCTCTTTTGCCATGTCCAGCGTACCTCATGTCTCAAAAGTTCATGTAAGGGTGCCAACAGGGTTGCCAGGTTTGGAAGGAATTTGTTGTAGTAATTTAGCAAACCTAAGTATGCTTTCAGTTCAGTGACATTTGTGGGGGTAGGTGCGTCCATGATTGCTTTAACTTTCTTTTCCACTGGGTGGAGCCCCTGGGCGTCCACTATGTGCCCCAAGTACTCCACTTTCTCTTGCATGAAGGCACACTTGCACCTCTTTAACCTCAACCCAGCTTCCTCCAACCGGGTCAACACCTGATCCAGGTTCTGTAGATGGCTTACCTCATCCACTCCAGTCACTAAGATGTCATCTAAATACACCGCTACCTGGGGTATCCCCTTCAAAAGGCTTTCCATGGTCCTCTGGAATATTGCTGGAGCAGAGGCCACTCCAAAAGGCAATCTGTTATACGTGAACAGCCCCCTAGATGTGTTTACTGTCACGTACTTTTTCGATTCGTCATCCAAGAGGATTTGCTGGTAAGCGTGGCTCATGTCTAACTTTGAGAACTGCTTACCCCCAGATAGTGTGGCAAACAGGTCCTCCATTCTGGGTATTGGATACTGCTCCAGTGAAGCCACTGTGTTTACAGTAAGCTTGTAATCTCCACACAGTCTTATTGTCCCTGTGGGCTTCAGAAGTGGCACTACTGGTGCCGCCCATTCAGCATATTTCACTGGTGAGATGATTCCTTCTTTCAAAAGTCGGTCTATTTCCTCGTCGACTTTTGCTCGCATAGCAAAGGGGACAGAACGTGGACGGAAGAAGCGTGGAGTGGCATCTCTTTTCACATGAATAGCAGCTTTCATACCTTTTAGGGTGCCCAACTCCTCTTTGAATACATCCTCGTGTTTACTTAACACTTGCTGTAGTGTTTTTTCTGTTGTTTTGACTTGGTGCAGCTTTCTGCTGTTACGACTGTTTTTCACTTCACTCCAGTCCAATTTAATTTCCTCGAGCCAAGCTCGACCTAGCAAGCTGGGGCCGTCGCCTTCGACCACCACCAGGGGCAGATGTTTTTTCTGCTGCTTGTATTTCACGCTGACTCGTGTTACGCCAATCACTTTAACAGGATCCCCTGTATAAGGTTCCAGTTTGATTTTGATGGGCTGCAGGCTGGGGGGCTTGGTGTCTTTCCCCGTTTCTCTGAATGTTGCTTCGTTCATGACAGTTAGGCAACACCCAGTGTCTATTTCAAAGTTCACCTTTTTCCCATCAATTTGCATATCCACAGTGTAGGGGTCTACTTTTCTCAAGTGTACCACACTGCCACGCCCTAACTTGAACAGTTTTCTTTTGTGCCCTTGACTGCACTTAACACAGTTCAACGTGAAAGAGTCATCTTCAGAGCTGTCAGTTTTGTTGTTATCTGATTTCTCGCCCACATTGTGAGTACTGTAGTGTGAACTCTGCTTTTTGTCTTTCTTTACATATGTTGATGCATACTTTTTCTGGTTCAGTTTAGTCTTGCTTCTACAAGCTCTGGCTATGTGTCCCACTTTACAACAAGCATGACATTTTTCTTGTTTGTACTTACAGTCTGCTGCTGTGTGCTTGGTTCCTTTGCAACGATAACACTCTTTGCTTTCTCCCTTAAAGGTACGACTCTCCTGTTGTCCTCTGATGAGACTGAAACATTTTGCTGACGCCCCTGAGGTCTGCAGATCCTGTGCATTTTTATTTGCAGTCTCCATGGCTACCGCAATTGACAGAGCCTTGTCAAAAGTGAGATCTACTTCTGACAAGAGACGTCTCTGAATTCGGTCATCCTTAATTCCGCAGACGATTCTATCTCTCAACATCTGTTGTAACGTGTTGCCATAGTTACAATCCTGTGCCAGGCGACGCAGCTCCGCTACGTATTCCATGACGGTTTCATTCGGCTTGCGGGAGCGAGAGTCAAACTTATACCTTTGCACGATTTCACTGGGCTTCGGGTCAAAGTGATTTTTCATCAGAAGTACCAGCTCTTGGAAGGTTTTGTCTTTGGGCTTGGCCGGGCTGAGAAGGTTTCGCATCAAGCTGTACGTCGCTGCTCCGACGACACTTATTAAGATCGCTCTTTGTTTTTCTGCATCGTCGATCCCGTTAGCTGCAAAAAACTGCTCGAGTATTTCCGTATACTCATCCCAGGTCTGATTCTTTGGATCGAACGCTACTAGCGTGCCGATTGTAGCCATTTCCGCTTTGAGGTTACTGGCTTCTATTTCCAGCCGAAAACTTTTGCATTTTTTTGAACAGCTAGCCAAACCTGTAGCCGACTCCTTCACTTTTTCTTTCAGTCCGGTCGCCCTTAAACTCCTTCCCCCTAAACGTCCTCGTCGCCAAAAAGATGTTGCATCTTCACAAAAAATAAAAATAAAATAACTGAGCCTTACGCCGGAGTATCGTTGCAACTGGTTTACTGAACCTTCTTTCAGTGCACGTACAGAACATTGGTATCCATTTGTTACTGCCTCCTACAGGACACACACTTCTTCCTCCTTCTTACAACATTCATGCAACACAGAACCTATACTGCCTCCCCTGGCATTACCATTGTAACAACACACTCATTCTGTTTCTTTCAGAAGAATAACAGGAACTTAGGATCTATGTATCTATGAATAATAACTATTATGCATACTCATACATTTATATAACCAACTAATTTCTTGCGATACCACAGGACCTAAAAATAAATGTTTGTTTTAGTTCTATGAAGCTTTGAGTATTTTGGATTCGTAGTACTGCTGTGTTTGTTGTATCATATTGCTGTAATTGTTTATATACTTTATATATTTTGAGGTAACTTGATCTATAGTGTTACAGCTATAAGGATGTTACGTGTTTGTATACTTTCTGTCCAGTTTGACCCATTTAGCAGAAGTTAGCCTGTTTAAGGCTGTGATATCTATTCTGTATGACTTGAAGCAGTTATGACATGGTCTGATTTTCTCACCCAATAAAGGAATATTTAATATATCAGTCTACTCTTCATTCTATCAGAAACAGTTATCACAGCTCGTACATTTTGTTTTTACACATAAATGTAAACAATGAGCCAAATGTAATAATGCCAACATATTAAAAGAACAATATTTGTCTCTTATATATAATATATCTATATATACACTGTAAAAGATGCTTGTCTCTGAGTGAAGATTTAAGGTGACAGGAAATTTTAATAAACACAACTTGAATCTTTACTAAAGCTCAGTATTTGATACAGAGTTCAAGTTCACCGCTGGTATAACTAATAATGATTAATATAATAACTTTAATATTGACCATATTATATTTACATTACCAAAGTAAGATGACTTTAGTCTAATGAACAACATTAGCTAATTGTTATTTACTAGCTAATCTTAAAATGACTGTTCAGTACAGAAATGAAGCTCAACAATCATGTTTTTACAGTCCCGTGGTCTCAGCCTCAGATACTTATATAATCAAACAAAGCTCATGTAGAAACAAACAAACAAATGAACAAAACATTTTCTCCTTCATTTCTGTCAAACAATGCTGTATGAAACGTGGTATCATGGTTGCTAGGCAACCTGGGCAGCGCGACGGGGGCTAGACCGTCCCATTTCACAAGCCTCGCACTTCCTGTCTTAGCGGTCTTTGAGTGCGCGGCTCTTGTGGACCGTTAAGGCTGCATACTTTAAGGCTGCATACTTTAAGGCTGCATACCCTGAACTGGGATACAACCAACGTGCAGGAAAAATAAAAGAAATACAAAGAAATCCCACCTGCTACTGTGGAGGAGTTGTCTCAACTGATGGGAAAATATTTCTCCAAGCATAGTTCTGTTCTGAATAACCCATAATGTTGTATTTAGGGGGTCTACATTTGTGCCTGATGTGCATTGCCATGTAAATAATTTGCATTTACTGAATATGTATTTACTAAGTACCACTGTTCAAATGTTGAATAAAGAAACAAATAAATGTTTGCCTTTTTTAATTAAAACCACTTTGTAGAACATCACACCAGTAACAATGTAGAATCAATGTCATGTATAGTTTACAAATGATAAAATGTTCACATAAAATCACCATCTTATCCAGAAGGGTCACCTCTTCCCCCACACATGGAAGATGTAATCTGATTGGCATGGTGGTATGTAGCATATTCAAACTACATATGTAGTTTGAAGCTGGGATTTTGTAGTGCCCCATGTGTAGCATTGGAACCCAGTCGGGATTAGTTTTATCCATTTCATAGGCTGGTTTGCCTGCAATAATGAAAAACAATTAGCAACTCTATAAATATAACGTATATCTACAAAATCACTCATTAGGATGTTTGTTCTAATTTGCGATGACCTCAGAGCGCATACTCTTTCACGTAATTCAGTTTATTTTGAAAAGTCTCAACAGGATCTTGAGCTTTATTGTGAAAGGCTTATGTGGAAAATAAACAAGCGGACACGCGATGTTGCTAACAACAACATAAAAACAGTCGCCTATCCGTCCATAGTGTGGTTATATTAAATATAAGAGAGAGAGAGAACTTTAAGAAATTAATATAGCCACTACAGTGACCATCAAAACAATGAAAACATATTGCCGTAAACAGTTTATTTTGCGACAGCACGAAACAAATATAGTGTAAAATGAAACGATAGATGTTTTTATATCACCATCCGATATATATCGTTATATATATATATCGAACAGCCCTAGACCACACAATAATGTATTCAAAGCATTGATATTTAGGTAACAGTTTTTGTTTTCTCCTGAAGGACCCAGAGGGGAAGGCCAAGAAGCAAATATCTGTGACAACCATGATGGGACCTACCTGGTGTCTTATGTGCCAGACATGACTGACAGATACACCACTCTCATTAAGTACGGAGGAGACGAGATCCCTTATTCACCCCACTGAATCAGGGCTCTGCCCACCGGAGATGCCAGCAAGTGCACTGTCACTGAATGTTGTCCAGTGGCCAGGTAGGACTCACTTCCTTGGTGCTTATACACTTTTAGTTTTCTTTGAAAACGGCCCTTTAAGTCACTTGATCCATGACTTGAGTAAGCACTGTCCTGTTGAGTTTGTGGGCTCATTTGATAGTTATTGTAGAAACGATAAGAAATCATGCTTTAGAGGGTTTTTTTTTTTTGTAAATTATAGTCAAACATACAATAAACTGAGGTATTCCCTTTGGTTAACAGTGGACAATAAAAGTAGACAAAGCACATCGAGTTGCCACAAATATCTTTGTATATTACGCAGTGGGGCAAAAAATGAGGTCACCAAATACTTATTTTCCACCATAATTTGCAAATCAATTCTTTAAAACTCAGACAAGTTAGAGGTATACCTATGATGAAAATTACAGGCCTCTCTCATCTTTTTAAGTGGGAGAACTTGCACAATTGGCTGACTAAATACTTTTTTGCCCCACTGTATTTGATCCTGTCTCCCTCAATACTATTTAATATCTAAATGCTTGATTCATCATATTATAACAAATGTGCTGTTGTAGCTACTGACAGTGAGTTTGATTACATTTTTTCCATCTACCAAAGAGAAATAATATCTCTTAGTGGCAGGTGGATCACATGTACATCTACATCGGCTGTCTCTCACCCTTTACCCACCCCTGTTGCTTGTCATGTGTTTCTTTGGTGTATTAAGAGTTTTTTCATGTGCTATGTGCTGAGGTGTTTTTTTTCTGTTCTCAAACTGATCTCCCTATTGGAGCTCAGTCTGGGGGGAGTTATTTTTTTCCTCCTTATCTTTCCTCATGTGGTGCATTTTCCATTGTTATACCGCTCTGACCTGTCTTCCCCATGTGATGTTTTTGTGTAATGTATGTATGGTCGGAGGGTAAGATGGCACCGCCATTGCGTGCAATAGGTCGGCAGCCTTAACATGAAATTTCCCCTTGTGGGAATAATAAAGGTATATCAAATCAAATCAAATGTTGATTTTAACACTTTGCATATGACTGGCTAGGATGAGCATTTTATAAGCGCTTGTGTGGTTTTTGTTTATGTAAGGAAATACATCAGTTTCCCCTGTATTTTAAATTTGAGTGAAGATCCTAAATTGGCCCCCACTCTTGAATTTGAGAAAGGCTAATCTGTGCTACCCCCACATGAGCACAGTCAGATATAATACAGGCTTTCACTCAGGAGCAGGAAGGCTAAAGGCTGTTTAATGTCTGATCTAACTGTGTCAGACATGTGCGTTCTCACGTGCATGGACAATATCTTGAAAGCTTCAGAGCTGCAGTGCAGGTGTAAAAGTGGTTAGAAAGCAGTGCATTAGCACGTGTTTTGTCTCTTTGCGTAGCTGCTCAGTCCATCCAGACTCCCCTCCATATGCAACAGTGATGCCAGCAACTCAAATACAAGCTCTCTCCAAGTGATTCCTTCATCATCAACATCTGCATCCACGATCCATTAGCTCAACAGCAACATCTGTCAGCTGTGCATCCAACTCGAGGGCATCGCCTGCTGTGCTCAGGCGCTGGGCCGCAATTTCCGTCTCTTGTTGATGGCCTCGCTGTATCCTGTGCAGGAGAAAGCTGGTGAGGAGACACTGCTGGTCAGCCAGGCGGCGCTGAGCTCCATGTAGGACATCAGTAAGGCCTGTGGATACGCTTCCCTCAAGGAACTGATCAATGAGAACTCTGACTACCTGCTTAATGACATATCACTCAACCTTCAGAGGCTCAGCCAGCATCCACATGTAGTTATGACGTGTTTTTGTTTTTAGCCCAAAATGGACACAGAAATGACTGCTGGAGGATTTACCCGATTTTCTTCTTTGTCTGCTTAAGCCTGTGCTGCCCAGAACTTGTACTGTATTTCATTGTAATCCTGTCTTGTTGGCCAGGCTCCACGGGTGTTGACAGTTATGTTGACTCACTCTGACTGCAGCCCGCTGGTCAGGGACATCGTTCAGGATGTGCTGACGGCTCTGGATCTCAGCTACGAGCGCACAGCTGCTCTTTTCTGCTCCATGCTGCACTCGCTCATGAAGGCACTGGGTAAGATTTCAACAGTGATGTCAGCTTGAGTCTCACGTATACTGGGAGTCAAAGAGGATAAGGAAGAAAATGTGACTCAAGGCATTCGCTACCGCATTTTTCTGTGTTGCCTTTCAAAGTTTCTATCAATGAGTACATTTCAGGATGTATAACTTTGCTTGTTATCAAATTATCAGTATCCTTGGAAACATTTACTACATCATGATGGTTTAAATGCTGACTCGTTTTCTGTTGTAGAAAGAATATTCATAATAATATTCATACAGAAGTTTTACAAGCCCTCACAGTAAAAATATATAAATTAAATGTCACTAATGGGCTCTTTCCAAAAACATCATTGTCTGTGTCACAGTGATTTTGATCAACTGACTTATTTTATTGTAACCAAACCTATGTTCATATTGTTGTCTTGTTGAGGTGGTTTCCTTCCACTTGTAGCAGGACCAGTAAGTCTGCCAGCTCCAGGCAAAGTTCCAGTGACCAGGAAGACCTCAGCATTCGCCAATTCCTGCTGAATTACTGCAAACAGAAAGAACTGGCAGAGAGCTTTGGAATTGAGGAGGATGACACTGAAGACCGAGGTAATAGGTCTGTCTACGGGCCAGTGGAATATAAACTATAGGTTGTAGTGGTGGTGAGATTAGATTCAGAGTGTAGAGGAGATGGATCATTGTAATTAAGAGTCATAGAAATCTGAACCTCACTGCTAAACTGGCGGTCTAACTGTACATGTGCTGCCGTTGCAGAGGTCCCTCCCACTGAGTGTGAGGATGTGGCAGATATTGGTAGTCCTGATGTGAAAGCAGAGCTTCCCTCCCACCTCAGCATCACTAAGGATGTTATGGAGCGCTGCATTCATCTGCTGTCTGATCCCAGCCTCAGGCTCCGACTCAAGGTACTGTATCAGTAGTTTTATGTAGAGTCAACTGTTGGACTGATAACAAAAATAATCATTCTTGTGAGGGTAGGACCGCCAGCGTTGGTACAATTCATCCTGTCAGAACTGTGTGGATGACTGTTCACTGGTGTAATGCTCATCAAGGAAAAACATTCAGTCTGGTCCAGGAGTGAAACAGAAATAAGTCATGTCTGTGCTGAAGTCGTACCTGCTCAGGAGTTTGGGCTCTCAATGAAGACCTCAATACTTAGTTTCAGCTCACATATAATCAGGATCAAAACAGAGATAACTGTTAGGTGTGTTGTGCGTCTTTGTCTTTAGGTACTGGATGTGCTGGAGTTGTGCGTTCAGGTGCTGAGTGAGAGGGAAAATGAACTGCTGCCTATGGCTCATCGCTGCTGGCCAGCACTCCTGCAGAGACTCACGGCCGATGACCCATTAGCAGTCCTCAGAGCCTTCAGGGTAAGTAAAACAAACCTCTCTTTTCATTATGTGAGTCTAAATTATTCAAGTCATCTTTAGTTTTTTAAACTCTTAATAGTGAAAGAATGAAAGATTACGCTCAACAATAGGCTTATTTCATTCAGAAATAGTTCTATTATTTTCTTTTTTGGGTTGTAAGAGTCTGTGAAGACTCTTTAAACTAACATTTCTTCTATCAGCACAGAAAAATCACTGTGTGGATGCGTTCTTAGAGGCTGCTTTTCAAACTGTCTCAGAGAATCACAAAGTAGGACTTTGGGATAAATGAAGCTGATAGTTTTTTGTGATCTTTGGTACAAGTGTCAGCTGATTCAACTTGTCGGTGTAAATTAGGCTACTCGTCAGCTCCTGTCATCAGCTGGACTATTTTTGAATTTGTTATTCATATTTTCATTGATGAACTGACAAATTCAGACACGTTAAGTCTGTAAACAGTCATTTATTCACTCAGAGCTGCTGCTGGGAAATTGTTTCATCAGCTTTTGGATATATACGAGTTTTGTAAATGATAATTCATCCAGTAGTACACAACGGGAAGGTTTTATTGAATTTTGACAGCTTGCTGCTTTTATACATTACATTTTTGTACATTACATGCCAGGTGCTGTGCGTGCTGGGTGAAACATGTGGGGACTTTCTGAGGAGGAGGGTTTCTAAAGAGGTTCTGCCCAAGCTGAGTTCCTCTCTGGCACGGCAGGCTCCGATCAGCGCCAAGGCTGGGCCTGTCTACACACACACACCCTGGCCTACAAACTGCAGCTGGCTGTATTGCAGGGGCTGGGCTCACTGTGCCAGAGACTGGATCTGGGTAAGAGAATAGAGACACAGTCCTCACAAACAGCACAGTTTCACCAAGACACAACACGAGTGCATCATCCTGTAGAACTGTACCTGGGATCTGGCAATGATCCAAGCAGCCACAACATGGACAAATCATAGCAAGACAACTATTCTTAGTATGACGCCTCACTTTATGAAGATTGGTGCAACACGAAGCCCATTTATGTAAAACCACATGGTAGATAGATTACCTCTTTTCGCTGTGCTGTGTGGTGCACGGCGTTAAGAGGCCAGCAGATGAATCTCAGAGTTAAACGACACAGGTTCGAGTCTCTGGCGGTCCGTCTGCTATCGGGGGTAGGCCGAGCGTCAAGAAAAAAAAAAAGCTCTGGGCTGCCTCTATTTTTGTTTTTTTGTTGAACTGCAATAGAAAGCCCAGGGAAGCATTTAGTTTTAAGGCGGCCTTTAACGCACCCTATATATGTCCGTTTCACATCTTATCAGTCCATACAGTAGCCGTTCTTAGCATTACAACTCCGACCCATACACATGGGCCAGTAACGCCCAATCTCCACGTGATACTTTCTTCACAAGCTTTTATCGCACTGGAGCCACTGTTTACAGGTAACACCATTGAAATGGAGTGTCAGCAAGTGTCAGTAATGTTAAAGCACAACCACTGCTAATATAACACTTTTCAGATGCATTTGTACAAATTGGAATGTCTTTTACCGTCTTTATGGTGCTAGCTTAAAGTCATGCTGTAAATGTTAGCCTATTTTCTAGTGAAACATATTAAAACCATGTTAGGACAGAAATATTACCTTCTATCATGACTAATTAAGTTACTAGTTAATAAAGTTACGACTAACATGATAGGGTTAACCCATAACCCCGAACTCTGTAATACTATAAATGATGAGTGATTTAAGTTAACACTAAACGTTAAACAGTGTCTCCTGAACATTTATAATCAGGTTTGAGTCTGGCTGCATTGAGTTTTAAAGATGCAAATTTAGCATTATGGCTGATGGTGCTGTGTAAGCTTCTACTTACCTTCTACACTGTATTTAACACAGATTTCAGATTAGCAAAGAGGAGCACTGTTGCTTCATCCTTAATACTTTAGAGAAGAACTGGATTGCAAATCAAAAGGTCCTTAATAGCTTTTTGTCCTCCCCGACCCTCAAAGCCAATGTTCAGCCATGAGAGCTGATGGGACACGATTTGTAAAAGTGACATAATCAGAAACAAAGGTGATTAAGATAACATAAGATAACCTTTATTAGTCCCATGCGTGGGAAATTTGTTAATTACTTCATATTTGCAATACTTGCAAATACTCTATTTGCATTCTTTACAGAAAAGAATATGAAAAGGCTGTCTGCTGTTTTGGATTGATGTCCTTCTCCTGAGCCTCAAAGAAGTAGGGCAGTGTCACGGTCCTTTTGGCAGCAGAAAGCTGCTGAGCGCTGGGAAGAAGCACGGCCATACCAGCTGAAATGTCTCATTGACACAGAAACTGTTGGTCATCCTCTGTTTTGCTACTGTCTTCACCCTGCTGTTATTTGGTCTCATCTCAATAACGTACTTTTCTATATAGCTAAGCTTGATGAGCGATCCCTTGTTGGCTGACATTTATGTCTTTGAGCGTGTGAGAACTTTAATAATTATAAAACCACATGTATTTGACAAATGTCCTTTTAACTGTCAGCTCATAGTGAAGTACACTGAGCCACCCTGAGCTATAATATCAAAATAGAAGCTGCTACCTTTGTCAAGAGTGGCTGGATCTGAGTGCGTGCTACTTTCAGTTATTCAAATTTTGCTGAATTTGTTACAAAAAAGTCCTGTCTATGTGCAGAGAGTGTCTTCCAGAGGAATGGTTCTGTGATGTTCTACATCACAAACATCAGCCACTCCACAACAGAGAAAGTGTTATTGATGTTTTTTTTAAAGCCATTCCTCCAACCACATGTATTATTAGGGTGGACGGTCAAAATTGCACCAATATACAAGGTATTTCCTCATGAGATACTCAATTTTGGTTTTCATATGTGTCTACATCCAGTTAGAAATAATCTATTTAAGTGGTTTTCTCTTTTTTGGTAGCTCGCATTCTGCCAACAGTGAAGCTTCGAAACTGCTCCTGTGGGGGCGTAAACTTCACAGTGTCAGCAGGAAAAATAGTGATTTTAATCAACATTAATAGTAAACAGCAACCTGCTATTTAGGTTAGGGTGATGGATTTGAACATAGTGTGATGAAGCATGTTTTCTGCCCTTGCTGTACAATCAGAACATGGTATTGCATTAACAGAAGTCATCTGTGAAGGCAGTGATGTATTAGTCATGTTGTTTATTTTTCTTTTTGGTCCAAGGACGTTATGATGTGCACCAGGCGACATACAGATGTCAAACATGCCAGCAGCAGTGCAGCCCTGATTTAAAGGACCTGATTAGGAGTGGATATTGGCCAGCATCTGTCAACATGTCTACTCTTTACACTTAGACCCTTGAGCTCCTTCCAGGAACTAAAAGTATTTTCTCCATGATTCTCCAGGGAAGCTTTTGCAAAACTGTTGGAGCATGGTACTAAGTGTGGGGGAAGGGTGAGTGAAGTATTTCTTTGATATTGTTTTTCAATAAGCAGATGCAAATATTTATTTCTCTGTTATATTTCTGTACATACAGACTGGGCATGCCAACAGCGATGCAGTGCAGCGCAGCTTTCTTGGTGAGGAAGACCAGCTGTGCTGTGATGTCAGCTTCAGCTGCCCAGCATGCACACCTGAAATGTTGGCGGTTTCAGTTGATGGGAACAGAAAGCTATATCACTTTCAGCAAAACGAAAGGTGCTCATTGTTGATGTTATTTGTTTTTGTGTTTTTATGCATATATTTCTATATACCTTCCATGGTTAGACTTTATTGTTTCTCTGATGTTGCTCTGATGACTGTGACTTTTTTGATGGCGTTTTTGTTGCTGAAGACAGCCAAGTGTCTGCATTTGTTGACTCTTTTTCTTTTTGGTTAATTTGACATAATAGTTTTTACTATAGTAACCAAATGTCTGTCTTCTGCAAAATGACTACTGTTAAATTAAACTAAATGGAAAATCTTGTCATTTACTTTATAATTCCTTGCTATTTTATTATATTTGTTACATGTCATAGACACTGGGAAGAGGCACCATGGGGATTCCCAGTGGACAGCAGCACGAGAGACTTCAAGGAAGTGGAAGTCGCTGTGTGTCAACATGGATTAATGTGTCTCTTGTGTCACTTTCACTTCAGGGACAGCAAACAGGTCACCGTGGTGTATTTCAGGAACGGTTACATGCCTGACAACTACACTTCTGAACAGGTCCAACTTTTGATTTGCACTCAGAATGATTACATCAAAGAGTTTAGTTAAAAACACTAAAATGAAACCTGCAGACTTGCTTAAAGTGATTCGTATTCATGAGAAACTGGAACGTCATTATCATTGAGTTCATTTCTTTCCCTACTTAGCAACACCAAGTCTAGCCCTGATTGGCTGATATAAGTGACACCAGACCTCTGTCGCTGTGTCAGTTTGAATGGGTGATTAGAGACCAACACATGTTTGTTGCTACTCCATGTTCTCTGCAACATTGTGTGTAGTTACTGCAGCTGTGTGTGCATTCTGCTGGCAGGAACAGGAAACAAGTGAAAGAAAACTGCTGAGCACCCTGGAAGGAAAAGTTAATCGGACATAACAAGTTAAAACAGTTTGCAAGTTTCAAGCCAAACTGCTGAATCTACCGTCCAAGTTCTCCTTGATAGCGTGACTCTGTGTTGTTCTCCTTCATTCTTCTGTCTCTGTCTGTCAAATCTCAGTGTAATATAAACCAACTATTGTCACGCTCTGCTGGTCGGTGTGCTGGCAAGCAGAGAATTCATTGTCTGTTTTCAATTGCAGAGCTGGGATGCTCGTCTTCTGATGGAGCGCTCTCGAGCTGTGAAGTGTCCAGATATCAGCGCTCACCTGGCTGGTACCAAGAAGGTTCAGCAAGTGCTCGCCAGACCTGGAGTCCTGGAGAGGTTCTTCCCGGACCAGCCTCAAGCTGTGCAGCAGATCCGAGCGACATTCGCTGACCTCTACACTCTATACACGGTGAGAAAAAGGACACGATTTTTTCATTGTTTGGAAAATTTGGCATTAGATAATCCTCACCTGGGTTTTGCTGTCCAGTGTAAGCAATATCATTCATATTTTATTCCTCTGATTTATTTTCTGTGGTTGCGCTCGTCTACAGGGTCCAGAGATCTATAAAACAGTATCAATGGCCTTGCAGCAGCAGAACGGTTTGTCTTGAAGCCTCAGCGAGAAGGAGGAGGTACAGCGGGGTGACAAAAGCATCTTTAAAAATGTTGACAATGCAGCAAATGCTGAAACTTCTGTTTGTTTCTCACCATTTGGTAAACTAGGGAAGCTTAAGCAGTGCATGGATCTGCACACACATGCAGCATTTGCTTGCATTCCATGTATGAGCTAGCCTCAGTCAAAACAGTGACGACACATACATGACTGCCTGCTGTTTTGCATTACTGTGTATCTACTGTGATTCATGCATGCTGTACTGTGACTGAGATAATAGTGTATACGAGACACACTTGACAACAACATTGATTAAGATGTGAAAAAGCTACCAGATACAAGTTGTTAGCAAGTTATGGCTGACTAACCACCCTGCCTTACATCACTCTGGACTAATACTGTAAAAAGCAATAATTAGTTTTCTTTGTAATATCAGATCATTTGTTTTGATAAATACATAGTTCAGTATCAGGGTTCACATGAGCTATTTTAGCAGTAATTTTACACCTCCACTATGATAGTATTTCGCTGTTAATCATATTAGCAAGGAAGCTAGGGTTTGTAATTCATTCTTAATTTAGCTACACTGCATGAATTTGGATGATAACACTTTTGAAAATGGCAGTTTAATTTATTGGGCCATTATAAAATCGTATTTCTTAGGCTGGCTTTTAAGGAAGCCTGGGAAGAAAGATGGAGGTGGAAAGGATGTGCAAGCTATGGGACAAAGTTGCTGAGACTAGGTTAAAAAGAGGTGACGATCAGTGAGCAGGAGTGTGGCTTCGTGCTGAAAAGAGCACAACAGATTCTCTGGAGAGAAGGTGACGGAAAGTCAGCTGAAGCAAGACAGTTTGTGGAGTTTGTGTTGGACTGTATGTTATGCTGGGAGCCTGGGGATTAGTGGACTTTGATTCCAAATTAATACTAGCTAGTGTTTCTCACTGGTTTTTGGGCGGTGGAGTAAAAGGGATTGGTTGGTGGCTGTTTCTAATGTTAGCCTTTTCTTTGTTTTCTTACAGGCAGGCTAAAGACATGGTGATAAATGAGTGTGTGGGCCATCTGCTGAGGACCAAGAGCTCAGGACACTCAGACGGGGGCGTCACAGCAGGAGTCACCGTGCTCGACAATCCGCTGCTGTTCTGAGATGTCACACTCCTGCCTGCACATACAAACCACAGTGAAGTCAAAGTTCCACCTGCACCTCCTCCTGTTCTTGTAACAGCATGAACACTGACAGAGGTGAGACAGCAGAAAAGTCTTTGTTTATTTTTGTAATAAGTTAAGGAATTAAGTTAAGAACAGTGATTAAATTGTTTCTTGCATTTTTGATTTAATGATTGTGTTTAGGATTATTTCAGAAACATGTTTAGAGGATGTCTTGATGCATTCTCAATCATCCAGGAAAGTAAATCTCCAAAAGTTGATTCTGTTCATCTGGACGTAGCGTTTTGTGGGAGAAACGTTTCGTCACTTATCCAAGTGACTTCTTCAGTCTCAGCTGACTGCAGGTTTCCCCAATCTTATAAACAGTACATTTGCATAATGACTGAAACCAGCCCACTGAAGGAACAATGGGCTGGGAGGTCAGTTCCTTAATCATAATTATGCAAATTCTCATGACCATTGATCAACAACCACTGACCAAAACCCACTGATCAAAGACCACTGATCAATGGCCATGAGTACCATTCACAGAGAGTTGGGGAATGGCTGCAATCACAGCATTGTAAGATGGCAAAAGATGTACCCTTAGGCCCCCTCCTCGATTCAGAGATGGTCTTTCCCTTTTCACGTAAATGGCCTCCTTGACTCCGCGCTCAAACCAGCGTTCTTCCCTGTCCAGGATGTGTACATCCTCATCATTGAAAGAGTGTCCACTGGCCTGTAGGTGTAAATAGACCGCAGAGTCCTGGCCTGACAAGGTGGCTCTTCTGTGTTGTGCCATCCGCTTCGCCAGAGGTTGTTTGGTTTCCCCGATGTATAAATCCTGGCAATCCTCCTGGCACTTAACAGCATACACTATGTTACTCTGTTTGTGTCGGGGGACACGCTCCTTGGGGTGGACCAATTTTTGGCGCAGCGTGTTTTGGGGTTTAAAAGCCACAGAGACCCGGTGTTTAGATTAAATGCGTCTCAACTGTTCCGATACTAGTGACAAATACGGGATCACTACAGGTTTTCGCTTGGGCAGCGGTTGTCCTTCTCTCCTGGATCGGCTGGAGCTTTCTTTAGGAGCCTTTCCAGCTTTGACAAAAGTCCAGCTGGGATAACCACATTTACTCAGGGCCTTCTTGATGTGCTGTTCTTCTGCCTCCCTGGCCGCTGTGTCAGTGGGGATGGTGTTCGCTCTGTGTTGTAGCGTCCTGATGACACCCAGTTTGTGCTCCAGTGGATGATGAAATCAAACCTTAAATACTGATCCGTATGTGTAGGTTTACAGTACACGTTAGCTTTTAGATGTCCCCCATTACTGATGGAAATCTCACAGTCTAAGAAGACTAACCTGCCACTTTTCATATCCTCCCTGGTGAATTTGATGTGTCGGTCCACCAAGTTGATGTGATCCGTGAAATGTAGTACGTCCTGAGATTTGATTTTCACCCAGGTGTCATCCACATATCTGAACCAGTGGCTTGGTGGTGTTCCAGGGTAGGATAGCAAAGTTCTCTTTTCCACTTCTTCCATGTACAAATTGGCCACGATGGGTGAAACTGGGGAGCCCATGGCACACCCATGTTTCTGCCTGTAGAACTGACCCTTGTATGTGAAGTAGGTGGAATGAAGACACAGTTCCAAAAGCAAACACACTTGGTCGATGCTGAGAGTGGTCCTGTTGTTGAGGTTGGGGTCATCCTGTAATCTCTTATGCACTACCTCCAACACTTCCGTGACTGGGATGCAAGTGAAGAGAGATGTAACGTCGTACGAGACCATGGTTTCAACTGCCTCCATAATGACATCTCTCACCTTCTCAACAAAATCCAGGGTGTTCTGGATGTGGTGTTCAGAGCTGCCCACAAGCGGGTTGAGGATCGAAGCCAGAAACTTGGAGATGTTATAGGTGACAGAGTTGATCATGCAGACAATCGGTCTTAAAGGTGCACCCTGTTTATGTATTTTCGGTAAACCATACAGACTTGGTGTAGACTCCCCTGGGTACAGCCTGTGGTATGAGGTCCGGTCAATAGCCTTGTCTTGTTCTAACTGCTTCAGACAGTCTATCACTTGGATGAGTGACGAAACGTTTCTCCCACAAAACGCTACGTCCAGATGAACAGAATCAACTTTTGGAGATGTTTAGAGGATCTTTGTAAGCCTGCATTTACTTTAAAAGAAGGGAAGCACTTCTTCATTCTACAGAAAAGGTGACACATTACAGATGAGTTCATAAAAAGTGTCACTGTCACTCTTTCAAGGCTCTGTCACTTTTTCTTTTTTACTGGAACAGCATGGTAAAGTAGGTCTAGGGTGCCATCTTGTGGCAGTGTGTTGTTACTACAACATATGAAATTGTGTTTCTATTGGAAATATAATTCAGCGCCACCGAGCCGCTCTCTCAGTTACAAACTGAACCTGTTTTTTTTAGACAGATAAATCACTAAGCACAGTGAAGCTTTTGGTTTTGTAAAAGTGTTTCTTATTCAAAATGCATGTTGATTTTTATAAGGTTGAAGAGCAGTTAGCAGTGCATTCATGGACATCTTTAAACTATTAATTGAAGAATCTCTGGTCATGATGGCATGAACTAGAAACGTGAGCTCCAGGTGAGACTGCACAGAAGAACAAGTGTCCTTAAACTGCATCAACTGATGACTTCTTACAATTTTATTCTACTGTGTGTTTTTATCATTGAACGTTTATGTCTTTGTGTACACATACTAACACAAGCTACTGTAACTTAGAGAAGCTCAGGAATATATTATTAAGTACACAAACAGTTCCAGGTGCTGGACTGTTTGAAGACCCCACTTTGGATCATGTGAAGGACATTTAGTTTTTTGTTACAGGCATTGAAGGGTTAATGCTGTTAATTGCATAGTACAGTGATAGATAACTTGGTAGAGCTGGTCCAGCTTGTGAACCAAAGAATAATATCTAGTATGTTGTGAATGAAAAAAATAAATGGTATGACTGTTCATTTACCGAACCCTAACCTGTGAGATCAGGCTCACATATCTGATCATAGAAATGGGGGACTTTTCAGGAAATGTACTTCAAAAAATAAAAACAAGAGTAAGATGGGAAAGTCAGAAGGAAATAAGACACTTTCTCAATTGTGAGAAATTCTGTGAGAATTTTAGCTGGATTGTCTGTGGTATAACTGGCATGTAACAAGAGGAGTCACCCACTGCTGCCCATTACAAAGGAAGAGGTTTTAGGACTTCCAAACCATCTTCACTGTTCCCATCAGGAGGCATCCATTTCTTTGTTACACCCTATGCTTTGAGAAATACACTATTATCACACCACAGTGAGCCAGTTGCATGAAGAGCAGCCTAATCAGACTTCTGCAGAGTCTCAAAGTTCTTCTGGAGTCTGCTTCTTGTGTCCAACAGGAAGAATTCTGTCCATAAACAAAGGATTTTAAAATGTACCATTTTTTTTCTTTTTACTTTTGTAAAGTAACCTACAATTATTATTGCCTCAAAAGGATTTATACTCTGATCTATGGGTTTTTTGTTTTTTAAATGTTGTTCTAAGCGGCCAACGAATTGTTAATGCATGATTAAAGTGAATTGTTAATTTATCGTTTCTGGTTTTGCTATAAACAGACTGGGGATGCTTGTGTTTTCTTTCTTCCTCAAATGATCAGATAAGACTTGAGTAAAAGAAATAATGCAAAGGCATTTTGCTGTGTTCACAGAGGGTCTTGAGGGTCTGTGTAAACGGAAAGATCTTGGCGATGGGGCATAAATTTGAGCACCACAAAAAAAGAAATGAAATCAATATTTAGTAGATCTGCCTTTTGCAGAAATTACAGCCTCTAAACGCTTCCTGTAGGTTCCAATGAGAGTCTGGATTGCGGTTGAAGGTATTTTGGACCATTCCTCTTTACAAAACATCTCTAGTTCATTCAGGTTTGATGGCTTCCAAGCATGGACAGCTCTCTTTAACTCACACCACAGATTTTCAATAATATTCAGGTCTGGGAGCTGAGATGGCCATTCCAGAACGTTGTTCTTGTTCCTCTGCATGAATGCCTTAGTGGACTTTGAGCAGTGTTTCGGGTCGTTGTCTTGTTGAAACATCCAGCCCCAGCGCAGCTTCAGCTTTGTCACTGATTCCTGGACATTGGTCTCCAGAATCTGCTGATACTGAGTGGAATCCATGTGTCCCTCAACTTTGACAAGATTCCCAGTACCTCCACTGGCCACATAGCCCCACAGCATGATGGAACCACCACCATATTTCACTATTGGTAGCAGGTGTTTTTCTTGGAATGCTGTGTTCTTTTTCCTCCATGCATGACGCCCCTTGTTATGCCCAAATAACTCAATTTTCGTTTCATCAGTCCACTGCACTTTATTCCAGAATGAAGCTGGCTTGTCCAAATGTGCTTTAGCATACCTCAAGCGGCTCTGTTTGTGCTGTGGGCGGAGAAAAGGCTTCCTCTGCATCACTCTCGCATACAGCACCTCCTTGTGTAAAGTGCGCCGAATGGTTGAACGATGCACAGTGACTCCATCTGCTGCAAGATGATGTTGTAGGTCTTTGGTGACAAGGACCCCGTGGAGCGAGGCGTCCTCAACCTCTCCACAGCACAGGTGGAATACAGCGAAGACCAGCAGGCCATGCTTAAGGTACGGATGGATGTAACACGCTTGTCTACAAGACTTAAAAACAGTTTCTACCATCAAGCCATACGACACCTCAACCACAACACTTAAACACACACAACACACTCCACAGGATGCACTCAGAAGCTACCCTGCAGCTTCACAAGCACACTGTATAATCTGCTCTGGTCACTTCCCTTTATTGGTATTTATATTGAAAAAAAAGTGCAATACTGTAATAACTGCCACTACAAATTTTGTACTGTTCACTTTATACTGCTGCTCATTCCTGCCACTGTGCAATATCCCATTTACCCCTGGCTGTACACTTTTAATCCTCTGCTAGCAGGAGGTACACACACACAGACACACACACACGCTCCTCACACCACAGTCAAACGTGCAGCTTCTGCACCCTTCAAAAACATTCCCTTCTCCTCACAATGTAAAACTCTCCCCGCAGATCTAAGCTGGCGAGGTGGCGCAGCGGCCTGACGAAGAACTGAGCTTGCGGAGCGGTATGCGGGAAAACCACCGCTTCCATCCTTTCTGAAAAGCCTTTGAAAATACCGAAAATACCAAGTGTTAAACCTTATTAATCATTGTGATTCTTGACAGTTTTCTCTTGTAAGTAGACTTGTGGCTTAAGTCTCTTTTCATGCGACTAAAACGTTGAAGTTCCACAGAACTTTTGCCTCCCCGCTTCCCTCCAGCAACCCCGCTGCCAACTTAGCTTTCCTCCTCTCTATTCCCTCCCCTCAGCTTTTTGTGTTTTTGTTTCCATGACAATGTTTGGGTCTAATTTTGTTCTGCTTCATTGTCATTCCCAAACTCCCCTAACTAAGGAGCATGTTGTAGTAGTCTACTTGTGTGTGCACGACTCTCCAGGAACTTTCCGTTTGCCAATCATCTGTTCAAAAAAATGTCGCTATCAGTGTTATTTGTCTCCTGAAATGAGTTTCATTCTATTTTGGGGTTTTTTTTGTTGTTGTTGGTTTTTTATTAAATTAACATGCTTGCATGATACCTGCAGCGGTCCTTGGGAGAAGACCAGGTTTGCTCAGTTTAAAACAAAAATTAACCAAATCAGCCAGCTTACATTTGAAACCATGAAGGAAAAATCTACAGATCTCTCCAAGTGACGTGTTAGTTTATGCTCTGCTACCTAAACTATAGCTGCTAATAGATTTATAGGTTATTTTTCTTCTCGCAGTGAGATTTGCATCAGGCTGAAACAGGCTCTGAAACAAAAACTCAAAGTGGGAATGAAATTTGACAGGAGTGCTACGCCCGATTTCCACGGTTATCCACGTCATACTTAGATGCGCCTCAATCTGTGTGCATATGCCGCCACTAAACCCCCGATAGTGGCAGTGTCAGTTAGTGAGTCAGTAAAATACTCATGCATTTGTGTTAACATAAAAACTGCAGACTAACTAGAGACAAACAAGCGAGGATCGCTTCATATCTCAGCAGTTAAAAAAAAAAAAAAAGACCGATTGTTCCTGCAGGAGTAGATTCGGCCCCTTTTTGCTTTTTCATCCCAAGGAGTAAAAACAGGGTTACGAGGAGAGGAGGAGGAGGACTAGGAGGATGAAAGCGAACTAGAGGGAGAACTTGATTTGTACATGCGGTCTGTTCTGGGATCAGTGTGGTAGTTAACCCTCATTTAACACATTCCTCTCTGCTCCTCTAGCTTGCTCTAACTCACATTTATTTCTTTATTTTTTAACCTTATTTTGCACATTAACACATATCTAAGAGGGTTAGGGAGGAGACCTAAAATGTAACCCCTGCACCCCGACTGAGGAGGTGAGTTACATTAGTGCTTCCTCTTTATTAGAAAGCAGTTTGAGTGAATTAGAAGTCTGTTGTTTTTTTGTTTTTTGTTTTTTTTGAGGGGGGGATATCTACTCATTAGTCATGCTAGGCATCCATCTGAACTCTATCAAAATAAAGGTGTATTTTAACTCATTTTAATTCAGGGATATAGGACTATACAAAGTAGCTTGTGACATCTAAAACGACAGCACACTTAATGTGTCTTTCTTCACCTCATCACTTTTTTCTGTGTGTGTGTTGTTTTTCCGTTGATGCCTTTCAAACGAAACTAGCCATGATATTTTCCCCCTCTGACAATTAATATCAGTTAACCCCGCCCCCTTTCAGATTTGTTCACCAAAAGAAAAGGAGAATAAAAACCGTCATTAACACTGTACATTATTTGTCAGACCGGTTTCATTTTCATACTTTGTAAATATCTATATTGTATGGAGCTTGAAATCAAATGTAAATATGCTTACTGTATTTGTAATAATTATAATCCATTCGCTGTATAGCATAGATGTGTCATGCAGATATCCTAATTCTGTATATGGTAATCTTGCACCATTGAACTGTTAGTGAATGACACAACAATAAAAGTGCAAAACGTGCATTAGCAGTTGAAGTGCTGCCTGCTTATTTCCTGCTTTATGTGAGCTTCTGCTGTAGTTTATGTGCTTTTAGTCCCAAGAAACCACCCTTTTACTCTGGCGCACAATAAGATCTTCTGATGTTTGGTGTCATCTCCTGTGATCTCCTGTGAACAGGTGGATTCATTCACTTCAAGTTTATGTATATAGCACCAAATCACAACAGTCGCTGAACACTGTAAAAGTAATTATGGAGGCACAACATTTAAAGCTCCTATCCTTCTATCCCACAGACCTAAAAGTTATTTATATGATAAATAGCCTCGTGTTTGTTTACTTGCTTTGTAAAATGCAAAGTGGTGACTTTTTCTTTTCAAGTACGTCCTCATATGGAGACATTTTTTATTAATGGCATAAAACAAGTCATAATTGTTTACAGAAATTTGTACATTTTATTGGGCAGAATGAGGTAAACAGTGAAGTATGAGAAAACGGAGCATAGGATCTCCGGAGACTATGGCAACTAGAATTATTGTACACATGTGTATGTATTAAGGACTGACACAGACAAAGAATTAATCATACAATGAAGCAATGTCATTTTAAAATGTTTATTAATAAACAGGATCAAACCATTCAAGTATTGAGTCATGAATAAAACAGCAACCTCTCATCTGCTAATTGGGAAACAGGATGTCAGTGTATTTTTCAGTGCTAGTTGTCCAAATTGAGTGAGATGACTTTACATTTGAATAGATTTGATTACAAGTTATATTTGGTTTTAATTGAGTGCAGTTCAATTTGATTTAAATCAAGCCAATTCACAACAACATTTTTCTCAATATGCTAAAATTCCCACCGAGACTAGATAAGATTATTCTAAAACTGGTAAAAAGACAATTCTCTTCATGCACAAAAATCCCACCCAGTCCCACAACCCAGGACGAATACTCCTTGTGTGTTCTTGAGCTGGACAGAAATTCCTCTTGCTAAGCGAGGTCCACGCCAGCATCGTGCCAGGCAGACTAGGAGCCTCCTGTCCCAGTCTCGTCCGTCCACTGGGCCCCATCACATCCCAGCCCAGTTCGCATTCTGCATTGGAGTCCGTCGCTCGATACCACAGCGGCTCCCCTCACGTCATCACCTGTACGTAAAAACAAATAGGAGCCAGAACCATCATCCCGGAAGCTGCCCTGGCTTATAGCCATGGCGACACTCTCCCAACACGGCTGCACCCAGTGAACAACAGTCAGCCACTACTCACAAATTCAGGCAGTGGTATACATCTGCACTGATGTCAATCACACGCGTTGTCGCCTACTGTCGCCGTTCCTGCTGTCGGGACTGGGTCACCACATCACGCTGACCGGTCTCCAGACGGGCTTCATGCGTTCCTCTTCCAATCTAGGGCCTCTCTCCTTCCAGTACTCAGCTTGCTTCCTTTTAATAAGTCCTTTAAACAGCTGAAAGGACACCACTGGACAGACACATGCCTCAGCAGGTGATGACTATCAGCTAATTTGTCCCATGCCCAGCCAATCCACAGTGGATTAAAACAATGTAAAAAAATGTGATACAAACAGAGTAAAATCATGGAGATAAAAACAATGCTCACAAATAAACACTAAACTCAGAATAAAACCAATATAAATGATAAACACAAATTTCTACTATGTGAAACTTACATTCATCACACCTGAAACTTTTATATTAAAATTTCAAGTTCGAACCTAACCTCATTTAATTTCTCTAAAAATGGGCTCCTGCACACTTGCAGACATTTTTCCATCACAACTTATGGATGATGAATGATTTGATTAAAGCTGTGAAAACATTACTGATAAACTTCATGTGATATTACATTGAAGCCAATTTTCTATTAAAATCAGGGACTTTTGAGCAGTAGTGTGTACTGTATGTTTGTATGTAACTGTGTCTGACCTGGATTTTATCACCAGTTTCAAATAAGAATTTTCTTTAAAGTCTGTCTTTAAATACAAATGAAGTTCAACTTTAGCAAGGCTGATGGTAAACTGGCCCTAACAAGTCCACTTTATTGCGTGCTCATTGACTTTCTCCTATCAGAGCTGTTTAACAAGCCCACTTTATACATGCTTATTAATCTATCACGCTTATCAGTGGCTCATGGTTGCTTAAAGCCTATGTCTGAACTTGACCACAGAGCCAGAGCATCATTCAATCCTACCTGCTGCCTATCTTGGCAGCAGCTCAAGGATGACAAACTCCACTTTCTCTGCATCAAGACAGCTCATAACTTTTTAACAGTCTCTCCTGATAGTCTCATATCATCTGCTCTAATCAATAACCGTACACTATAATTACAATGTAGACTACAGCTCAAAAGTCTGAGGTGAATTAGAAATGTCTTGTTTTCTGAATAGACTCAAATTTGATTTCATGTTGAATCACAGCAATTAATCAAAAGAGTAAATAATCATATAAATGCTTAATATTGACACTGATCACAAATCATGAATGATTTTGAATAGAATATCTACAGAGGTGTTCAGAGACCCATTTTCAGCAATAATCCCTCCTGTGTTCAGTGGTACATTGTCTTATCTAATGCAAGTTTAACACATTAAAAGCCAAACTTATCATTCAAAACAGCTTTTTCAGAGATTTTAGCACAAACTCAAACTATTGTGGTGATTAAAGAAACAATAAATGTGTCTGGATCATCCCAGGTTTTGTTTTTAACCTCATTACACCAAGTTTACATTTTCCTCTAAAGGGGCTGCAACACCCAGCTGCACAAAACCTTCACTTTTTTAACAGTTTCACTCTTTGAATATTTTTCATTTCTTACCATCAGAATTCTCCAAAAGATTTTTAGAAGAAATTTATTTTCTTTCATGCATCACCAACTGAACCTTTTATGTAAACGTCTCAAGTTCCAACCTAACCTCATTTAATTGTGCTTAGCAAAGTACTTGTAACTCTAATAATTAGTAAGAGTATATTTCTTATCATCTATTGGTCATCTGACCTGATAAACTTCAATTATCATTATAACACAGGAGTGATTGTCTCTAAAAATGGGCTCCTGCACACTTGCAGACATTTTTCCATCACAACTTATGGATGATGAATGATTTGATTAAAGCTGTGAAAACATTACTGATAAACTTCACGTGATGTTACATTAAAGCCAATTTTCTATTAAAATCAGGGACTTTTGAGCAGTAGTGTGTACTGTATGTTTGTATGTAACTGTGTCTGACCTGGATTTTATCACCAGTTTCAAATAAGAATTTTCTTTAAAGTCTGTCTTTAAATACAAATGAAGTTCAACTTTAGCAAGGCTGATGGTAAACTGGCCCTAACAAGTCCACTTTATACATGCTTATTAATCTATCACGCTTATCAGTGGCTCATGGTTGCTTAAAGCCTATGTCTGAACTTGACCACAGAGCCAGAGCATCATTCAATCCTACCTGCTGCCTATCTTGGCAGCAGCTCAAGGATGACAAACTCCACTTTCTCTGCATCAAGACAGCTCATAACTTTTTAACAGTCTCTCCTGATAGTCTCATATCATCTGCTCTAATCAATAACCGTACACTATAATTACAATGTAGACTACAGCTCAAAAGTCTGAGGTGAATTAGAAATGTCTTGTTTTCTGAATAGATTCAAATTTGATTTCATGTTGAATCACAGCAATTAATCAAAAGAGTAAATAATCATATAAATGCTTAATATTGACACTGATCACAAATCATGAATGATTTTGAATAGAATATCTACAGAGGTGTTCAGAGACCCATTTTCAGCAATAATCCCTCCTGTGTTCAGTGGTACATTGTCTTATCTAATGCAAGTTTAACACATTAAAAGCCAAACTTATCATTCAAAACAGCTTTTTAAGAGATTTTAGCACAAACTCAAACTATTGTGGTGATTAAAGAAACAATAAATGTGTCTGGATCATCCCAGGTTTTGTTTTTAACCTCATTACACCAAGTTTGCATTTTCCTCTAAAGGGGCTGCAACACCCAGCTGCACAAAACCTTCACTTTTTTAACAGTTTCACTCTTTGAATATTTTTAATTTCTTACCATCAGAATT
The DNA here is from genome assembly GCF_036321145.2 of Pelmatolapia mariae. NCBI lineage: Eukaryota > Metazoa > Chordata > Actinopteri > Cichliformes > Cichlidae > Pelmatolapia > Pelmatolapia mariae. Next base: position 23,914,946 of record NC_086236.1, read on the forward strand.
CTCCAAAAGATTTTTAGAAGAAATTTATTTTCTTTCATGCATCACCAACTGAACCTTTTATGTAAACGTCTCAAGTTCCAACCTAACCTCATTTAATTGTGCTTAGCAAAGTACTTGTAACTCTAATAATTAGTAAGAGTATATTTCTTATCATCTATTGGTCATCTGACCTGATAAACTTCAATTAACATTATAACACAGGAGTGATTGTCTCTAAAAATGGGCTCCTGCACACTTGCAGACATTTTTCCATCACAACTTATGGATGATGAATGATTTGATTAAAGCTGTGAAAACATTACTGATAAACTTCATGTGATATTACATTGAAGCCAATTTTCTATTAAAATCAGGGACTTTTGAGCAGTAGTGTGTACTGTATGTTTGTATGTAACTGTGTCTGACCTGGATTTTATCACTAGTTTCAAAAAAGAATTTTCTTTAAAGTCTGTCTTTAAATACAAATGAAGTTCAACTTTAGCAAGGCTGATGGTAAACTGGCCCTAACAAGTCCACTTTATTGTGTGCTCATTGACTTTCTCCTATCAGAGCTGTTTAACAAGTCCACTTTATACATGCTTATTAATCTATCACGCTTATCAGTGGCTCATGGTTGCTTAAAGCCTATGTCTGAACTTGACCACAGAGCCAGAGCATCATTCAGTCCTACCTGCTGCCTATCTTGGCAGCAGCTCAAGGATGACAAACTCCACTTTCTCTGCATCAAGACAGCTCATAACTTTTTAACAGTCTCTCCTGATAGTCTCATATCATCTGCTCTAATCAATAACCGTACACTATAATTACAATGTAGACTACAGCTCAAAAGTCTGAGGTGAATTAGAAATGTCTTGTTTTCTGAATAGACTCAAATTTGATTTCATGTTGAATCACAGCAATTAATCAAAAGATTAAATAATCATATAAATGCTTAATATTGACACTGATCACAAATCATGAATGATTTTAAATAGAATATCTACAGAGGTGTTCAGAGACCCATTTTCAGCAATAATCCCTCCTGTGTTCAGTGGTACATTGTCTTATCTAATGCAAGTTTAACACATTAAAAGCCAAACTTATCATTCAAAACAGCTTTTTCAGAGATTTTAGCACAAACTCAAACTATTGTGGTGATTAAAGAAACAATAAATGTGTCTGGATCATCCCAGGTTTTGTTTTTAACCTCATTAAACCAAGTTTGCATTTTCCTCTAAAGGGGCTGCAACACCCAGCTGCACAAAACCTTCACTTTTTTAACAGTTTCACTCTTTGAATATTTTTCATTTCTTACCATCAGAATTCTCCAAAAGATTTTTAGAAGAAATTTATTTTCTTTCATGCATCACCAACTGAACCTTTTATGTAAACGTCTCAAGTTCCAACCTAACCTCATTTAATTTTGCTTAGCAAAGTACTTGTAACTCTAATAATTAGTAAGAGTATATTTCTTATCATCTATTGGTCATCTGACCTGATAAACTTCAATTAACATTATAACACAGGAGTGATTGTCTCTAAAAATGGGCTCCTGCACACTTGCAGACATTTTTCCATCACAACTTATGGATGATGAATGATTTGATTAAAGCTGTGAAAACATTACTGATAAACTTCATGTGATATTACATTGAAGCCAATTTTCTATTAAAATCAGGGACTTTTGAGCAGTAGTGTGTACTGTATGTTTGTATGTAACTGTGTCTGACCTGGATTTTATCACTAGTTTCAAAAAAGAATTTTCTTTAAAGTCTGTCTTTAAATACAAATGAAGTTCAACTTTAGCAAGGCTGATGGTAAACTGGCCCTAACAAGTCCACTTTATTGCGTGCTCATTGACTTTCTCCTATCAGAGCTGTTTAACAAGTCCACTTTATACATGCTTATTAACCTATCACGCTTATCAGTGGCTCATGGTTGCTTAAAGCCTATGTCTGAACTTGACCACAGAGCCAGAGCATCATTCAATCCTACCTGCTGCCTATCTTGGCAGCAGCTCAAGGATGACAAACTCTACTTTCTCTGCATCAAGACAGCTCATAACTTTTTAACAGTCTCTCCTGATAGTCTCATATCATCTGCTCTAATCAATAACCGTACACTATAATTACAATGTAGACTACAGCTCAAAAGTCTGAGGTGAATTAGAAATGTCTTGTTTTCTGAATAGACTCAAATTTGATTTCATGTTGAATCACAGCAATTAATCAAAAGATTAAATAATCATATAAATGCTTAATATTGACACTGATCACAAATCATGAATGATTTTGAATAGAATATCTACAGAGGTGTTCAGAGACCCATTTTCAGCAATAATCCCTCCTGTGTTCAGTGGTACATTGTCTTATCTAATGCAAGTTTAACACATTAAAAGCCAAACTTATCATTCAAAACAGCTTTTTAAGAGATTTTAGCACAAACTCAAACTATTGTGGTGATTAAAGAAACAATAATTGTGTCTGGATCATCCCAGGTTTTGTTTTTAACCTCATTAAACCAAGTTTACATTTTCCTCTAAAGGGGCTGCAACACCCAGCTGCACAAAACCTTCACTTTTTTAACAGTTTCACTCTTTGAATATTTTTCATTTCTTACCATCAGAATTCTCCAAAAGATTTTTAGAAGAAATTTATTTTCTTTCATGCATCACCAACTGAACCTTTTATGTAAACGTCTCAAGTTCCAACCTAACCTCATTTAATTGTGCTTAGCAAAGTACTTGTAACTCTAATAATTAGTAAGAGTATATTTCTTATCATCTATTGGTCATCTGACCTGATAAACTTCAATTAACATTATAACACAGGAGTGATTGTCTCTAAAAATGGGCTCCTGCACACTTGCAGACATTTTTCCATCACAGCTTATGGATGATGAATGATTTGATTAAAGCTGTGAAAACATTACTGATAAACTTCATGTGATATTACATTAAAGAATGTCTCTCTGTCCTCATACTTCTATACATTCTTCTGTAATAGATAGCTATACGCTATCAATCTACACTACAGCTCAAAAGTTTGAAGTCAATTTTCATCTGGTTTATAATCATGTGATCGTTCCACACATCAGTGTCTAAGAAACGCTCATTTTTTTCGGTTGTCTATCATCAAAAATTGAGTTGATGGCAAACTCTCCCTAAAAAGTTCACTTTATTGCGTGCTCATCAATCTCCTCTACAGCTCAAAAGTTTGAAGTCAGTAAGAAACGTCTTTTTTTCTTAAAAAAACAAGATTCTTTTTTTTATTTTGTAAATTTGTTGTGAATGCAAATAAATATTATTGCTTAAAACTTGCATTGATCACCAATTATGATTGATGTTTTATCAAATATTAACTTTGTGTATGGATTTCAACAATAATAGCGAGTGTGCAGATTATATTACCTATCCTCAGTTTATCACATTAAATCTCAGCTTACTAGTGACCCAGCAGTTTTTCCAAATACAGCCGCACTAACCAACATCATTTTTTCAAGTAATATAAAAATCATTTTTATATATTACCTTTTTAAACATCTGATTTTTCTTTCTAATGTCATTAAAACAAGTTTGCACATTTGTATAACAACAGTTGGACGTCCAGGTCTTTTAAGCTTTCAGTTTTTTTCTCAGTGTCACACATAGATTAGTTTTCGTCTCTTTCAATAAGAAAGTCGAATCTTCAAACCCTAAAGCAATCTTTGTTTCTTTCAATCATTCCCATATTTTTCATCTCCTGTAATATAATTGCAGTTAACCAGGGCTTAGCTACTCTGATCTACAGTGATTTTGGGGGTGTGGATACCTATTTTTTTCACAGGTGCAGAGCCTTTTTCTACAAAATTACAAATAAACTGCATTTTTTTAAAAGTACCATTAACATTAATGTAGACTGACAAGTAACTCAACATGTAACACAGTGATCAGTAGAGAAGAAAGAAAATAACCCATTTCAACATTTCTAGTTCAGATCAAAATTATTGTTCTGATTAAGGAAACAGTAAATTTGGCCACATTATTGTCCTGATCCTCCAATTTTCCCTTCCCAATGTGACTAAATAAAATTCAACTTTTTTTTAAATAAAAGCAGATGCAGACCCAGATATTTCTGGCAGTACGAATCCTCCAACAACCTTTCAAAAGAAACATTTTTTGTCTTTCCTCAATTTTGAGACCAACTGAACCCACAAACCTGAAGCTCCAGACCCCAAACTAACCCAATTTAATGTTTCCTTAATCAGCACAGTAATTTGTAACTCTTTGTGTGTTATGTTTACTCACAGTTTTGATGCTTGCTTCTTTGACTTGATCCACGATTAGCTCTGCACCATCGCTCTGCTGTTTTCTCCTCATGCTTCTCCTTCATGCGTCCTGTCCTCAGATATAATCCAACCTGCCTCCTTGTTTCCTCCTTGACTTGTATTAGCAAAATTTCCAGTTAAATTAAGAGAAGTCCAGAAAAGTTTTCCTGCTTCAAAAGCTCTTCCAGTTGGCTGTCTTCTTGTCCTCCTTCAAATGTGCATTTTTCTACATTTGTATTTATTTGACTTCATATTGCCATGACAACACAACACAGAGCATCATGGTAGATTAAGGCAGGTGGTTCTCTCCTGTGCAGAAATGCTGGTGTTCCATAGTGATGTAAAAGTATGTTAATAATCTTTAAACAGACACTCACTGATCCTGTAAGAGCAGGAATTTAACTACAAACCCTCACAGTCCCCATCAGTATCATTCGTTCTGCTCTGCCGCAATGGTCACAGTGGCTGGTTTAAGTACGTTTGCCCCATAGAAATCCACTGATGTTCAGTGAGTCCCTTTGATACATATTTAGACCTTCATAATTTTCAGGGTGCATGAGTGTTATATCTCCATGTCATCCTAAACATTTTACCAACATGTAAAAGGGATACGTCCATAAGATTTTGATTTGTTTAATTTTAATTGAAACTTGTTTTATTCTGAATAAATGTGTGAGATGGCCCTCAGGCCTCTAAATCCACGTCCAGGTTTGGGTGAGTACTTGGATTAGGGGAGTATTATTTAGAGCAATGTTTGTCACTTTGGTTAATTGCTCAACTCGGGCCGTTTTTGTTCAGTCTTTTTCTAACTGAACTTTCACATTTAACATGCTAACTGAAGCCTGTAGAGTCTGAGATGTAGCTCTTTTATTTTCTGTATTGTACAGTCGGACTTAGGGGTGAATTTGCTGGGATTGGTGACTGTGTTGCATGTTTTGAATAATCTTCTTCAGAGTAGACTTTACGTGTAAGCTGATAGTGAATGAAAAAAAGTATAAAAAGCTGCTGTGGTTTTAACGTTCCAAGAGAGGTAATGCACATAATGCAGAGACGAGCGCACGGAGGATATCCAAATTGTTTATTTATTTGTTTGTTTGTTTGTTTGTCTAATGCTCTTGTTGCACTGCTAAATAGGCTGTAGCCAACATGATTTATAAAGGGATTATAAAATCTAAGAAATTACTGCATTATTTTACCTACTCTTATTAAACTCACTTTCCTAAAAACTGATTGCAGCTTCTACTTCGTGATGTCAATGTTATGTCTCTAAATGATTTCATATCATTCATGGGAGATATGCATGACAAATGATAAGTTAACAAGTCACTGCTACCAGCTTAATCAATTCATTGGGGCGACCTGCGTGTTGTGTTGCATTGTCTGATTTGGTCATAGTGTGTAAACACCTCTAGAGGCCACTGTTGTATAGCTGCTGCAAACTGAATGTACCCATACCAGAGGTTATACTTAAAATGGCAGCTGCCAGGAAGTCTCTCTGGAAATTTGTGTTCGCCCTTTATGAAATAGATATGTTGTATTACAAGGTACTAATGCACCCTTGCATTGGTAAAATAAATTCTACTAGAATAGCTGATACTCCCTTACAGAAGATTTATTTTGACCTTTCTAAAGCCTTCTTTAAATTTAGAAAATAAAATGAAAACAGGCATATCTAAACAAGCCTACTAGAAATACTACTCTGTATTACATCCTAACACTTGGCTAAATCCTAATATGTAATTCTGCTTTAATAGTTTATTACACTAAATGTGATTATGCACTGAAAAAAAAACATGCTGAGTTTACTTAGTTCAATAGTGGACATTGGTTGCACACAGATGTTTTGCTTTGGCACGAGCTTAAACAATTAAGTTGAATTAACACAAGTTATTCATATTCAATAAACCTGTGCAATTTGTGTTGATAAAATATGAATGAAACATGTTTTGGTGAAGTAATTTGAGCTCTTGGAATATTTTAATCCTTCACAATTTTCACACTTTATTCCAACACTATTCAGTGACAAACAAACAAAACACTACATTTTCTGAAATATTTGTGGGGGTTTTCTTGTTTGTTTTTATACTACTTGAACTCTGAAGTGACCCTTCAATGTGATGACAGTGCCAGCAGTGGCCCACTGCTCATTTAACGCTTTCTCCCAACTTGCTCATAACAGTCTCTCATATGTATGAACTATGTAGGCTATCTCTATTTTAAAATAATGAGTGGGCAATGAGAGCATCTCCTCACTGTGTACTTTACTGACAACGGGACAACAGGGAATACAGAGAACTGACTGAGGACTTTTTCCAACTGGTGCCAGCAGAACCACTTCCAGATCAACACTCGGAAAACCAAGGAGCAGGTAGTGGACTCCACCTACACCAGTGAACATCCAGAGAATGGGCATTAAGATAGCTGACTCATATACAGTGGCTTGTAAAAGTATTCGGCCCCCTTGAACTTTTCCACATTTTGTCACATTACAGCCACAAACATCAATCAATTTTATTGGAATTCCACGTGAAAGACCAATACAAAGTGGTGTACACGTGAGAAGTGGAACGGAAATCATACATGATTCCAAACATTTTTTACAAATAAATAACTGAAAAGTGGGGTGTGTGTAATTATTCAGCCCCCTGAGTCAATACTTTGTAGAAACACCTTTTGCTGCAATTACAGCTGCCAGTCTTTTAGGGTCTGTCTCTACCAGCTTTGCACATCTACAGACTGAAATCCTTGCAAAACAGCTCCAGCTCAGTCAGATTAGATGGACAGCGTTTGTGAACAGCAGTTTTCAGATCTTGCCACAGATTCTCGATTGGATTTAGACACCAGACAGGTCAGGGATAAAGTTATTGAGAAATTTAAAGCAGGCTTAGGCTACAAAAAGATTTCCCAAGTCTTGAACATCCCACGGAGCACTGTTCAAGCCATCATTCAGAAATGGAAGGAGTATGGCACAACTGTAAACCTACCAAGACAAGGCCGTCCACCTAAACTCACAGGCCGAACAAGGAGAGCACTGATCAGAAATGCAGCCAAGAGGCCCATGGTGACTCTGGACGAGCTGCAGAGATCTACAGCTCAGGTGGGGGAATCTGTCCATAGGACAACTATTAGTCGTGCACTGCACAAAGTTGGCCTGTATGGAAGGGTGGCAAGAAGAAAGCCATTGTTAAAAGAAAACCATAAGAAGTCCCGTTTGCAGTTTGCCACAAGCCATGTGGGGGACACAGCAAACATGTGGAAGAAGGTGCTCTGGTCAGATGAGACCAAAATGGAACTTTTTGGCCAAAATGCAAAACGCTATGTGTGGCAGAAAACTAACACTGCACATCACTCTGAACACACCATCCCCACTGTCAAATATGGTGGCAGCATCATGCTCTGGGGGTGCTTCTCTTCAGCAGGGACAGGGAAGCTGGTCAGAGTTGATGGGAAGATGGATGGAGCCAAATACAGGGCAATCTTGGAAGAAAACCTCTTGGAGTCTGCAAAAGACTTGAGACTGGGGTGGAGGTTCACCTTCCAGCAGGACGACGACCCTAAACATAAAGCCAGGGCAACAATGGAATGGTTTAAAACAAAACACATCCATGTGTTAGAATGGCCCAGTCAAAGTCCAGATCTAAATCCAATCCAGAATCTGTGGCAAGATCTGAAAACTGCTGTTCACAAACGCTGTCCATCTAATCTGACTGAGCTGGAGCTGTTTTGCAAAGAAGAATGGGCAAGAATTTCAGTCTGTAGATGTGCAAAGCTGGTAGAGACATACCCTAAAAGACTGGCAGCTGGAATTGCAGCAAAAGGTGGTTCTACAAAGTATTGACTCAGGGGGCTGAATAATTACGCACACCCCACTTTTCAGTTATTTATTTGTAAAAAATGTTTGGAATCATGTATGATTTCCGTTCCACTTCTCACGTGTACACCACTTTGTATTGGTCTTTCACGTGGAATTCCAATAAAATTGATTCATGTTTGTGGCTGTAATGTGACAAAATGTGGAAAAGTTCAAGGGGGCCGAATACTTTTGCAAGCCACTGTAAGTGATCTGACCAATAAACTGGTCTGGAGTAACAACAGAGAGTCCATCTACACAAAAGGATAGAGACGGTTGTATTTGCAGCAGAGAAGTCTTTTGGAAGGGATTTGGAAGGAAGCAGGGAGAGCTCCTGAAGACCTTCTAGGACTCTTTGGTGGTATTGTCCATGTTTTATGGTGTGGTCTGCTGGGGACAGGAAGAAACTCAACAGGTTGATCAAGAAAACTAGCTCTGTTCTGGGATGCCCTCTTGACCCAGTGGAGGTAGTTATCTCTGTCAGATAACAGCTCCCACCCCATACAGGTCACTCTGACAACACTAAGCAGTCCCTTCAGTGACAGGCTGCTGCACCCACAGTGTGCAAAGGGGACATTTTGGAGGCCTTTCCCTCCAGCTGCTGTCAGACTGTACACTGCACAACAGCAGTGAATGTACACCACATATGCACACACTGGGGTCTTTACATATATCAGTGTGCAATACTAAATACCTGCTACTATTAACACCCAAACACTGCACTATGAAATCTTTCATTCTTCTTCTAATAGTAATCTGTATTATTGCATCATATATATGTATATGTATGTATACAGATATATAGAGATAGATGGATATAGATATAGATATATAGACTTACATATATAAGTACATATCTATTTCTTAGTCTATATTTCTTCTATTTTTGCATTATTGCTGTTAGGTATGCTACATGTGTTCATTTGTTCCTGCCTTGTGTACTCTGCTGCAGTAACAATTTGAATTTCCCAACTCTGGGACTAACAAAGGTTATCTTATCTGAAATGTATCTAAACCCAGCTGATATCTGGCTACATTTTCTGGTGAGCATCCAAATCACACTGGACTGAAATTTACACACTGTATAATGCCTGATTTCTTGTAAATATTTAACGATGGCCTTATGAAATATATATTGATAAAATGTTTACCAGTCCATAGTGAACAATGAAAAATAAACAAATAATTAAAAACACTGGAAAACACTCACAAATATTTTTTTTTAGAGATGACGCATTTGTCTTAACCTGGTTATGCTGTACCATCCAGATGAAGACGTGAGCCAAAGAGCCTTTAAGTTTCATTTAATGAACTTACCTTTTCCTACATATGAGAAATGATCTGGTGTGAAGTAAATCAGGTTTTGTATATCTGTAGCCTCAGATGAGCATGAAATTTCAGTTTTGACCTGCTTAACAGCAGTCTCAAATATTAAAGTCTTGGTGTTACAAAATCAATTAACGAATGCAGCAACTGAAATATGACGCCAAAGACCACTCTTAATACAGACAGATGAGGATGTGCCTGAAATGTTTGTTAAAACAAATAACTGGACCTTACTTGTTAAGCTCAATGTTCTCACTGTCACATGGAGAAATAAATGTTTTTTCCCTAATAAATATACATTCATTTTAGGACTAAAGTGTCTAAAATCTGCACTTTTGGAACTTTCCAAAAGGGATAACAAAATTAAAAAACAAACAAACAAAAACACTCCAAAAAACAAGTGATGTGATTGATTCATAAGACTTTATTTGATATTCACATACTGTAAGCAGAAAACAGCTTTAACAAATCAAACTTTGTGGAAAGGACTAACACCAAGCTTATCCATCTTTTCCTGTAAAGAAAAACTAAAAAATCAAACCAAAGTAATAAATTACAGATCTATTCAGCTGGATATAAAAGTTAATGTTAACAGTACCAAATTCATGGAACACACGTCATGTGGAATAAAAACTGTCTCTGGCCTGAAATGGATAAAACAATAAGGTTGTAAACCTTTATTGTTTTGATGGATAGAAGTGTGTGTTATACGAAACCATTTTAATGAAAACAAAATCAATTCTGAATCAGTTCTATACACCATAACACTGTTGTTCTGCATTCACAGACAATAGAATAATAACATAAAAAAGCAAGCATAAACATTGGGTGTACAAGAGTTGCACATAAGCAAAACACTTGTTCAGCACAGTAGAAACTTTTCACTTCTGAGTTATCAAATATTCCTTTTTTTCATTCCAGTGAACAAAGTCATTAAGGAATCATCTCAGCCTTCATTTAACAAGCAGTTCCCATTAGTAAGTCAAAGGTATGTGTAGCCCAGATGAAAAAAACAACAAGACATTTACACCAATGATAAAGAAGAGTGAGTATTTATTCTCTTTATTTTAACTGTTCACATCAACAAAGTGTCATATTTCCTATGACCATTGAATGCACCTCTCAGTTCACCCCACCTGAGGGTACCTAGCTCAGCGACCAATCAGAGCCTACGCAGGCCGCATTGACCCTGTCAAGCAGGAAGTGAGGTGAAGGCGCATGGTTCTCCCGGGTTTTCTCATCTCAGCAACAGGAGTGGAGGCATCTGCTACTCAAACCGAGAAACACAGGGACGAAAGAGAGGAAAAACTCAGAATTGAGAGGAAAGAAAGCCAGCACACTTACCTGCTGGAAGTCCGTAGTCCACCCGACGTTGCTTCTCTCCTTCATCCAGCGAGTGGCTGGATGAAGGAGAGAAGCAACGTCGGCTAACCACTCACCGTTCATCTGGAGAGCTGCTGCAATTCCGACACCAGTGTGTGATCGGCTTTGTGAAACAGCAACGGTCAGGTTGTTGGAGAGGACAGGAAAAGTCCAAGGACCAGGACGAGATTACAGTCGTGATAGATGGCGAGCCAACCACTTTGAGGACAATTCATCCCGAAGAAGAGACACACCCACACACTCATACATACGTTCCACTTACACTCACAAGGACCTTTGCAGTTGGCTGTTGTCAACATAACTTGAATTCTTAAAGGGCCCCAACGAGTACTTTTATTTTGTTTAAGTGTGCACACTATTTATTTTATTTTATACTTTTTATCCTGTACAAATTGGACACAAATTTTTTACACTTTGTAACAATACAAGAGTGGCTACTCAAAAGTTTACACTGTCTCCGAGTCATTATTGCTGCTCAATACTTTGGCTCCTCACCAATTTGGTGTCTTCTGATTCTGGCCAGGGTCTTATTACGAGCCCAAGTAGTTATTGTGCTGTAATTCAACTTTACGTCTCTAAAGTTGGTTACAGAAGTGGCGAGCCAGCCAGGAGCCATTTGATTTGAGCATCAATATTGAGGCAATGACCAGTATGGATTTCATACAAAAGTCTGGTGTCAAAATTCCTAATGCAGTTGTTGTCGCTGGGATAACACAGGTATCTGGAAAAGATGAACAGGTCATTGACTTTCTGAAACGGTATGGTAAAATTGGAAGAGTCCTTTTTGTTGATGATTCACTGTCCGACTTCTACCAAAACCTGATCGTTGAATATTCTAGCAGTTCAGCCTCAGAAGGTTTAGAACCTCGCTTACCATACACGTACACAGCACAAGCTGACCCCAGCATTGTCTATGAAATTAAAACACTCAGTAGCATGTACACTACCAAGGTTGGGAGTAATGTTACAAAGACCTACTTAGCTGAGCTCAAGGAGCTAGCTAAGCTGAGTGGCAAAGACTATGGTGAGGTGTTGAAGGAGATGATGTGTCAGATTGGGGAGGATGTTGAAGCCATGTGACCTACCACTGAAGAACCTTCCCCCACGTATGTCGAGACCACTGTCGTATCACCGCCCGCTCCTAAAGAGCAACAGTGTCACACCTCACATTCAGATGTTACACCAAGTGATATTGGTGCCACTGATCATGTTCCCCTCACCAATGGGAGGAGAGCAGCGTCCCTTTCAGTAAGTGACTTGAACCCACCTGACATTCAGAAGGTCGTAGTAGAGCATATCGTACGAAGGCAAGATGTCAAACACATCCAGTCCCAGGTCAGACTCCGTTCCTTCTCCGATATGGTTCCCAGACCTAACAACGAAACTGATTATGACACGTGGCGCACACAAATTGAACCGCTCCAAAATGACCCCAGCATGTCCCCCCTGCAAATATCCAGAAAGATCCATGAGAGCCTGCTCCCACCAGCAGCTGATATACTTAAGATTTTACGGCCTGAGTCACCACTTGCGACTTATTTGCAGCTTCTAGATTCAGCCTTTGGCACTGTAGAAGATGGGGAGGAGCTTTTTGCTCAATTCCTGAACACACTTCAAGATCCAGGTGAGAAATCATCCACTTACCTTCAACAGCTACAGCGAGCATTAAACAGAGCCAGGAAGAGGGGGGGAGTCGCATGTGTAGAAGTGGACGAACATCTCCTTAAACAGTTCTGCAGGGGATGTTGGGACAACGCCCTACTCAGCGCCCTGAAACTTGAACAAAAGAAGAGCAGCCCACCCCAATTCTCAGACCTCTTGTTAATGATTCGCTCTGAGGAAGATCGACAGCAAGCAAAAACTAGTCGTATGAGAAAACACATTGGCACCACAAAGCAGAGAACTAAGTTACAGTTCCCACATGTTTTTGAACCAGAGGAGAAACATGAGAGTAGCATCGCTGCTATTGAGGATCTGAGAAAGCAGGTGGCAAGTCTGCAAAGTCAACTAACTACATTCATGTCACAGAAAAAAAACAAAGTTTGCTAACAGCAAGGGATCTGCAGGGAAGCCGCACAGTAAGATGTCAAAGCCACATGATGTAGGAAGACGGCCTCCAGCGGCGGCCCCACAAGTTGCCAGTTGTTATAAGCAACAAGTCTGACCACGACATTGTCATCCCTGCCAAGTGTACTATTGCAGAGGTTAGTGCTTTAAGGCGCACCAATAAAAAAATGGTGACACCATATTAACGGTTTCAGATAGTTCATCAGCCATATTGATCAGTCTAAGGCAGGTGGTTTTGTATGCTGGTCAAAACTCCTGTCGACAAACGCCAAATATTACGTACGGCTCAAAATGACAAGAACGTAGTAAGCTCTAATACTGACCAGTAAGAAACCTCCACACTCACATTGCAATGGGGTACACAAGATTTAGTTTTCTTCCTCCAAGTCAGACTACTGGCTGGGGACACAAGTCTGGCCTGGAATCCAAGGCCCAAAGCCACCAGGGTCAGGATTGTCAGCCTGGTTACAGACAGGGAAAGGTGGTCACTCAGAAGAACAAGTAGCCAAAAACATATCAATCCTACATCTTCCTGAGAAAGGCTTTCCATCCACTTTATCAGGCCTGGCGTTTCTTAGAGGATGGGTCTCTACACCAGATTCTGGGGCTTCCACTCTCAAATTCAAACTTCTCCAAATCTTGACCAATTTCCTTTCCTTGGGCACAGAGGGTCTCTAATCCAGTCTTTTTGTCCCAGCAGATCCACATGAATCCTAATTAAAACGAGTCCTCCCTCCAGCATCATTAGATTATTTCAAAAGCAAAACCAGGTTTTAAAAAAGTCATTTAAAATGTGCACTTTTCATCCTGGAGTCTCCAAGGTCAACTGGCTTCCCTGCTGCAACAGTGTCCCACAAACAAAACAAAACAACAACCACCCCCTCCTGCCAGTTTCCTCTGCTCCCTGTACTCAACTCCAAATAGCTGGCAGCTGGACTAGAGTAGAACCTCCACTCCCACATGGATGTGGCAGACACCTCACAAAGACAAAAACACCAAAGCAACCCAAATGTTTAGTGGAGAATTATCTCAGTTCTTTTCCACCATGCCACACTCTGCAACATATAGAAGAGTTATCACACCAGACAGAAGAGCAGAAGACAACATTAAATGGCAGTATTGGTAACTCATTGCTCACTGAATACAAGGAAAATTCAGTTATTTTCATTAAGGTCTTATAGGCAGAGAGAGATTTAAGGTTGAAAAGTGATTTATAACAAGTCCCCACACAAGTACAGATAAAGCATTAAAAGCACCTTACCAACAAACAAGAAGTGCAATAAATTAGTGAGATAAGATACATACTGTATGAGTGCAGAGGGCAGATAAGAAAAATTGTTAACAATTTACTTTTAAAATATGCAAAAGCATATCTTTATTGACTTGTGCGAATCTTAAAATCAGAATCAGAATCGTGTTTATTGGCCAAGTATATGTGCAGACACATACAAGGAATTTGGTTCCGGTAGATGGTCGCTCTTAAGCACAGCAATGTAAATCACACACACACACACACACACACACACACACACACACACACACACACACACGTGTCTATATATACATTACACATGCATACACATACATACACAAAGCTGTGTAAACCAACTATAAATAACGAATCTAAACTTATATACATAAAATACAGAAATGAAATGAGGTGGAATGAATACTACAGAATGTACATAAGGTGCAGTTGCAGTCTGGCAGTGGGAGCAGTGTGACAGGTCAACTGTTTAGAAGGGAGATGGCGAGGGGAAAGAAACTGTTCCTATGTCGGGTGATCCTGGACTGCAGGCTTCTGTACCGTCTGCCAGAGGGCAGCAGATCAAAAAGTCTGTGTCCAGGGTGTGAGGGGTCTGTGATGATTTTCCCTGCCCGTATCCTGGTTCTTGAGAGGTACAGATCCTGGATGGAGGGCAGGGGGGCGCCGATGATCGTTTCTGCTGCCCGTACAGTCCGCTGCAGTCTGCTCCTGTCCTGTTTAGTGGCTGCTCCATACCAGACTGTGATGGAGGAGCACAGGACAGACTCAATGACTGCAGTGTAGAACTGGATTAGCAGCTCCTGTGGAAGACTGTACTTCCCCAGTTGTCTCAGGAAGTACATCCTCTGCTGGGTCTTTTTGAGGATGGAGTTGATGTTGGTCTCCCACTTCAGGTCCTGGGAGATGGTGGTACCCAGGAACTTGAAGATCTTCACAGTCGACACAGGGCTGTCTGATATGGTAAGGGGGGGGCAGAGTTGAGGGATGTCTCCTGAAGTCCACTGTCATCTCTACAGTTTTAAGAGTGGTCAGCTCCAGATTGTGCTGACTGCACCAGAGTACTAGCCAGGGGCGGATCTAGAAGGGTGGCATGGGGTGGCAAGTGCCACCCTAAAATGATCCCTTGCCACCCCAGTTTTGCATATGACAGTGTTGTTTATTAAAATAAGATAGCATTAATAGTTTGAGCGTATTTACAGTCAACAGTGAATATAAATGCTAAAACTGAATATATTGGATAGTCCCCCCCCCCCCCCCCCCCCCCCTCTCCCTCTCCACCATTAACAAATGGTTCAGCCCATAGCAGGACCGGCTTTTTTTTCTTGTTTTCAGTAGCAAGTGATGCTTATGATTGTGCCAGAGCACATTTTGAACAACACCATGGGAATTTCGCTTTTTACACAGGTGGTTGGATGTTAAACTCTGGAAATGGAAGGAATGTGAGTGTTATTAACCCTCTGTGGTCCACGGACACGCTGCACCTCCAAATCACATGACTATTTTAAGCTGACATAGCAACAAACTGCGGCCACATTGAAAGTGGGCTAGAAGTTTTTAAATTTTGATTACAGGCCAGTAAATCCAGAGTTATGATAATATATATAAGCCATGCTTTTTTCTAAATACTGTCGTCACGTTTTTTTGTGTGTGTGTTTTAAGCGTTTTCTAAGGAAAGCGGGAAAACAGTAAAGAAAGGGGAAAAAGTCACCTCTTTCCTGTTGGTGGAAAAATGTACCATGTCGACCAATTAAAAAGAAGTCAACTTGTGGGATTTGGTTGTTTAGGAAGAGGGGAGAGTTTTGGGAGTGACGGTAAGGGCAGCGAGACAGAGCGAGCGAGTGAGAGAGAGAGAGAGTTTAGATGTGGCCGATTTGTGACGTTTAGTGTGGAGTGTATACTTAGTGTTGTCTTGTGTAGCTGTTCTGTTGTGTAGTCGTTTTGTTTTGTGTGTCAGTGAGGGCACTAATGAATGTCACAAAGGCACATTTGCATTTGATTTTGCCACCCCATTTGATTTCTTTGCCACCCTAAGAAAATTTCTCTAGATCCGCCCCTGGTACTAGCCGCTCAACTTCCTGCCGGTATGCAGACTCATCACCATCCTGAATGAGGCCAATGACGGTGGTGTCATCTGCAAACTTTAGGAGTTTAACAGCCGGGTTCTTGGAGGTGCAGTCATTAGTGTAGAGGGAGAACAGTAGTGGTGAGAGGACACATCCTTGAGGGGCACCGATACTGAGGGACCGAGTTTCAGAGGTGATCTCCCCCAGCCTCACTTGTTGCTTTCTGTCAGGAAGCTGGTGATCCACTGACAGGTAGCTGGAGACACGCTGAGCTGGGAGAGTTTGGAAGAGAGAAGTTCAGGCACGATGGTGTTAAAAGCCGAACTAAAGTCCACAAACAGGACCCTGGCATAAGTTCCTGGGTGGTCGAGGTGTTGCAGGACGTAGTGCAGTCCCATATTCACTGCATCATGATAAGAACATTTTTTTTTCTCCTTCAGTCTGAACTAGAGATCCCCGTCACCATTACCATGTCTTCATGACCATCCAAGTTGATACCATGGGTGTATCTGCTTGGATGATGAGGGGTAGCAGTAGCAGCCACCAATAGTTACTGGTAGTAACTATAATAGTAATAGTTACTAGTACTGGCTCTGCCCAGGCATTGATAACACGGTGCAGTCCTCTTTCTTAGCCTCCAGTGATCCAGAATCAGCTATGGGCTGAAACCCAGCCTCTGGGGAGGCCTTGGAGCGAGTTACTGTCTCTAAGGTAGCCAGTTCATGAGAAACACCTAGGGTTAGGGTGAGGCTTTCTCCCTACAAGGAATGGATGGGTGAGAATGATTTGGAGACACAGGAGACTGAGCTGAGGGCGACACTGGGCTACAGGCCGGGCGGCTAACTGGGCTACAGGCTGAACTAACAGGGAAGCTACTGATTGAGCCAACCAAGCTGCGAGGGTTTTTAGAAGGGTGGTTGAGTCCTCCTCGTCTGGTCCACCCATGCCAAACAATTCAAAACAGAGGCTTGTTCTCAAATCCATGATAATTTGTTTTAACCCTTTAATGTCCAAGAAATTGACTGGACACGTAGTGGACAACAGGAAGTGATCAACAAACACTACCACCAGTTGCCTCTTGTAGGGATCCGCAGCGTGGATTATCCTCCAGTAATAATCCCCTACCTGCTCTAACCATTATTCCTCCGGGGCAAAACGTACGTCTGCTGAGTCCATTTTGTGGTCGCGTCGTTTTGTCATGATTTGGCTGTGTGCGGGCAGGAGTTGGACCCAAAATGCAGACTCTCAGACACGAGGGATAAACTCAAAACCACAGCTTTATTCACTGGCAAGGGGGAAAAGGCATGCAACACAAAACTAAACTAAACTGGAAAAGAATAACCTAAACTCACGGGGAAACACAGGGAGAATCACACAGCAATGAGGGATGACGCGACACTGACACAGAGAAACGCAGGGCTTAAATACACTGGGGAATAATGAGGGGAATGAGACACAGAAGGGGATCCATCAACGGCAGATACTGGTCTCCATGGCACACAGATACTGGAGTGGTCTGACCTGACCACACTCGCACTGCTTACCCACTAAGTGGCCAGTGAGACAGAAAAAAAGCCAGAAAACAAACAAAAAACACAAAGTTAAAGAATGTCATCTGCACACTAGCATGGACAATAAACGTAGACACAGTGCACCCAGTAATTTTTGAACTTATAACCAAGTTTCAAGAGCAGTACTGGTATTGTACCGGCACTGGCTGCTGTCTCATTGTTCAGAGAGCCTATCATTATGCAGAGAAAGGAATCTGTGTCTCTGGACCAAAATGACTGTATGTGTAGTGCTGCAGAAACAATACTGCCCAAAAACCCTGATGTTTCTATACGAGGAGACCTTCAAGTACGCATATCATCCTGTAAGGGTAAAGTTATGGGACATTTGCACTTTTTGCATGTAAGCCTGTCGGTCTTAACTGGAAGTTGCACTTGAGCTGTCTTGGCATCTTTCCCTTGTTTGACTCACCAGTTTTGCCCTGAGCTGAACCGCTGCCTCCTTCTCTGTTGTGGTACTCAAGATGCTGTAACGTGTATCTGGCTGCAATGACTCCAGCATCACCTGCTTCTTCCCACCAGGGACCAGCACCTGCAGACAACACACCACACTATCATCCCAACACAGTCAGAACTCATTTAAAGTTTTGGGACTTATGGAATTTCTGGAATTCTCACACATGACAGCCGGCTTTACAAATGGTAAATGGCCTGCATTTGTATAGTGCTTTACTTAGTCCCTAAGGACCCCAAAGTGCTTTACACTACATTCAGTCATTCACATTCATACACTGGTGATGGCAAGCTACATTGTAGCCACAGCTGCCCTGGAGTGCACTGACAGAGGCGAGGCTGCCAGACACTGGCGCCACTGGGCCCTCTGACCCCCACCAGTAGGCAAACATGGGGTTAGTATCTTGCCCAAAGAAAATATTTGGCATGCAGCCTGGAGCAGCCTGGCATCGAACCACCAACCTTCTGGTTAATGGCTGACCTGCTCTGCCAC
Organism: Pelmatolapia mariae; assembly: GCF_036321145.2. NCBI lineage: Eukaryota > Metazoa > Chordata > Actinopteri > Cichliformes > Cichlidae > Pelmatolapia > Pelmatolapia mariae. The sequence continues at coordinate 23,933,700 of NC_086236.1, forward strand.
CTGAGCTACAGCCACTCCAAGGTGAAGGTGCTGCCCAGCCATGATACCAGCAAGGTGCGTGCAAGTGGATCCGGCCTTAACACCACTGAAATGCCCACCTCTCTGCCAGTGAAGGTCACGGGGCGATCGTGGCTCAAGAGTTGGCAGTTCGTCTTGTAATCGGAAGGTTGCCGGTTCGAGCCCGGCTCGGACTGTCTCGGTCGTTGTGTACTTGGGCGAGACACTTCACCCGTTGCCTACTGGTGGTGGTTAGAGGCGGTGGCGCCAGCGTCCGGCAGCCTCGCCTCTGTCAGTGCGCCCCAGGGAAGCTGTGGCTACAATGTAGCTTGCCATCACCAGTGTGTGACTGGGTGGATGACTGAATGTAGTGTAAAGCTTTGGGGTCCTTAGGGACTAAGTAAAGCGCTATACAAATACAGGCCATTTACCAAAGATGCAGGTGAGGGGCTACTGGCAGTGCAGATCACTGTGAGTGCATGCATGTGTACCACACTAGGGCTGTGCGATATGACCAAAATCTCATATCCTGATATAAGACATCTATAAACATCTCCGATAACGATATAAATCACAAAATTTAACATTTTCTGTAAATTCTGTGAATCTCGGGCAGCTCAACTTGCGTGAAGTGTTTCCAGCTGGGCGTCGTGTACTTGGAGTCCAGTGTTTTAACTGATGCATGAAACTATACATTTTTAGACATAAGTTGTAACGGCCGCTGTTTTCTTTGTGAGTATTTATTACACGGCGTGCAGCGGGGAAAAGCCTGTTCGAATGTTTGAGTCTAAGGTTTATTTTTTAGCACCTGGCGGCTTTTTTGCTTCTCATCCATAAACAATCTGCATACTCTTTCACGTAATTCAGTTTATTTTGAAAAGTCTCAACAGGATCTTGGGCTTCATTGTGAAAGGCTTATGTGGAAAATAAACAAGCGGACACGGGATGGTTTCACCGTCCTTGTTGCTAACGACAACATAAAAACAGTCGCCTATCCACCCATAGTGTGGTTATATTAATTGTAATATTTAAAGAAATTAGGTCACTGCTGAACTGTATATAACCATCATCCTTATCATTACATTAATTATCATTTCATCAAAGCATTTATTGAAGCTGTTGGCATTATGTTATAAGTTATATTATAGGGGTTATCATAATCAAATATTAACATGTTTATTACAGGTGCAGTTATAACTACTTTAAAATGATTGAGTTAATATATATATCATAACTCAGAGCCTGAGTATATTGTTACAGTAAAATAGTAGCTGAGCAAAGGCCTGAATGTATTCAGCTTCTTGTGGTATTTGAGTTTGCTTAGTTACAGGTGACGAAAGGATGTCCAGTCCATGGGGACCTCAGAGGCCTGAGATCTTCACCATATTTGGATGGATGGGGAACTTCTGTGTCTGCAGTTATCTCTTAAAATACATGGATGTTTTGTACATGCAAATTAGGTGCTTGTAAACGCAAGAAGGGGCGTTACAATACCCTGATGTTATAAAAGCAATCTAGAGTGTATTTTGGGTAGAGATGTACAACTGATGTTTTGCAGTTTACACCTCTCCACGCTGCGTGCATTCATTAAAATCAATTGTTTGACCGACCTCTTCTGGACTATCATTGTTTTACTCTCGTCCTCAATTTCGAACCCGTAACATTTGGTGCATTGGCCGAGGGTTGAGAGAGGGAGAAAGTTGGAGATTGAGACCGAGAGGGTCCGAGGTACTCAAACGGCCAGACACGAGTCAGTGGTCGAAGTGGGTGGACATAAGCCGGCTTATTTAAAGGTAAGGCACTACCTGTTGAATTATTTCCAAACAGTGCTGAATTGGATCTGACAAAATTGAAAGTCTACTCACTGACATTACTGGTAAAGGTCTGTTTTGATTTTGGTGAAAATCTCATGAGAATGGAAGTTGAAGTAATGATAATGAAGTAGAAAATAAGTAAAGAGTAAAGAGAATAAGTGTATGAGAAAAGTGAATTAAGATAAGTTTAAGGAATTACACTGGTAAAGGAATTAAAGATGGCAGGGAATTGGTGAATTTTGTGACAGTAATGTCTCTATTGACTATAAAGCCGGGCTTGGACACCGATGTAGTTGGTTTTGTGGTTTTTGTGGGGTGTCTTCAAAAGTAATTAAATTATATAGAACGGAACATTGGGAATGTTCTAAGAAGTGCATTGCTCAGAGGTAACGCTTGCCAAGGTCAAGGACGCTTAGATCTTGTCCTCTGTTGAGGGATAGTCAGTTGGTCACTGTGGAGCTTGGGGCACTCCTGAATAACTAGTGGTTGGACCACTTTACCGTCCGGGACGGTATTTTGCACTTTTTTGGTCGATAGAAACCGGGTTTCGGGCGTGTAACGTTACAATTATAACTTCGGGGAAGTCTACCATAACTTTTCGACAGGGGTTTAGTTGGTTGCCGCTTTTAAATTGTCTTAGATTATTAGTTATCTGACCACGGCCCGGGGCCGAGACTGGTTATAATTGATTACAAAAAACTCAGGGAGTTTATCGGTTGGACCGTTAAGGTTAAATTTTTCTAAATTCGGTAGGTTGTTCGCTTTAAGGCCTTGTACATATTTGTATATTTTATAAGACGTCTCGGTGTTATAATTGGTTGTTATAATTTCTATGTTTGTATATAGTCTCTGTCTGCCACGGGTACTGCAGCAAGCTGGTTATTTTGAGAGTGTGTGTCTGTGTCTATGTAAATGACATGCCTGTGACTTATTTAGAGTGACATTTCCTGTTTACTAATGAGTGGCTAATGACTGACTGCAGGGACTGGGTTCTGGATGACTTACGTCTGTGTTTTAAGGGAAGAAATGTGTTTGTCTATATTATATTTGCTATATTGTTGTTGATTAAGATGTTCAGTACATGAAAAACGTAATTTAGAAGTAAGGTTATTGTTTTACACATCTCGGAAATACGTGCTAACTGTTGAAGTTGATAGGCCTCGTGCCTTTCCGGGCTTTTGTGTTTGTGCCTTTCCGGATTTTGATATTGACTTTAAGTGGACAGAATAGATTGCATTGCATTTCTGCTTGTGGGCTATTGTATTGCACATATTGATGATCATATGTATATTTAATGGATGAAATACAACATACAGTTTTGGGCCCATATAGTAGAGATATGACTGGATTTACTTTCAGCCTTGTGTTGACTCCAATGACGGACGGTCAAACATGGTGGGTGGAAACAGAGGTGCGTGTTTGCTGTGAAATAGGGGCCACTGACCATGACTCAAAACATAAAGGCTGTGAGATTAAAAAATTACTGTGAGTAACGGTTTGACTTTTGACTAGGGAAATAATATGCTTATTTTTGGGTCTATGAAGATATTTGACTTTGAGTGATGTTATGAGAGGTTGAGTTTATTTTTCTGTTTAAAAACACATAAGTATATGGACTTAGTACACCCACTCAAGAAATCATTGTGTGACTGATGCTACAAAACGGACATAAAGAATGGTGATGTGTGTGGAGAAGTGTTAGTTGTCCTGATTTGTGAAAGAGCGCTATGAAAATGTGTGTGAGTGAAATGAAGGCATATTGTTTTTAGATAAAGATTTAGTAGAATTACTGATTATTTGTAGACTGTGGAATTAAAAGGAAGTCTCTGCAGAAGCTGTAGAAACAGGAAATACTGTGCTGCTGTGTGTGTGAGAGGAAGGTGTGTGAGTGATTGATGATGTGAGGGGAGCACCCAGAGAAATAGACAGACCTTAAATTCTAAGAAGATTAAGCGAATGCATGTTTTAAGAAAAGTAATAAAGTAATAAAATTATATTAATTACAGGTTTTAGAAAAGAGACAGACCGAGAGAAATAAATACATGAACTAACAATTACATTAATGAAGTGAAAATGCACGTACACAAACTGTTACATGTGAAATTATTGTTGGAAAGTTTAATACACACATGAAATAAAGAAAGCAGTTTACACTCCTGTAATTTCCAGAACCAGTGTGTCCCCCAGACCTGATAACACCCTTGCCCAGTTGGCCCCTGTATCAGGCGAGCATGGAAGGCTGGACAGCCCATGACGGGTAAGATCCCACCTCGAAACCCTGGGACAACCTAAGGCAAGGCGCAGTCACGATTGTTTGAACCTAAGTCCCGGAGTGACCTTGGAGTCACTGGAGGAGACGGGACTTCAACGGGTAAAGCCGCTGGGTACAGGCGAAGGGGAAATGCCACTAACAATGACCAGTGATGAGCCAGAGAGAGAAAACACACCCTGTCAAAAGGAGTATGAAACACTGCAAAAGAAACATTTACAAGATCACAAAGATTACGAATAAACATTTATAAAAATTACACATACTAACAGAAAATGCACTAACCCTACAGAGATAAGCTCATGAAGAGTAATGGATAGATAGTGATTAAAACCTGCCTAAGAACACAAACATATGTAATTAAATGAGCTTGCTAATTTCATGAGTGTTAAACTAGTGTGAATGTTGAAGAAAATACACTTAAAACACACTTGGATAAAATAGAGTTGTGGAATAACTCAAACGAAGCTGTATGACAAGGGAGTGAGTTATGGAAAAAACAAAAACAAAAGAGAAGTGATTAAAGTAGTTTAAGAAGGGTGACTTAGGAGCGCTGTTGCACTGATTGATAAAAGCAAGTGATTAGTATAGAAAGAAAATGAAAATAATTGAATAATGTGATAAGGTTTAAACATGTATTTATCTTGTGACTGAGTATGAAAATTAGTTGGAGAGCTAATGTGAGTGACGACAGAGGAGCTTCCTGTGTGTGTGTGTGTGTGTGATTGAGGCCTTAGAGGAGAAGTAGACTGTTACGAGGTGAAAATTTGATTAAGAGGTTTATAAATTAGTGTTGACATATTGTGAGAGCGTGCTTATATGTTAGGTTGAATGTGAGTTTGGTAAAGTGCTTAAAGGGGGATATTGTGTACGAAACGGTGTAGCTTTTTACGTTTTGGGTGTGTTCTATGGGTGAAATTTAAGATTGTTGAAGATTTTTGAGGTTGTTGTTTTATTTTTAAAGAGGGAGTTTTAATAAACATGGACATGTTTAAGGGGTTTTGTAACAGTGCACTTATAAAGAAAAAACCTGTCAGGTGATTTTGTTTTGTACTTTGATGAGCTAATACTCAGCTCTCTTTTTTCTCATTTTTGTTCTAAGCAGGCCTGCAAAAGACAACAATGAATAACGGCGCCGACAATAGTCTCAGGAAAACAAAAAGTAAGGTGACCTTTTCCGAATTACAATGGGTCAGATTGTGGGTCTCTGTCTAAGAGGATTGCAGCGAGCCAATCCAGTCCAAAAGTATAAAGAACTATTTTCTTAAGAAACGAGTAAAAAGAAAATAAATGATTATATAAATAAACTGAGTTTGCTGAAGGTGGTAAATCTGATTATTCGTGCGGAAGTCAACCAATACCCGATGTTAATGCGTGTGAGTGAATGTGTGGGTGAATGGACGGACCAGGCAGACCATAGGTTGGACTGACTGGACACTGACAAAAGACTGGACTAAGGTTGGACACATGACTGATAACTGTTCTGTTTTAAGTTTTGTTTTATAACACAGGTTGGATCATAAGTGGACAAAGTGAGTATGAAATGTGAAGTTCTGGTTAACACACAGGCTTTTGTTTATAGGACGTTTCAAGGATGCAGGCTGTGGATGGAGCCAAGAAAAGATTTGACATGATGATTAATTTGATTTCATTCCTTAAACACAGGTTTGAAGGCCCGGAGCATCTATACCTAATATGATATGATTAACTTTTCTTTTAATTCCCTAACCTGAGTGAAGGATTTTGAGTTTGTAACACATGAGATGTGTCACAAAAAGGGGGGTCTTAATATATGCGATTAGCTACATGAAATGTGCTCTTTTAGGGTTACTAAGCAAATGTCTACGTGACCTTTACCTAACAACCTTTGTGATGATAAACTTGTTTACTGACTTGCTTTCGTGTAGAACATACAGACTTAGGAAAGGGGAACCTCAGCTCTGAGTTTTGAGAATAACTCTGTTAAGTTGACAGGAAACACGTCGGAACAGCCATATAGGGCAAATGTATTAGAGCTTGTAATTAAATGTGGGACTTGAAAAGAGGAAGCAAATTTGGTACAGGACGTACTTGAGATGATGAGATGAGAGAAGGAGAAGGTCAGGAATAGTTTAAAGTAAGATTGAGAAATTAAATGGGGTAAAAGGGGGTGTAGCTTCAGGGCAGTTCACAGCCCGGCGTAAACGCAAGGTGCTGTCACAGCTTAAGTTATTTGGGTGATTTATTTTATGACAAAATAATAAGGAAATATTAAAAAATACAACACTTTGAGGAGATCTCTTTTGTTATATTTTAGTGTCTAACATGGAAGATGCCTCTCTGGAGCTTCTCTCCTGATGCTACCCCACCAAAAGACGCTTATCCATAGAGACCATGTCAGCTCCCAAACAGACAACAACAAACCAAGACTAGCAATAAACAATCTAAACATAAATAATAACAAATAAAGAACAATACAGAATAGATCTGAACCGAAGAATAAAATAGTGAAATGTGGATTATTAAATATTAAGTATTCCTCTTCAAAAGTCTCTGTTAGCTGACGCCAAGCGGTTGCAGCAGATGGCTGCCCGTACCTGAGCATGGTTCTGCCGGAGGTTTCTTCCTGTTAAAAGGGAGTTTTTCCTTCACACTGTTGCCAAAGTGCTTGCTCAGAAGGGGGCACAAGATTATTGGGTTTTTCTCTGTATATATGAAGTATTTTAATGTGTATCTGCTCATTATCTTGTTTATGTATTTTAATAATGAAGGCTTGTAGAGGCCAGTTTTTACTCACAACCAAGTGCTCAGCCAGACTGAAAAACAGGAAGTTTTAGTGCACAAGGCATATTAATAAATATAGACACAAAAAGAGGAACTCCCCATATAAACAACATTCAAAATGTGTGAAGTATAAAGTACCGAAATAACACTATATAAGTCACAGCTGATGATTCTAATGTTAGAGAGCTCTTGCAACTGGCGTCTGAGCTGTGCAGAGGTCGCTCTTAAGACAGGTACTTATGTAGGTTAACATAAGGTTGAGTCCAACAGAAGCAAGGCACCCTAAATGCGCACAGCATGCAGCAGGGGTTGCCAAAATAATATAGGAAACAGCACATGTAGGGAGAGAACACTCACTAAAAGTTCTGACTACACATAGTGTGGTGGCTTATGTGAACTTGCAGGCGTTCACTATGACATCATTAGCACAACAGAGACTGAGTAAAGTTTTAGATGCTCGAAATCTGACACTTACACATGAAGGAATCAATATGGCAGATTTAATGGGATTAGGAGGACCCAATTATTGTACTAAGACAGCAGAACTTGAAGGGAGAGTCAGGGAAGATGAGAACATAGCAGGTTAATTGCATGCACGCTTACAAACACACATGATTTGAATATAGGCCAGGCCGAAGGCCTGGACTTTATGTAGCTTTTAAATTTACAGCTCCTAACTTGCAGGAATGGCGTGGAGTGTAATGAATGAATGCAAAACATGCTTACAGACACAAACATGAAATGGATTTATTTTACAGGGTAAAGGTGGACCACATGTTGCTTTGTTTCTGCTTAGCAACTACTGAGTCGGGTGAAACAAAATGTTGTAGATAATGGAAACTTGTCTAAACTGGTATTAACAGTAACTTTTGCATGTTATGTATATGCTTGAAGCAAAAAGAGGAGTAAATGATGATAGAAAATTTTGAAGTGTGTTTTCTAGCGGACATTTAGGCTGACATAGGGCTGGTGTATATTTTACCCGGGGTGTTTTTAATAGAACTAAAAGCGTTGCTCACACACATAAAGAGTATTGAGATTAGGTAAAGTTAATATAATGGATAGAGCCCAGAACATGATGTTGTGAACCAACTTTGAATAATGACAGGAACCTTAGATGAACACAGTAGGTTAGTGAGGTGTAGCAGAGAGAGGCTGTTTGTTTTATCCCTTACAGGAGAAGATTTCCACTAGAGAGGGACCCAGAAAAGGAGCAGAGACCACTTAAGCATGAAGTGTTTTCAAGCGGGAGCTGGTGTTTTATTACTGGACCACCTAGAGGACATGAGGTGGTTTTCTGATTTGCTGAGTCAGAGGACGGCTAGAGAGGGTCAGAGCGAAGGAAGTGGACCTGGGAATGGTGGTTTCGGGGCCCATGATGCCATTAATGGATGTAGAGGTGACAGAGTGGGTCGAGGAGTGACACAAGGAAATGGTGTGGTGATGTCTCTGGAGAGACATCAAGAGAGGGAATTGTAATATTTAAAGAAATTAGGTCACTGCTGAACTGTATATAACCATCATCCTTATCATTACATTAATTATCATTTCATCAAAGCATTTATTGAAGCTGTTGGCATTATGTTATAAGTTATCATAATCAAATATTAACATGTTTATTACAGGTGCAGTTATAACTACTTTAAAATGATTGAGTTAATATATATATATCATAACTCAGAGCCTGAGTATATTGTTACAGTAAAATAGTAGCTGAGCAAAGGCCTGAATGTATTCAGCTTCTTGTGGTATTTGAGTTTGCTTAGTTACAGGTGACGAAAGGATGTCCAGTCCATGGGGACCTCAGAGGCCTGAGATCTTCACCATATTTGGATGGATGGGGAACTTCTGTGTCTGCAGTTATCTCTTAAAATACATGGATGTTTTGTACATGCAAATTAGGTGCTTGTAAACGCAAGAAGGGGCGTTACAATACCCTGATGTTATAAAAGCAATCTAGAGTGTATTTTGGGTAGAGATGTACAACTGATGTTTTGCAGTTTACACCTCTCCACGCTGCGTGCATTCATTAAAATCAATTGTTTGACCGACCTCTTCTGGACTATCATTGTTTTACTCTCGTCCTCAATTTCGAACCCGTAACATTATATTAAATATAAGAGAAAGAGAGAACTTTAAGAAATTAATATAGCCACTACAGTGACCATCAAAACGATGAAAAAATATTGCCGTCAACAGTTTATTTTGCAACACCACGAAACAAACGATAGTGTAAAATGAAACGACAGATGTTTTTATATTGTCATCCGATATATATCGTTATATCGAACAGCCCTAATATGAACTTATTTAGAATGTGTTGCGAAATCAGTTTTGCCCCGGTTCTTTTATTCGTCGAGGGATCCAGAGATGGCACCGGACCCAGTAGTCATTTTTACAAAAACTTCTAGAAGGGAAGACGAGGCCGGTGTCCCTCTACAAAGATCTTCACCCCTTTGTTAGTCCCAGCCAGCTTTATAGAGGGACCCTATCATAAATCCCCCACAGTGTGCTGCAAACTCTGTGTCTGTGTCTATGTGCACGAGCACGTGAGTGCCTGTGTGCGCGCGTACCCACGTGTCTATGTGAGTGCTCGTGAGTGACTGTGTGCGCATACCTGTGTGTATGTGTGTGCACGTGAGTGAGTGTGCATGTAGATGTGTGAGTGTAACAGTTTAAGCACTGTGTGTGTGTGTGTGTGTGTCTCTGTGTACTAACCCGGTCATAAAAGTCCATCTCCCTTCCAGACCACAGTTATCAAGTTACAAACTTTGAGACCCCCACACAGGTATGCCCTGAGGAATTTCCACTTAACATTAACTCCTTTCTGTCTTAGCTTCACAGTTCAAACTGGGGGAGGGTCTCCTAAGTTCATGACACAGTCAGGCCTTTATTTATATCCAGGGCAGTGTCAGTGTCTCTACAATAATTCTACATTCTATCTTAACACATTTCTAAACTCTAAAACAAACTAAACATTCCTACATGTCTAAACTCTAAAATAAGCTAAACATTTCTACACATGTTTAATGTTTTGTATTTTCTTCTATTTAATCTCAAAAAGCTCCTAAAACAGTCAGTGATCACTGTTGACCTCCCTCGGCTTTTATTACCGCTAATCATTTATTTAAGCTCAGTTTTTAAAACCTTAGGATGTAACTACAGCCCAGCACATGCAGCAGTATATTAATGACTAACCTCGTATTGTGGATGGATTATCTCACTTGTTCTCCTGGCTGAAGTTTAGTCCTTACAGCATCCTGCCATGCGATTACATTTGTTCCTGACCACCGAGAACACTCACGTTAACTTTTATCGAGTGGAAAAAAAGTTAGCTTGTTTATATTATGCTAACATAGCTGTGTCGCTAGCGGTCACGTAGCACATCATTATATACCAGCTAGCCAAACTTCAGTAACCCTACAAACGTCACTGCTGTTTAGTTTTCTGTCTTCATTTATGTTGGAAGTGATAGCAGAGCTGTACGTTTGAATTTGTTTCCAAAACCCCGCAGTCAGGACATGCTATATTGTATTTAGATAGAAGCTAGCGAGCTAACTTCCTGCTGACTTCTAACGCCGTTAAATGTCATAAATGCCATTTTCATGGATGCCTCAACTCAATTGTTACACCTGGTAGAGCAGAACACTGATCATTTTATTAAAGACTTTAGACAGTTTTTCAACTCTCAGTAATGCCACAGTGATCGTTTGCTATATAGACCTGCAGCGGAGTTTAGGCCCAGACACGGCCAGTGACGTCAGACTGAACAACCGGATAGGGCTTTGGAGTTGACGTCACGCCGCAGTGCATTGTGGGATCGCGGCGCCATGTCAGTAGGCTAGAAAGCAAAACAAGCACACAATGTTGGAGTGTTGGAATCGGGACTGCCAGAACCATGCTCAAAATCAGCGCAAAAGACAAAGGGCTGTATCGCGACCGATTGCGCCCAGACGCCAAGTGACGGTACTTTGAAAAAATTGCGTGCATCGGTAATGTGGACCCGTATGAAATAAGGAAGTGGAGTGGAAACCTACCGCCTTTGTCCTGCGATCTTCGCATACCTTGTCTGTGGAATCAGCTCATACACAGCAAACCAGTTTAAGAATTATAAATCCCTGGAGGCCCACATCCAATTCACGAACGGCTGGGTGCAAGATTTGTCCATCTTTAAGCCTCCACGCTGCGAGTACGTTGTCGTTAAGACAAAGGTAAGTCGGTTTGAACTTGATAACTTTCTAAACAACTTCCTTGTTACAGTTTTTGATTTGCACGCACAGCCAACCCATCTATATTAGCCTTGGTTCATTACAGACCTTTTAATAAAAGTGGTTTTTGTGTGTTTCAGGTACTGCACTCACAACGACTGAATGAAACTGCATTACAGCCATGGGTCATTGTGAGCACCAATGGGAGGGTTGAGGCTGCTCACTGCACATGCATGGCTGGAGTTGCAGAGACCTGCACCCATGTCGCTGCTCTTTTGTTTAAAGTCGAGGCTACAGTGCGTATCAGAGTCACCAGAACTGTAACAGACGAGCCAGCATATTGGGTATTGCCCAGAAATATGACCAAGATACAGCCCGAGGTTGCACATAACATTGACTTCTCCTCAGCAGCTGCCCAAAAACATGGTCTTGATGAAAACATAAACACACCCTCCTTTTGCCTTTGAGAGGCAAAAGGAGGCGATCGCAAAAACGGCAGATTCCTGCAACGCTGGAGGATTTGTCACCATTACTGGATACACTACTGTCAGGTACAAATACAAATCTTTGTTACCAGCGCCAACCACTGTGACCTCGTTGTGTGGACACAGAGAGACCTTGCTGTGATACGCATCTTCCCTGAAGTGGATTTCTGGGAACCGCGCTTAAAGCAAGCACAAGACTTCTTTCTTAAAGTGTGCCTTCCTGAACTTGTTGGGAAATACTTCTCCAAACAATGTGCTGCTCTAAATAGCCTGTAATGTTTCATTTTGTGGTTCAAGATTGATGCCAGCTGTGTGTTGCCATGTAAATAGTTTGCATTTCATTTTTATGTACTTGCTAAGTACATGTGAACAGATCAAGAATAAAAAACAAACAAACAAATATACTATTCTTTTCTGTTTTATTGAAACTACTTCACACAAAGTACAATTATTTACAATGAACTACACATGCAACACAACAGCTTTATGAATGCTCAACTAGAGCAAGTTTCATTTGGCGCTGGTTTGACAACCACACTGGGGCACATATTCACCAAAACACAGCAAACCTTAATCTTATCAAGCAGTGTTGTGTTTATTTCTGCCCACATTTGCAACTGGTACCTCAACCTCGACTTGTCCAACACAACTGCTGTCCACTGCCTCCATGACATTGTGATTTTGTTGTTCATCTTCTGTCAGATCTTCATCGATCACTTCTGCACGCAGCACACCTTCAGACTCTGCAGCTGCATAACAAAAGCCTGTAAGATAAAATTAGTGCATACACATAAGGTAAATGTACACCAATATTCCAATGACAGGTGTGTGATTCATCTGGAAGTTATGTGCAGATTAGTGTACAATGATAGCAATTTAGTATGTTTTTAGAGGCCCATGTGCAGTGTTGGTGCCCAGTCTGGATTTGTTACATTCATTTCATATGCTGGTTTGCCTGCAATAATGCTAAATCATAAGCTACTCAGTCGACATGACGTGGTTCTGCAGCATCACACATTAGCATGTTTTATCTCATTATCTATGACCTCAGCGCATTGAAAATAACACTAAAAGCCTTTTAAGAGTGATATGTATTAATTTAGAACTCACCGGAAAGAAAATGCGGAGAGCAAACCAACAAAAAGCTGGGGATTGCAGAGCACTCGATATCCGCTCGTCTCACCGCTGCAATGCAAGCCTGACGTCTTTGTTTAGTAATATCGGATAAATGGGATCCCTCACGTTGCCTCCAGGATGGAAAATGATGAAAAGAGAGCCCATTATCCAGCTTCTTGCCTTCACGATCGTGTGATCTAACGTTGTAACTGACAACACAACACATACGAAGCATAGCTGAAGCTGTATCCTGTGTCTGGCCTACTGTCATGGCGAAAGGGGGCGTGGCCCACCTCCCGTGACATCACGCTCCAAAGCCCTATAGCTGACGCTTCCGTGTGCTTTCCTTGGCCTACTGTCATGGCGGGAGGGGGCGTGACCCCGCTCCCGTGACATCACGCTCCAAAGCCCTATAGACAATAACACCAAATAAAAAAAAAAACGAAAAAAAAGAATGTTACTGTTACGTTATGTTATGACATCATCATGTTGATCAAAGGCATTTCATATGCCTTTGATCTGTGAATCCTTAAATAGGGGTAAGAATCCCATACTTTCACGCACTACTTGAAACACTCAAGATTGCAGCATTCAAAGGTACGCCTGAGAAACATTTTAAAACAGTTGAAACTTTAACACAGTCACTTCAGCAACACTCCAACATGTCGCAGAGTAAACACGCTGGCTTTACTACAATGGACCACCAAAATCCAGAGCCAAATTCGGAAGAAACTCATTTCCAGCTTCCACTCAAGAGGAAGCCAGGCCCGGATTATGTTGCACAGAATTGCAGAAGTGCCGACAGCTGCTTTCCACCAAGGAAAAACAGACGAATCTGTGAAGAAAAAACTGTGTTGAAAAGACAATACAGTCAGACTTCAAAAGGCAGCAAAAACAAGTCTGAGAGCTACTCTTCAGAGAGAAAGAGAAAGAGGATGAGAAGTGACACTGAGAAAAAAGAAACAGCAGTGACTCCGAGCATCCAAAAAAGTTGTTCGCCAAGTACTATCCATCTCCCAGGTCAGGAAACAAACGATACGGCCTTGAGTGGTACCAGAACCTCTGAGAACACACCGAAAAAGAAAGAAAAAAAAGTGAAAAAGAAAAGAAAAAACGTGTGGCTCATTGGGTCCATCGACATCAGACGAGCCGAGGGTGAAGCAAAAAAGATTTTCGGAAAAAATTTTGGACTTAATGCCAAAGTCCAGTGGTTTGGCGAAGGAGGAATGCGCTGGTCGGGAGTCCTTCCTCGTTTTTATAAGGAGCTATCCACACAGAGCCCACCTGACATACTGGTAATCCATGCTGGGGGCAATGATTTGGGACTCTTTTCTGCTGATGAACTTTCTTCTGTCATTGAGAAGGAATTGAATCAACTGCACACAGAGTTCCCCTCAATGACAATTGCATATTCATGCATCAACGAGCGTCAAGTGTGGAAACATGGAAATCCAGGCGAAATCAATGAGGACAGGAAAATTGTGAATGCCAGCATTAGAAAGGCTGTCGACCGCTTTGATGGAGTGGTTATTGAGAATCCGCCCTTCAAGCTTTTCAACAACTCCAACTCCTTCGGAGTTCATTTTTACACGAAAGCAAATGAAGTGTTTCTGACAAGCATCCACAAGGCCATCAAGAAAAGTCTTAAGTTACGTCACTGAAAACTGACTTGAGACATTTCTTTCACAGTCCAGAAAACCATACGTTGTTCATTTTAGGCAATGTGAACAACATACAGCTAACATGTGCTCTCATTTTTCTTTTCCTCTGCCTCTCACCCCCCAACCAGTCATGACAGATGGCTGCCCCTTTCTCAGCCTGGTTCTGTCAAAGGTTTCTCCCTTTTTATAAGGGAGTTTTTCCTTTCCACCGTCGCCCAGTGCTTGCTATTAAAGGGGATCATTTGAATGTTGGGGTTGATAGTTTAGAATCTAAACTAAACTAATAAACATCAAACTTCAGGTGAGGGGGTTCACATAGTAGGGAGCACTACAAGAATTACAAATAAAAACATGTAATTGGCAGCTAATCAAAATAAAGAAAACAATAAAAAAAAAACATCTCTTACTGCTCTGTTTATTTCTTTAAATGAACACTTGTACTTTTTGTCATAGAAGAATAAGAATATTAATATGAATATGAACACCAAGGCGTTTCCAGGCCAGCCAAGAGATATAATCTCTCCAGCCTGACTTGGGTCTGCCCCGGGCCAAATGCCTGGTGGCACCCTTGCCTCCATGGGCACCTTAACTCATCACTTTTGGCGCAGAGAATGTATTTTATGAACTAATATTAGTAGGCTGAAGCCTTTTACTTCTACTTACTTCCACTTTTACTATATATTAATATGCTTTTTTTTTAAGGATCAAGACGTGGGTTTGTTTTTCCAGCTCCATTAACAGTTGTTTTTTCAGAGATCAGATGTCCTCACATCTTCAGCAGTAACGTTAATCCATATTGCACAGATAGAGAAAATCAGCAAAATTATTAGTTTTACTTTTGATATTTTGCCAGTAAAACAGTTTTATGTCTCCTGAGGTCTTTTCATTGTTTTATTGCTTTGCTGAAGTAAAAGAAAAAAAATCCCTGCCATCCTCATTGTTAGCTAATCATAAATCCATCACTGGATCACACCCAATTGCTATCACAATAATCATGTTTAAGGTTGTGAGCTGGTGTCTGATTTGTGTTTTCGTTAAATAAAAGACATCATCTGCATAAATGAATGCAGAAAATCTTCATCAGAAAACAGAAAATTAAGTGTCCGATGCTAAAATACCACATATGTTCAAAAATTAAAAACTGAGGATTATTTACGGTATCATATTTTTTATCAGATATGTTCTTATTAGTTTGCGTAAGAATAATTAAACTGCATAGTGACAACCAAAAAAACTGGTTCACTCACACCTTAGATCGATGTTGGACAACATGCCTTCCTCTAATTTTAAGCCAGTCTTTGCATTTTTTCCAGGTAACTCCCACAGGCATGACATGATGATTAAATCTAGGGTGTGTAATCTAAATAAACATTTAATTAGTAGCTTTAAATAGCAGTCATCATACCCTGCAGAATTAGAGACAGAGCAGCCGGGCTATGTAAAAAGTGTGAGGGGGCGTGTTCACGGTCACGTCCAGTGGGTGTGTGGGCAGAGACGCTCCGCCACGAGTTACTACTGAGCAGACTCTGGCTCCAAAAGTGGAACATGGCAGCTCCCACAAGCGGGATATTTTGGCTTCATTTTTGCACAATGGGAGGAAGTGCTGTCACGTCGTTTATCATTTATACAGTAATTGGTTAGGACCGATCAGCCAAACAGCAATCTTCTCCTTAAGAAATGTCAAAAAATATACAAAACAATATATATAACTTCATAAGTCAACAAAAATTAAATCCAGAAATGTCGCTTTTTAGATTCATGATTCTTTTGGTTGCATCATAAAGATGTTTCAAGTTCAAGTTTATACACTTAACCTTAAGTTGGTGTCTTTCATGTCTGTTTAACAAAATACCCCATTCAGAAATCTCTCTTCTATATGATGCTTCACAAGTTCAGATTTGCCATTTTTTTACAGTGTCTGTCTATGTATATGTGTGTGTATATATGTGTGTGTAAATGTTTATGCGTGTGTAAATGTTTATGCGTGTGTGTGTGTGTGTGTGGGGGGGGGGGGGGGGGGGGGGGTTAGGGTTTGATATACATTCTACTGTAAGGTTGTAAATGTATTTTCTTCACCCTAAAATATCTTTTGAAATGTATTTTGGTCTGAAACTAATAAAGATCACACTAAAGTGATGGTTCATCATAGAAAGGAAGGCCTTCTCTGAATGAGACAAACTCAGAATCTGTGTCTTTCTTTTCTTGTTTAGAGACTTCAGGAACTTAATTTTTTCCATATATGATGATGATGATGAATGAATTATGATCACATGCAAAAGATACCGTTTGTATGTTTAATAACATGAAATATTATTTCACATAACTTCTTACTTGTATAAGTGTTTAAAGTCAGTGACAGGTACTCAGAGATAAGGGTGCTCTCTGCTGCCCTCTAGACCCAACAGACTGTCAAAACACTTTATTTGTATCTAATTATCATGCAGTTATAAGCATGGTAATTGTATAAATTGTGTGTAAAAGTATAACTCTTTAAATACACTTACAAGGGAAATTGCAATGTTTTCTGTTACTGTCTGATATTAATTGAATCTATGTACTATGTAGAGTACAGATCAGAGTAACATGCAGTACTGTAAGTGAAAGGCACTCTTGAGTTAAGAACACAGTATGGTATTTATTCCTCCCTCAGCTCCTTCCTCTCAGCTTGGCACCTATTCAGACACTCTTTGCACAGGAAGCTTTCTTTGACTAGGTAAAAGCTCTCTGAAATACTGACTGGTTTCTCAGTGGGTATCTTCTCAGCAATAATTGGATTCCTGTCCATCTTGATACTCTCCAGTTTTTTCAGCTTCAAGAGGCAGCCGGGGAGGCGGGTGAATCTGTTATCAGAAAGGCCAATGTGGCGGAGCTCCTCCAGTGCACCAATGGAGGCAGGAAGAGCTTCCAGCTGCTTGAGACCCAGGTTCAGTGTTTGGAGTTTATTCAGGAGGTGGTTCACAGTGGGAAATTTACCGCATTTTAAAATGATGTAATCCTTGTAATATTAGTTAAGCTACTGCTAAGACATCTACGTAATAATTTAACAAACTGTTTTTATTTATTTATTCATTGTCAGGATTCTGACGACTTGAGGGGTAGTATGATGATGATGAAGCTCTGATTGCACAATCCCAAGAAACAATATAAAAAATGTATAAATTAGGTGTCAGCTGTTAATAATCTCCAGATTTTCATAGTTGAAAAACATGGTATTCTGTGGGGGCAGGTAGGGCTGTTTGTAGACTTGCTCATTAAGACCAGGTTGAACACTAGTAACTGTTAATTGTTGCCTCCCTTTCAGGACATGGAGATTTTCCAACTATAACTAAGTAAATAAATACTGCAGGTTGGATATTTATTTGCGGGACATGTACCAGTTGTTGGATTTGGACTGTCCCTTTCACAGCGCAAAATTTTTGAACCAGAGCATTAAAATAAATCGCAAACGTACTGCTATGACTGTCAATTTATTTGGAAAGCGTAATGTCTTGTGCATCCACCCCCTGGTGGATGCAGAATTAGTGGCATGCAGTGGGAATGCAGAGAGAGTAATTTCCCCACGGGGATTAATAGAGTTTACATTATTAAAGACAAAAAACTCAAAATAATAAAAATTTAAGTAATTACACAGAGAGACAAGATACTAACACTCAACTAGACATAGAAAAACAGATTGGAGGCTGCAGTCAACTACAACACAAAGTTTAAAATATCAAGTTGTAAGAATTCTTCCCCTCAACCCCAGCTGGTCATGGCAGATGGCTGCCCCTCCCTGAGCATGGTTCTGCCCAAGGTTTCTTCCTGTTAAACTGTTAAAAGGGAGTTTTTCCTTCCCACTGTCGCCAATCTGCTGATTGGGCAGAGGTTCCCAAAGTGAGGGGCCATTGCAGGGGGGGAGCGGTATGAAGAAAAAGAAAAGAAAAAAAAAAGAACGCTTGGACACTGCTAACATAATGGACGTTTTTTGACGGGGCTTCCACATAAGCGCAAAGCAGAGGTTGAAGCATCGCCAAATATGTTTCCAAACCAACTAGAAAATATGATGAAGCATATCTTGCTTTTGGCATCACCTGCACAAGTGCCAAGGTAGGTCTCCCCGACAGAATTTGTTTCCCCTGCATCGGGAGTACATGCTGGACTGTCCAAATCACGGACAAACAGTATCCCACAATTGTTTATGTTTTTGAACCCATTTTGCACACAGAGACATTTTTTGAAAAATGTATTGATATCAATGTTGAATATTATTACACAGAAAAAAACAACTGCATGTAAAATAATTACGCCATGACGCCTCTGCCTTTCTAAATGGAGGGACATTAACTGCGTGTGTATATGTAAGCCTGTAAAAACTGCAGAGTAACAGTATTTTGTCTCAATCTGTCATTGTTGTAGAAATTGATCTCATGTAAACAACATGGCGCACAGCGTGACGTGAAAAAAGGACTTACCTTTGACGTTGCGTGACGAACTCCGTCCACACATAAACGCAAAAAGATTTTTGAAATCTCCAACCTGGCAGGATTTTTAGAAAATCTTTGTTTTCGGTGATTTGAAACAGTTAGTTTATTTTATTGCTACCTGTAATTTATTGCAGTTTAATTACACCGTTTAAGGTGTGAAATAACTGCAATGGAGTTTGAAAACAAAATATGGGTGTGGGGTGTGTGGTGGTGGCGGTGGTGTGTGTGTGTGTGTGTGTGTGTGTGTGTGGGGGGGGGGGGGGGGGGCAAAGGGGGGCCTAGCAAAAAAAGTTTGGGAACCACTGTCATAGGGGATGGTTTGTTGGGATTTTGTCACTCAAACTATAGGGTCGTGACCTTAAGGAGGTCTAGGTGGTGTGGAGGTTAGCCGCAGAACAACCGTTAGCCGTTAGAACAGCAGATCTTTATTAGGCATTAACACAACAAGACCATACCAGCCATGTCTCCATGGCTCTACTCCATACATACATGTGGGGTTAGGTAGTCGCCGGTGCCAGCACATTACAATGGTACGGTTTCTCCCAGACAGATACACGAGCAGCATGTAATCGCTGCCACTACACTCACACACTAGGAGTCTCCCCAACTACTACAATAGTAGGACAACACCCCCTAGCGGTGCTATATCCCAATAATAAGGGTTGTTACATCAAGCCAAACCTTTGTAAGCCGCAAAGACCGTCAAACTCAGAAGTGAGTGGTTGTTTAATGGGACAGTGCAGCCTGCAACAGGGATATTTTGGACAGCATTGTTTGACAGAGACAGGAGGATTTTTTTATATCTATATTAATAATGCAGTATAGCCTACATTAAATATATTATGTATAACCCAGCTGAATGAAATACAGTGCTTCAGTAAAATTTCAAGGCACATGTATTCCAGTTTCAGATCCTAGTTAAGATAAGATAAGATAAGATAAGATAAGATAAAACTTTATTAATCCCTCGGGTGGGTTCCTCTGGGAAATTCGGTATAAGATAAAACTATAGTTGTATCACTTTATACCATCTTTTAGACTACATTGAATATTTTTTTATATCTATGATATTGCAAGCATTATGTTTGTCTGACAGTTTTAGTAATAGATTTTCTAATTTATGTACTGTGAAAAAACATGATCAACCTGACAGCTCCCCAAAAGTGTAGCCAAAATGTCTGTATCGCCCCCTGGTGTCTGACTGCGGTATATGTCATACCCCACCCACCACACCCAACCTTCATGTTAGCAGATGGGACAGGAGCAACTAGAGTAGACATGCTAAGAGGAGAAAAGCACAGTCAGAGCATGTAGTGCATTGTGGAAAATATCTGATTGGCCAAGTTTTCATCAGTCATCAATACAATGATCCCAAACACACTGCCAGTGTTCTAAAAGCATAGCTGGAAAAGACACAATGGATACTATCAGTTATGGACTGCCTCCCCGCAGCCTGGACCGCACCATTACTGAAGCAGTGTGGGATCATCAGAGAACAGAACAGAAGGCAAAAACATCCAAAGAAGAGTTTTGAATGTTCTTCAGGAAACCTGGAGAACTATTCCTGACGACTGCCTAAAGAAATGACAAGAAAGCTGCCTGCGATAGCTCAGGCTGTGTTTAAGGATAAAGCTGGTCACATGAAATATTGACTTTCAAGCTCATTCGAATAGTACAAACTCTATTTTTTTTTCCTTATATCCTGTATTTATCTTTATGTTTTTTTAAGGGGTTGCTCATGACCTTTGGACATTACTATAGCTATCAAAAGAACATCCTGGAGTGCCCTCCCTCTTTCTCTCAGCTCATTTCAGCACAGATTTTCACTGGAACTCCAGGGGGAGCAACGTGTACTGATAGAGAACTATTCCTGAGAGTTGAGAGCACTGATGTGGCTGATTCAGGTCAGTGTTACGGTACAGTGATGCAGAATGAAGTCACAGCTCACACAGAGTCTGGGAAAGGCAAGCGTCACTGTTTTTGTTCCGTGCCTGATATTATCATCATTTTACTATGTGACAGTTTGACATGAAAACATTATGATGCCATATCTAAAAGATAATTTTGAGTTACTGCAGTAGCAGGAAGCTGGTGTTAAAGCAGACCTGTAAGCAGAGACGGACACAAGGTGAGAGTGTTTCGATAAGTTTTATTTTACTAAAAAAAAAGAAAAATGGGGAGAAAGTTCACATTAACATTTAGCCTCAATATTACAGTATATTGAAATTCTTCTCAAAGGAAGTAAAATACATCATTTTTATTTTCTTTTAACCTTATATTAAAAATATCAAATAGTACTCATCTAGCAGTGCTTGCAGTATTTTAAGATATGCTGCAGGCTTGATAGCAGAAAGGTTGGCTTTATACAGAGCACAGAGGGTTTTCTTTTATGCAGTTATGTATTGATTTACTTTTTTTTCTTTGCTTTGCAGAGACAGCCTACCTTTTTGTTATCTAGCCTAGTTTGATTGACAAGCTGAACATGCAATGAGGGCAACTACACAAAATCATCCTACAGATTATACCGGTGCAGTAAGACACTTGGAACAGGCTTGCAATGCAACAACAAAAAACAAACAAACCAAAAAAGCTAAATGTTCCATTCGTTGTGTTCTCTCCAAACAACCGTCATGTCACAGGGTGCCCTCTCTCCTCTACAAAGTGATCTGAAATGAATTCTGGGTGTATTTTCAGTACAGCTTACCAACCATGGACATGGTGAATAAGAAAAGTAGACTAAAAAATAACATCACTACCTGAATAAACTTCAAAAAACACACTCCTTAGAGCATTTCTCTAGTTGCACAGAACTGTACAGGCACACGTATTATATATATTTAAAATAAATAGGGCTAATTTGGCCGAGACTCAGTGAGGAGGGCACTTCTCTCTTGCTTGTCAGTACAGAGAGAGGGAAAAGAAAAATTCCAGCCATTTACTGGGACGGCCGTTTTCTATAATTCTTGTGTTCTCTTAAACACACAAGTACACACACACGTCATGTACATCCACACTGTCATTCAGACACATTGGCCTCCTCCTGCCACACACACACACACACACACACACACACACACACACACACACACACATACAGAAAGCCCAGGGAAGGAAACAAAAATCAGGTGCTAAACATTATTCCAAAACATGTAAATGCCTTTATTTGCGGAATGCCTCTGACCAAGAAAACAAAAACAGAAAGTAGAGTTTGAATCAACTGGTTTTTCAAATCATCAAACCAGAACTTGGCAAAGGGATGACAACACCCCACACGCCGAGGCATGATCCTGTGCCACTGCGCCAGGCTGTGGCCTCCAGACCCTTGTCCCCTCCCATTTTCCCCACAGTGGTCCCATAACTCCCTGTCTTCTTGCCAGTGGGAAGCGGCTGGGCTCTCCTCACGTTTACAGGACACGACACATGACTATTAAGACGCCCCAGAAATCTCCTTCACGTGCCCGGCTCCATCTCCTCACAGGACTGGGTGTGGTAGGGTGGGGTGGATGTGGGGTTTAAACTGAAGGGAGATGTGGAAGGGGAGGGCTGGGGGTGGGGGTGGGGGATTGGGGGACTGTACAGTTGAGACGAGCTGCCTGCTGTGGGCGAGGGAGAGCTGAGGCAGGATTACTGACTGCTGGGGACCAATGTTTGTATGGAGTCTCTCTCTCTCTCACTCTTTCGTCTCCAGGTGAAGCCCTGTGGGAGGTGGCCGGGGATTAAACATCGGTGGAGAAGTAGAGTGTGTTTCGCTTCAGCTCAGCATAGGAGATGGGAGGATGCTGCAGGTAGTAGAGCAGCACCTGGACCTAAGAGAGGAGAAAACAAGGCTGTATGAGTACAGCTTCTGCTGGAACAATTTGCACTTGGATGAGGGTGAAAATGATCATTCTGGATTTTGTGACAGAAACATTACAACCAACATATATATATATTTTTAAATATGGAAGCAGATATGGCTCATGAGCAGGCTGCTGTGATGTGCTTTGCTTTAAAATATCTCTGAATTTTTACATTTATTTTTACATTTTTACACTTTACAGGGCAGACAACTTGCTGCTGACCTAAAAATGAGTAAGGAAAGGTTGTGGCAGTAAGCCATGGACAGAAAGTCACCTTTGACCATTATTAAAAAGAAAATCAGCTTCATAAACATAGATGAATCAATGAATCTAATGTTCTTCCTCTCTCTGCTCCACAAATTCCCGTTAATCTCCACTTTAATAACCAGTTTTATCATAAGGGCACATGTCTGGTTAATGCTGTCGCAGCTCATCAGGAAAATCACCTCCTAGTAAGAATGTTACCACTTTGCTAGGTGGAGGGTCTCTAATTAAAAAAAACAAAACAAAAAATACAAAGGAATCCATCACTAATTCACCCAGATTATACTTAGATTACATGCAGGATGAAGCACTGGCCTCATCTCTCTGACATGTTGTATTCTTAATGCAGTAAACATTTAGACTTTAAATAAGCCTCAGTGCAAACACTGGGCTTCACTGTAATGGACAGATGGGACCGTGCATGTGCACTCTGCCCCCATTTATGATGATTTACTCTGGATGTTGTTTATTCTGCCAAGCGGAGCTATTTGTGAACAGGAAACACATCTCTTTGCAGAGATGAATGGATAGCCTGCAGTCTAAATACAGCTGGGGTGGGGTGGGTGGGGGGCAGTGACATTGGTCACTGGGTGATGTGGGAGTGAAATTCATCTGCAGATCACATGCAGCAGCTGTGATACGCACATACGCACCAGTTTAATATCAACTACTTGTACCTGCTAGGCCAATCGATTTTTTAAAATCTCAATTAACAAAGTGAAGCTTTGTATTCAACTTTCAAAAACATCCATGCACCTGTGCCATGACGTCATGTGACCAGATGTCAGAGGCGGAGGTGATGTGCTGTCCCTTCGCGCTCTCTGACTCTGAGGGCCTGAGCAGAGTGGGGCCGAACACGGTGGCCAGGTTATGAAGGGACATCTTGTTGATGGGCTCCTTCTCAGCCACCCTGCAGGAACAACAACCAACAGGCACCGTTAGATTCTCTGTGATGAGCTCAGTCTTATGTATAAAAGTGACTGGAACAGGTTGAACATTTTTGTAAAGAAAGAAGCGAATAAGTGCGATTAAAGAATAACAAAGAGTGTGTGTATTTGTGTGTCTGTGTACCGTTTGAGGTGCTCCAGCAGCGTGAGGAAGGTCATGATGTTGGGGTCAGGCAGCGAGCGCAGGAGGTGCATCATGCAGTTCTCCTTGGCTGCTGGGTCTGAGAGAGCTGTGAGAGGGGGAGGAAGAAGATGTCAGATCCAATTATGGCAAGACGGCTTTCTAACAGTCCTCATCTTCTCCAGTTGGTCAACTGTAACTCACTTTGGCAAAAGTCTAAACAAACACACTTCCTGGAATGAATGTAAGAGCTCAAAGGTCGCACCTATGCCCTCCATGAAGGCAGGATAGAGGCGGTCTGTGAGGAGAGGCTCAGGCAGCTCCCTGAAGTACAGCTTCAGCGTTCCTGCAATGGCGTTGATGTCCATGTCGCTCAGCATCACCAGGATATCTTTGGTATCTGCAAGTCAGACACAAACACTCATCACATTATTCGAGTTTTACACTTGATCCCCGCTTCCTCCGTCTCCAGGACTGAGGCGATCTCTTAACGACCCCGCATGCATTGGTGTTTGACTTTTGTTTGTCACATCAGAGTGGATGGTAGGCCCTGCTCAGTCACATCTCAGCGAAGTAAAAGCAGCTGTGACCACAAAGACTCTTATGCAACAGGAGACCTTGAACACGATACAGCTGCTGCTCCTCATCTGTCCTGGATTGCCTGACTGTCAGTTTTCACTAATCCCTCATCTAGAGTACTAAAGCAAAGACCTCAGTTACTAAAAACCCAGCTGCAGATTTTTTGCAGCATAAGGTGCTATGTTTTTAGGAAATTACTGAGGAAAAAATGGGGTATGCTGGGATTGTAATGCGGGGGCAGCCGGTTTTGTGTTAAACCTATTGCCTTACTGACTCTCACATGACCCAAGTTCAAGACACATACAATAAAAGCCAAATGATGATTTTGTTTGCTGTGTCGATCATTTTATAATGTTTGCCAGTAACATCTGTAACCTGGTTGTTCATACGTGATTCCTGCTGAATAGAGTGAGCGAATTAATCGCTGTGCTGGAAAACAGAGTGAGCCCTGCAGAGTGTCCTCATACAGTCTGTCTGCGGTATACTGTCAGTTTCAGCTGTTCGCTGCAGTGAGACCAGTGTTTTTGACAATGTGCAGAGTGCACCGGGCGTCTCACAGATTTTTAAAAGCAAAGTGCAAGAACACAGACAAATGACTCATGTATTCTGCTGAAAATCAGTATAAGCCTTCACTGATACTGAACTATTGTTCTTGTGTCTGTATCTGACCAGCTTCAGAGGAATGTTTTTTTCTTTGTTAAGCCACTTCACGCCAATCTGTGAATCACTCAAGCATCAAAAAGGCATCTAACTCAGGGGATGAACCATTGTTGTGTCTACACATAACAGACAACTTAGCAAAGAGTTTATTTTATCTTTGGATCTTTAGGTACTTTGTTGCTAGTTGCATTTGGCAAAACGCAATTTGCCCCCATTTCTTTAGTTAATCCATCTACTGTTCACTGAAGCTTCATCAGAAATGGTCTAAGTAGAAGGATGACTGTTGCTGAGGTATGCCAGATTACACAAGAACTGAACTGAAAGTCAGCAGCAACATCTTTAGGACGATGCAATACTATCAGTCATAGACTGGCCTCCCTAGATTGTGGATCTCGACATTACTGAAGCAATGTGTGATCATCTTGTCAGAGAACATCCAAAGAAGAGCTTTGAGTGTCCCTCAACAAGCCTCTTCCTACTATTCCTGGGACTTCTTAGAGAAATTACAAAAAGGCTGCTTAAAGTAAGAAAGTTCAGGCTCACATGACGAATAAAGGTGGTCATAACAAATATTGATTTTTAAGTTTCAGAATCGTACAAACTCTGTATTTAGCTGCATCTTTGCCTCTCAATAAATTATTGCTATTTGGAATTTTCCTAGAGCAAAAGAAATGAGTTGTGGCTCATGACTTTTGCACAGTAGTGTATAAATGTAGATGTCATTGACATATTCTGCATCACAGAATCACGTCTACTGCATTGCAAAGAGAAAGAACAATAAACGATATTCTCGTGCAGTAAAGATGATGGGAGGAAGAGCGTGCCACACAGAGACAGTGAATGGAGTCTTACTGGTATCAAATGCTGATTTGAGGGCCTGGATATCAGTGGCCACCCCTGAGATCCTGTAGATTCCCACTTCATCGATCCCCCTCTTCTCCACCTCCTCAATGCACTGACGGACTATGTAAGGCACCTTGGAGCGCTCGCGCCTGTGGACATATACAGCAGTTATTTTCTGATGACTGGACTGAGCTTGCACATCTTCATCCCAAGCGCCATGAAAACAGTCGTTTCTTTTCATGAGACGGGAACTTTACTCATCATCTCACATATACATCAATGAATGCCTATTCATGAACCTTGAAATGTCTCATTCTATCATTTAGACACATGAGCTCTGAGCCCTTTTCAGTCTCAACAACAGGAGCAAGCTTACTTTGTAACAACGTTGATTTTGACTCCAAACACGCCACTCTGTTTTTTGGACGGCGTTCTCTTCAAGCTGAGGTCTCGACTTGTAAACTTCATGGAGAATTCCACTTTAATCTGAGGAGGAACAAACAACATTAAGAAGGCAAAATTGAAACTCTGGGATTGGTACGAGTCACTTTGTGTGCCACGACTGACATCTTTAAACTAATCATTTTAATATATGGAGAAAAAAACCTAAAAGAAAAGAAAAAATTGTGGAAAAAAGTTTATGGGAAAAAAAATCCTTTGTATATATTTAGTTATTTTATTCAAAATTCTGTCTGTACAAATCTCCGACCTTGAAGGCTTTATTTACTGGACTAGTCCAAGCTAAAAGTCCCTCTCAGATACTTACCCCATTCATCTCTATGACATCCATGTGCCAGTTCTTGGACTGCACTGTCTGAGGATCCAGCTGAAAGACACAACACAGACAAAAACATGGTTGTTAACATTTTTGAGAAGCCTAAATAAGGACATGACTAAATTCATACTGGGATTTTCCCAGGAAGAGAAAAATTGCTTAATCACATCATCAGTGAGCCGTCGCTCCCTTGGACAACTCGACATTTCTCAATACAACACACAGAGAGGAAGAAAGAAAAGCCTGGCAACACTACCTGTACATTTCCTCGAAACCTGCTAACTTAATTCCAGCGTACCCACGGTGGGTGGTGTGACCAAACCGGACTTTGCCACCAGGGAAATTCTTTTCCCACATAAATCCTCAGGAATGTTTGTACTTGTAGGACGGAAATAGAGTCTGCTTTTATGCTTTTGTCTGTCTCTAAATAAAACCTGAGAAAGCCTTAAATTTCCATTCTAAGACAGAAAGTGGTGAAGTAAAAGTGAACGTCCTCGTGTGTTTGACAGAGAAATGTAATTTAACCTCTTTACATTTCACTAAAGAAGAATCCCAGTGATGCAGTAAGACATTCAAGTACGATCTGACACCTTTGGGTTTTTGTAGCTACAGAGAATTAACACGTAATTAAAACAACTGAAAAATATCTCCAAAATTATAACCACATGGAGCTCAACGTTCAGTTTTAGTGGAGGAGGAAAAAATAAGGAAACTGGAGACATGACTGCACTACTTGAAGCCCAGGTAAAGTAATGCTTGTAACCCCGGGCTCTAACATAGATGCGGGACGATAAACTGAAGGCAGTAAGTTTATCGTTTAACAACTTTTTTGCTTCTGCTGCCCTTGTACGCCCTCAGCAGTCTCTCAGGCGTCGAACGAGGGCTCCAGATTGACTGAGACACCTCTCCTCGTTTACCGCACATATTCTCAAAGCGTGGCTCTCACGTCTCTCAGTGAGACAGCACAGACAGCTTGTTGTTGTTTTAAGTCTCCTGGAGTCTGCGCCCGCTGTGCGAGGCCACAACAGCTAATGCCTTTTTTATAGACCGTTTCAGCATCTGCACTACTCAGTTATGTCATCGCAACCCTGCACAGCGATGTGCTCAACGTAGAGGAAAATTACTCTTGCTGGGTGAGCGCAGGGGTAGCACGCTCCTCTTATTGTCGGCATTAAAAGTTTTTAGTGAGTGTATTTCATTACCTCGTAAAAAGGCCATTTGGCACCGGTTTCACGCATTCCTATTATCGCTAAAGCCTGTTTTCCCAGCAGTGTTTGGGCTTCAGACGAGGGACAGGTAATCACTGCAATCGGGGCTTTACACAGCAACTGCAGAGAAGGGAACCGGGCAAAGATCCAAGGCTCACTGATGACGCCTCTTTAAGCCCCCCTTAAGTAAACTAATTGAAAAAAATAAAAAGAAATATCCTACCCATTTCCTCCTTATTACTCTGCTAATTTCTAAAAATCCTGATTAAAAATGAATGTACTCAAAAAGGGTTGTAAAAACAAAGAGGGTCCATTACAGCCATTTGTATACTCAGTGACCCTGTCCAGGCCTGTATCCACAACTGGGCCGTTTATTAAAAAATAGCTGAGAGGAACTTGCTCCCCCACTCGCCTGCTTCCCTGAGAAATGAGTTTGAGAGGAGGCCTGCATGAAGCAAGCTTTCATTTAGTTTATAGTAAGTATTTCATTCAGAATAAAGCACAAAATGTCAGCAGGAGGGATTGCACTGTAAGACGCGGTTTGTGACTTAACAGAGGATGAGTTCAGTCAGCTGGTCTAACAGCAGAGGGAGGATTTAAGGTTTTATTCCGAGTGACAGCTCGCAGTCAGGGAACCTTCAGGAAGATGGCAGGAGGTAACAGAGCTGAGAGTTGATATGAGAGATGTAAAGAAGAAAAAAGAAGTTTGCTTTACTAGTTAAACTCTGAAGATCTCAATGTGACCACAGCAGAACAGACACTAATAAGACATACACTACACAGGATACATTTTAAAACCTTTCTTCTGGTTGGTCTTTACTGTGCATAAAGACTTTTTAAGGCTCAGTAGAAGAGCATAGCTTCATTCCTGCCCACACCAATGAAAAATCCAATGACCAATTTCCTTCTCTCAGGAATGCATGCATGCATCTAGTATGTGGGCACATGTCAAGGAAGCTGTCAGACATTCTCAGGCTTACATGGTTCTGAGGAGAACCCTGAAGCACAAAAACAGCTGAAAACAAAAATTTGTTCACATTCCAGCTGGAGTGCACACATTCTGCTTCTTCTTTTTTTTTTGTTGTTGTTGGAGAGTACACGATGTGCACTTGTTTTGAGGACAGAGCAACTGACCCGGCTTTTATATGGGAGCAAGTGTGCACACCGAGTATGAGGTACATCCGGTTTACTTCCATCCGGCCGTATATGTGCACGTCCCACTAACCCTGTACTCTGTGTGCTTAAACACACTAACCCTCATTTATCTGCTCTCCTGCATGTTTGAGCGTATTGAAATGAACATAACAGGAAGCATGTGGCTGCCATGTGATACGGTCCATTTGCAGAAACCTACAGAAAAGTCACGGTTGATTTGAGTATCCTTTTTCCTGCATGTTGCTGGACTCTAGGTCAGTCATGCAGAATACAGGCTTTGGTATCATGACTAAGAGTCTTCAAATAAAGAAGCAGGTAGACATGAGCTGGGACGTACATGCAGTTTGAACAGAGTACAGGCTGTGCTCTACTCAGACTGATCTACAAGATCAAAGCTGATAAGTCATTCTTTTGTGCTACTAAATGGTTTCTTTTACACCGACAGGGCAGAATGTGGTTATCAGTCACACAGTATTACTCAAACTTGTACTCTGGATTTCAGTTTTACATTTCAAGAAAAAAAAAATCTTGTTCCCGCCCGGTTTCGAACCGGGGCCCTTTCGCGTGTTAGGCGAACGTGATAACCACTACACTACGGGAACTAACTGAGAGCCCTCCCCCCTCCCCTCTGGAAATATAATCCCGCCCTCCACCCTGCTGTGGATCGGAGACTGACAGCAACAACACAGGGGCAATCAAGGGTCTGCATCCCCTCTGGAGCTGCACAAGCCTCAACACATGCAGCGCTACAAAGAATCTCGATGCATCGGTGTACATCATGCTCAATGTTCTCTGTGCACAGGGATCCCTCTTTCCTGTCCACAGGAAAACTATACATGAAAGCATTTTCATCTGACAAGCGTGACCGATGCGGGTCTGTGAAAGGACAGTTGTTTGCAAAACTACGTTTCTGTTAAGTGCAAAAAGAAAATCTTGCTCAGACGTGCAAATTTGTCACCAATATGAACATTTAGTATCACATCCTGCTCAGATTTAGTGCAACTAAAGAGCGGTGTTTGGACACTTGTTTGTTTTGTGTGATTATAAATTTATGTAAAAGCAAGAGCTGAATAATGCAGACCAAAGAGAAGAAAAACAGCGGCAGAAGACCGTGAACCAAACAGTCAGGTAGAAAGTGATGTGTAAAGCCAAACTAATGAAATCTCTATAGACTTAATTAGCTTATTGTTGCTGTGCTTGGAGAGGTAATGTGTGCTGGCGACAACACCGCAAAAAGCATAACTTGATCTTTTGATATGCTAAATTAATGAATCGCTGTTTAATTTGTCCTTTGTGTTTTCATCACACTTTTTCACCACTGCTTCTCTGCCTGATTAAATATTCATTCAGCTGCAGAAAGCTTTTTATTAGTCCTTTAATTAGAACGTGGTGCTAACTGTGCGGCTCCTTGGATTTAGCAGGATTACAGGAACCGTGTGCACAGTGACTGAACCTTTATTTCATTTTTTTTTCTTTTTAATTTCCAGCTAACACATCCTGCAGCAGCAA